>NW_028258162.1:13019980-13325814 GCF_053883595.1 Heterocephalus glaber | reverse complement strand
GTGCCTGGCCATGAGCACTCACAGCATGGAATACACTCCAGAGAGACTTGATTATGTCCCGAACACGTGTTTCACAGGCCCAGCATGAAACCACCTGGGTAATGTCCACCGAGAGGTAACTGGACAGGCAGACTGCAGGCCAGCTACACACCGGAAACTCACCCAGCAACAAAGCAAATCAACCACATGCACACAACCCCCTTGCTGAATCTTAAGCATATTACTTTAAACGAAAGGAGCCAGACAAAAAGTACATATCGTATGATTCTTTGACATGAAATCTAGACACAGTGAGAGCAGTGCTTGGGTAGACCTTGGGGGACTTTCTGGGGAAATCCAAAGGTCTTTTATCTTATTTGGGCTTTGGGTACATGAACACATACCATTGCCAAGACTCATAGAATTGGACCCCTAAGAGGAAAAAGACAATTACATTTCTCAGTGTGTATTCTTCTAGCCAGGAAGGCATTCGGTCTCTCTGGGGACTCTAGGAGCCATGAGCAATGATGGCTTTTTTTTCCCGCCCATTAAGTTTATTGGTACATTTTCAGTATAAAATACAGTTACATTCATCATTGGGATCTTGTACCATTGCATGAGTCTCTCGGTTCTTATGTTTTTCCCCTTCCCCTGCTCTCCCTTCACCCCCTCCACCCTTCCCTATTTGCAAAGACCTTGTTTCCATTTTTTTCCTTTTCTCATATTTTTTCTTTTCCCTTCTTTCCTTTCCCTTACCCCTCCCACTTCCCCTGCTCCTTTAGACCTTTTCTTCCTATTACAAAATATCAATTATACATTTCTTAAATTACAATATTAAGATCTAGGAGACATTACTACAGATTTTACAGAATTTAAACAGATAGAGAAAGCATATTTCAAAAATCTTCTTTGAAATAAATTTGACAACTTCTAAGAAGTACCTTGGAAGACAAATTAATGAAACTAACTCTGGAGGAAATATAAAATTTGAATAGCACCTATTAAAGAAAGTATATTCCTAGCTTGAAAACCTACTTATATGACAACAGCAGACTCATAAACATTTTAACTGATCAATTATATCAAACCATTAAAGCAGAAAAAAGAAGGAACACTTCTCCCCTCATTTTAGGAAGTCAACATTGTGCTGATCCTAAAACTGGATAAAGATAATAGAAGAAAAAAGTATGAACATAGATAGAAATTTGTTTAACAAAACAAACTATTAGAAGTCAGATCTGGCAGGATGTAGAAAGTGATTTTGTTATAGGGATGCCAGTGTTGGTTCAGCATTGGAAGATCCACCCCCAAAAGTCATCATTTTAACAGAGAAAAGGAAAAAGTCATGTGATCCCGTCACTAGTTGGAGAAAAAGTATTGGACTAAATTCCACAGCTGTTCATGGTAAAAGCTCTCAGGAGACTAGAAGTAGAACAGAACCTTCTCAACAGATTAAAGACATGTACTCCATACTTCCAGCGAGAACACCTTATATGAATGGAGAAGATACAATGCTTTCTCCTTAGGGTGGGGAACAAGGGCAGATTTGCTTACTGTTTATCTGTCCAGTGGTGACTTTTGTAAGCAGCTTTTCTCGGCAATGTGCTCTCCTCTCCTCTCCTCCACTGCCCCTCTCAGGTGCTGACACATCCGCCGGTTTCCAGAGCTGGTCTAGGTCATCTTCAAACAATGACTGCAGTCACCACAGACATGGGCTCACCGTAGCTTCTCAGACTTCAGCTCTGTGTGGGGAAATGACTTCATCTTTTATTAGACTGTATGGGGGAAATAATCCGGATTGTCTCCCCATGGTGACACCTGAGGCTCCTTCATTTTTTTCTTGTGTGCTTCTCACCGATCTCTTGGTCAGTTCTTCTGAAGAAGGGAGGGAGGGATGGGTGCAGGTAGGTGATAGAGGATAGAAAACGATGGGTAAGCAGGTCAGACGCTGAATAGACCAGGCAGAGGGGAAATGCAGTGCTCCTCGGTACGTCCTCTCCAACCCTCAACAAACCTAGTGATCATCAGCCATAACAGGCCCAAGAATATTCGATTTTGCAGTTTCCCCAATACAAAAAAGAGAAACTACACAAATACAAGAAATGAACCAAGGCCACATAACAGACAGAACTCTCACCATTTAGCCAAATTTATGGGAAGATGTAAGGGGCTCGTCAAGAATTTTCAATAAACAAAGATATTTAAAGGAAAACTACTTCCTGCTAAGGCGTTGAGCCCTTTGCCCTTCATTTATCCATTTGATCTTAGCCAAAAGGCCAAGAAGCAAGCCTTCATTTATGAGGTAGATGTATCTCCTCCAAAGTATATCTCTCCATCACATTTAAAGAAATGAAAGAATGAAGAAGGATCAAAAGCTCTGGAGAAGTTGTTATAATGACGACGTCTTGCTTAATTCTTCCTGTGAATGTCAGGCCCCTCAAGCCCTAAATATAAAAGGATTTGAAGAGAGAAAGCATCACTTAAGCCACATGGTCCCTCCTTTTGGTCATAAGTAATAGAAATCTATCTCTGTCAATCTTAAGAAAGATGAAAGAAAAGCCAGCCTGTTGTCACTCACATACTTTGAGCAAATTTAATGTTTTGAGTTTCAGACAGACCTCGAACAGGAAAGGCTTCTGTCTTTGTTCCCCTAAACTTTCTCTCATTGGGTGACACAGACGACCAAGCATGGCAAGGCTGTTCTTCGCTCTTCATGGAACTACACATCCCGACAAAAATGTGCTCCATATTCCAAGTAATTTCAGCCATAGACCGAGGATTGCTGTGGATTGGCCCCTGGGACTGCAGGCTCATCACCGAGGGAGGCTCAGGGCAGAAAGTTGGGGCTAATACCCTGGACCCCACCTGGACCCCACCTGGATCTGAAGGCCAACGTCAGCAAAATGCACGGAGTAAGAACCAGGAGCGCTAGTTCCTAAAATAACTAATTTTCTCCTCATAATGATGTAGTACCATGTAAAAGCAAAAGCCCAGAGAAGTCTGGGATAAGGATGCTATTTCTCCCAGTATGCACCATATGCAGTAGTTAGTACACATTTTGCTGATGTCACAAACAACAGCAGTAAGAAAACACGTACATGAAAGGTCAGGAATCCTTCATAATGGTGCATTCCCTGCTTTCACAGAAAGGACAGAAGAAGTACAGTGTTTAATTTACCAAATTATATAATGTTTAATGTGACTTAATGCCATGAAGGGCATTTCAAGTTAACAGCTTTGTTCATTTTTCTTTTCTTCTTCTTCCTTCTCTCCTCCTCCTCCTCTTCCTCTTCCTTCTCCTTCGTCTCCTTCTTCATTTTTATGAGGGGGCTTGGGAAATAAGATAGAGGATAAGATATTGATTCTGTCCCAAGAATCAGAGGTCTCTGAATATTCTTTTATTCAGCCTTGGCTTACTAAAGGTCACCTGATAAAGTGACTTTACAGTCAAAGTTAGGTTTAGGAAGCTGACTCTTAGAAGCCATGTGATCCCAGGAAAATCAAAGCATTTTGTTATTTTCATTCCTTATCCAAAGGATGTTTGCTGTGGAGATATAATATATATTATGATGGAGATATAATACTGAAGAAATCCTTCTATGTTTATTTTAATCTATGCTGTCAAGGAGATACTCAAAGTAATAAAAACTTTGAATAGTTATGAAGTATGTAATAGGTCTTAAAGCTCTTGTGAAAATGTATAGCTGTTTTTATCTTAGAATAGTTAATTCAAATTAGCTAATATTTGGCAGTACCTATTCTAGGCCAAGTAATCTTCTCAACACTTCATGTTCATTAGTTCACATAAGCACTACAATGACCTGATAATGTAGCGGCTCTTATGATTTCTTTTTTGGTCCTTTAGAAATTGAAATCTAGAAAGCTCCATTAGTGTCCATACCCAGGGTGACAGTCCCAGAATGGGCAGAACTGGGACTGAAGCCCAGGCTACCAGTGGAAGGGCCTCAAGATTTTGCAAAGCTGGCTTCAGGTCAAATGTTTAATTTGTTTTGAATATTTTTTACTTTTGCAAAAAAATGTGATTATTTCAAAACCATTTCTGAAGCTTTACAAGTTATCCTTTGATTATAGTATATTTGTCCTTATAAAGGATTTATATGTCTATTTGTCAGTGATGAAATTCAACTAATTATAAAACTATCTTAGGATCCCAGGAGGGAGTAAAACCTGACCTTCCACGGGACACAAAGAATCTCTCAAACCTGCACATTTTCACTTGGTCTTCATGACAGGGACAAAGCATGTCAGAGGACTACAAAGATATAGTTATTACTGAAGAGTTAGAGGTAAGACAAAAGGATTTTGGGGAAACAAATTAAACTGTCTGCTGGTGATGGACAGGGACTGAATTGCCCATTGCCGTCTGCTGAGGCAGCCCACGCTTCCAGAGTAAAAGTTGGAGAAAGGATTACACTTCAAGACGTGAGTCATTGCGTGTCTGATGCCCAAGATAGGAGAAAGGGCCGAGCCCCAGAACATCCAGGGGTGCGAGAGAGGCCAAAGGTAGATCAGTTCACATCCCCACCGAGAGCTGCTATTGCCAGAGAACCAGTGCACTGCGAATTATTATTAATATTCTCCATGCTGAGATAAAGTGTTCTTCTTCCTACAACTTCATTCCAGCAGCATCCGTCATTGCCATGAGCATGTAATGAATTGCTACACTGAGCTGCTGCAAGCCCAGCAGCAGCTTACACAGGGGGTGCGAAGAGCCTTGGTCCAGCAGGAGCTAATGATAGCACACTCAAGGCACATGGCTCCGGGGACAGCTTAAAATGTCCATAGCACATTTGATCATCTTCACTTCCCTTCTTGTAGAAACAGTCATAGTATGCAGTAGCATAAATAATCTATACAAGGATCACTTTTGTAAAGCACACATGCGAGCATGCCCAGACTTGCA
Source organism: Heterocephalus glaber (assembly GCF_053883595.1). Classification (NCBI taxonomy): domain Eukaryota; kingdom Metazoa; phylum Chordata; class Mammalia; order Rodentia; family Bathyergidae; genus Heterocephalus; species Heterocephalus glaber. The sequence continues at coordinate 13,320,911 of NW_028258162.1, read as the reverse complement.
CACACATGTATGTGTGTACAGAATTTGTGGTGAACTACAGGGATCCCATTCTGATGGTTAATCTTGAGGTCAACTTGGATCAGGGAATGCTTTGGAAGTTAGTAAGACAGGCTTCCGGGTGTGTGTGTGAGGGCATTTCCAGAGATATCTGGCATGTGAGAGAGCAAATTAAGCAGTAACACCCAGTCCAAGTGCAGGCAGCACTGTCCGATGGGCTGGCGTCGGGGTGGAGCAGAGCAGAGGAAGGAGGAGGCCAGAGAGTGCAGGGCTCGCTCTGCTTCCTGACTGTCAAAAGGTGAGCAGCTTGACTTCCACCAGCTGGCCACCAGCTGGAACCTCCTACACAAGCGAGCCAAAGCTCTCCTCCTTTGCGCTGGTTTTCTCAGCCATTTTGTCCCAGTGTTGACGGACAGCTAGCACGCGCATTCTCTGAAGCCTGCAGACCTATTAGGTCAGTTTGGTCTCTGACCCCTCAGCTGCAGAAGGCTACGGGCTGACCCGTGTTGCCTATCTGGGCCAGTCCACACCCACGAGGAGTCAGTGCTCGGGTGCAAAGCCTCAAGTCAGGACAGCTCTTTGTTGTGACCAACTCCAGTTCAACTTCATCTTTGCCCCGAATCCCACTTCCTTCTGCTTTATTACTTCCTTGAACCACCATGGCTTTGATCTGGAGGCCACTGGGGCAAAGGATGAAATCCATCTCTCAGGATCTGCTGCCCAAGGAACCAGACAAAAGACCACATAGAAACATATATTTACTATCCCTTCTGTAGTGGCATGAGAAGGAAGGAAGTAGGAACAGAAAACCCACTTCCAATCAGACTGGAGAGATCCACGTACTCGCCCATCCTCTTGACTTGGACACTTAGAATGCCTCTGTGATTGTAGAGTTAGTAAAGCTCAGAAATGTAAACTCTTCCGTGTCTTTGACCTCCAGGAAGCCACATAAAATTAAAAAATGACCAATTGGAGCCTCAGTTCTCCTTGGGGAGTTAATACTTACAAAATCACTTAACAAGTCTAACAAAAGTTAGTAATGATTTAAGTTTTCTTTGAATGAAAACTAAGAATTTCTGTCGGAATTTACAGTATTTTATATCTTAATGTAAACATAAAGACAAACTTCTTACTGTTATATGTAGTCTTTTTTTATTGAAATTCTGGAATTAATGAGGTAGCTTAATCATTGTTCACTGTTTCTTGTTTTTAAACCAGAGGAGTCCTCTAAATTTTACTGTGGAAATGAATTCAGTAAATGGATAAGAAGTCAACAAGAAAGACACAATCAGTTACTTCAGATTTATATACCAGAGATGCCCATTTGAAGGTAAGGAAGGGAGAGGAAAGAAGGTAAATTTGGATAACTTTAGTGATTCTTTCCTGATACAAACAGGTTTACAAACTGAGCATATGGATTTTGTTATTTCCAATCCTTTCATATCCACACACATTTCTGATCTCTTTGGGTTTATTTGCAAGCCTGTTTTCCAAATACTTCTAGGTTTTTTTGATTGGGTCCTAGTGAATGGCGAGTTTATTGGAGGAATAAAACCATTTCAAATGTGAAAAAAAATTGAAAACCTTTTCGAAATAGTAAAATTTAAAACTCCCAGAATGGTATCTTCACAGCCAGGTTTTCTCTAAAATCAAAGCCAGCTTTCTATAAAAAGCTAAGGATTGGTATTGTCAGAATTTAAATATTATGAACAGAATGCCATATGCTGAGTGACAGGTTTCATAGAAGACACGACGAAAGACAATACATCAGCTTTCAGAAATGCAGACATCATGATAATAAAACCTTTCTCGTGAATGCAAAGATTTCCTGTTTTGTTTCTCTGCTCTGCGGAGAGCAGTGGGACATTGTTAACAGATGGCTGCTGTTCCGTGTAAGTGCTCTATCAAAGAATGAAACATAAAGAAATTTAAAGATGCTTAAAATTCCCCTGTCATCCACACACGCACACACACACTCACACGCACACACACACCATCAAATGGATGTCTGGCGGGAAGTGTGGGCAAAGAAGTACATGACTCTGGAATTTCTCCACAGGATTCTTTGGCATTGTTTCTATTAAGACCCTAAGAATACCTGATGCAGACCAGTAGAACACCTTATTTCACTGTTACGTGTCAGAAGAGCACTACGCTACAGATGCCACACAGAACACTTCCTGAGTCCTCTAGCCATTTTGTTGTGAGAAAACAGGGGCAGCAGAGGAATTGATTAGCCAGGCTACGGTATCACCATCCACACTCTCAGCACTGGGGACAGGTGAGCAGGACGCATCAGCAGGTGTGGCTTGGGCACAGACCGCCCCTCCGTCTTGCTCTGGAGTTCTCCCAGACTCTTTTCGGAGACACATCTTGTTAGCTCTGAGTAGAGGTCATTTTCACACTTAAGAGCCTCCGTTAAGTTGGTCTCTGAAGTCCTTGAAGGATCATCTTCCAGAGCCCAGCTGGGGCCTCTGGGCTATGTACGGAGGCGTCAGCAAGCCTGGCAGATATTCTTGCTGAAAACACCTTGACCTTGGTGACCACTGCCTTAATGTGGGGTTTGCCCACCAACTCCAGGGACGGGGTCCAAATCTGTCTCACACCGAGAGTGGATGAGTGGGAAAGGGCCGATGTCTTTCCATCCACTCAGGGAACTGGACAGCTCAACGTATTTTCCAAAGACAACTTGTTTTGTCTGAGTTAGTTTCCCTATTCTGAAATGTCAAGGCATGTGCAGAGGACTACTTTCCACTCAGCAGTACTTAACACATCAGAATTTTGTGTTTTCAAGTTGCTTCGCTATTTAACTATACGTGCCCTAAAAAGTTTTTATTCGTAGATCTTTTCCTATAATAAAAAGGTCGAGATAACTCTCCATGGAACGAGGAGGGCAGGTTTAGTTATTGAAGAGGAAACCTCAGATTTTTTCTCTAATTCATTACTTAAGATCAGACGTGAGGCCCAGTGTCTGAAAGCTTACAGATTCAAAGGGCGAATTCTTTATGAAGTTTTAATTTTGAAAATGTGTATATATTCAAATTTTCAACACTGACCATATTTCTGAACCCTTAATCTAATCTAATTTTTTAAATTATAATTACTACTTCTAATTTTTAAATGATTTAAGGAAGTTATGAATGTAAGCCAAAGATGATCAGGGATGAAAACGAGAATCAAGAAATGAAGATCAGATCACTAAAAATAACAAAAATGGTGGCAGTCACCATTCAGGTCCTGCAGTGTACCAAGCTCTGTGATAATTACTCAGTGCAACTATTTAATTGTTGCATCCACAGAGAATGAGGTGCAATTACCCCGACTTTTAAAACACAAACCAAGAATTTAGCAAATCCATCCATTCATTATCTCACTTGGTAGTGTCCGCTGGTTCTTTCTGAGCTGATGCTTTACACTGCATACTAAGCACCCAACTCTGATCATCTGTTCTCTTACACGGACTGTGGAGCCTCAGAGGACACCCCAGGGCTAGGACATCATCTAAGATCCTCCCAGGAATGAGGACAGAGGAGCCACACCATGGTATGGACCACAGCATTGCAGGCCCCACCTCCAGTTGCTGCACTGTGCCTGAGGGCAGCAATGGACACATCCTGAAGCCTCCCTGTGGGCCCTACTTCCTGAGTGCTGGTGTATTTATCCACACATTACTGAGGACAACTTTGTGAAACAAGGACCATCATTATGCTCATTTCTCAGAAGAAGAAATAAAGACCCAGGAAGGCGCAGTAAATTCCCTAAAACTCACACAGCTTAAAGTAGCAAGGCCAATATTTGAATCTAGGCAGTTGGATTCTAAATACTGGAACCCTATCTGCTGCTCACACTGTGCTGCAGATGTGCCGAAGTATCCGCATTTCCCGTGCCAGGCCTGGAGGCTACAGAGATAACTAATGCATATTTTCTATTTCCAAACACTTCATGAGGTAGACCAGGTATGTTACTGATGGTTTTCCAAAAAACCCGATCCAATAGGCCAGGCACATAGATTCCTGATAAGGAACTGGCTCAGTGATGGAGGCTGAGAGGTTCTAAGATCTGCAGTCAGCTGGCTCAGGGGAGCTCATTCTTTAGTCTTCGTCCAAGCCCAACACACTGAGAACTAGGAAAGTCGATGATGTCAGTTCCTCAAGGCTCAGGAGGGTCGGTGTTTCCGTTTCAGGCCAAAGGCAGAAAATGAGCAACGCCCCAGCTGAAGGCATCAGGCAGCCAGAGCTCTTTTCTTGTTTGCTTTGTTATTTTGTTTCTTTGGAGAAGGGGTGGCCACTTAGCTCCAGCAGGCCCTCTCTCCACTAGATGAGGGACACCCCAGGGAGGACAGTTGCTTTACTCGGTCCATGGCCAAATGGGGATTCCACCCAGAAACACCCACATGGAGAGTGCCAACAATGTCCGTGCATGTGACTGGGCCTTCTGTGACACAGTACAGTGGATACAGGAAGCCACACACCGGGCTACTAAAAACGTCGTAAGCAGCTAAGACACAAGTCGTTTATGCTTGGGACAGACACAAAGCACAGTGTGCATGCACCATCCTCCCCGTGCCAAGCTCCCATCTCTGAGTATGTTTCTCAGACTTTCCTAGGTTAGGTCTACAGAGCACATGAATTAAAACTCAGCCGCGACCATGAAGCCACATTTCTCCAAGGGGAAGCGGGTGTCTCAGGCTGAGGCCATGCGGGAGACACAGGACCACAGAGTCTCAAGGAGAGACATGGACAGTTCCATAAAGATTCTTCTCCCTGTTCACTCGTAACTACTGGTAAAAGGCATTCTAAGTTGTGATGATGAGAATACGTCTGTCCCAGTGGTGACATCTGGGGGGATTAAGGCAGTGAGAGGAGAAGGGTGCTTTTGGCATGAAATTCCTGTGGTTCTAGTTTGGAATCAGAGGATCAGAGTGGATTTGAGATCTTTCCTAGCTTCTCTCCAAAGACAGACTAAGCTGGAAATATAAATTTAGAACAGATGAGACCCAGGGAGCAGATGAGACATATTTTCTTTATTCCAGGGGGGAAGGGGCAGTGCAGGGTTAAAATAGATTTAGTCAACATACTGAGGAATATTTACCAAGCACCTACTAGGTGCCAGGGGTCATCTTGGGTGCTGTAAATACACCAGGAAGCTGAACAGGCAAAGTCTCCTGCAGCTGAACATCTAAATGGGGAAAGCGATCCTGAGCAAGTCAGTGTGTGGTGTGTTACATGGCAGCACTCGTGACAGGAAATAATAAAGCAGAGGAAAGGAGACATGACGATAAGATGCTTTAAGAGAAAACAGGACTGAAGAAACGAGCCAGGAGGGAAGCTGGAAGAAGGATCTTATTCCTGGCTAGGGCCTTGAAGTGGCAGGTCTGTGGCATCTTTGAGACTGCGGGAGGCAATCTGGCCGGGTGGAAGGAGGAGAGGAGGGGCAGGAGAGAGAGGCTTAGCGATCTGACCTGACCACCGGCCGCGGGGTTGCTCCTGATGCAGGCAGAAGCACCGCAGAAGCTCGAGCCTGGCGTTGCGGTCCAGCCGGTCGCATTAGCAAGGCCTGCTTCAGGCTGGGCACAGAGAGCACGTTTATGACGCGCGGAGAGGCAGGGTGTCAGGCGCGGGCGGCAAAGGCCGCAGGGCGAAGGGGGACATAGCGCCCGGCCACGCGCCCCAGGCCGTCCGGGAAGTGGCCATGGGGCCTCGGTGTCCGGATCAGCGACGTGGTGTCCTCCTCGGAGCTGCTGAGGGAAACTCCGGGGACAAATCTGATTTGAGGGGCTTCACACAGAGGAGAGAGTCGGACAGCGAGCACAGACGATGAAGTGGTGAAGAACAGAAGCGGGTAAGTGATTTGCAAGAGAAAATCAAGTCATCGGAAAACCGAGAAAGGTTGTGTCATAAAGAGCCAGGGGTCCATGGTCTCCGAAGGAGAGGGAGACAGAGGGCACGGAAGGGGGCAGTGGGACCACCCTGTGCCCCAGCCTCCGGAGGGGCGGAGCGTGACGGCGCCTCAGGCTCCGCAGTCATACAGTGGCTTGAGCCTGAGGGAGACGCTCCATTAGAGGAGGGATGCGGTGGTAGAGGGCCAAGGGACACTTGGGAAGTAAGAAGCCAGGGCTTGAGGGCTCACTCTATTTCAAGAAATTTAATATCTGAAGGAGAGGGAGACTGGGGATCTGTGCGTTGATCTACAAGATACCATGGCTTTGTGTATGGCAAAATGCATATATTTTCACATTTTAACAACCCCGAAAGCAGAATGCATCTGGCAATGGATGGCATTTTGCTACTTTAATTGGCAGCATTTTTCCATGCTATGAGATGCATACTGTCATAATGGTGCGCTTTATTATTGATATTGCCTTAGGTTTCATAAAATATGGGTATAATGGTTGACTAAAGTCAGGACAGGAAACTGTGCAAGCGAATGTGAAGGTGGAAGACATGGAAGCAGAAAGAGATCATTTGGAACAAGATTATCATTCAGTAAGGATTTGCTGAGGGAATAGAAAAACTGACAGAAATAATGGGAGCAAATGTTTTATTGTAACTTTATGTTCAGAGCTTGAACAAGACAGGGTGGATGCACTAGAGGTGACCAAAGGCTGGCTGGTGTGTTCACAGACGGAGACATCAGCAAGGGGGAAGGGAAGCGTTTCGGGAAGGTATCATCAGAAGGGGGATTCCCGAGAGAAACGCAGACAGTAGTTCCCGTAAGGAGGAGGCCTGGGTGTGTCCACTGAGGCGCCTCCAAAGGAAGGCAAAGGTCAAAGCTATGGAGAGGAGGGAAGCCCTAACACCTGTCAGGAAGGTGTTGGGAGGAGGATCAACATGCACATTGGTCAAAACAGTACGAACTATTAGAGGAAACTTGAGTCTCTCCAAGGTTCTCAGGACAAACCAGGAATGATTCTGAATGCACCCTGTAGCAGTGAAAACATGAGAGGATGGGGTAGGTTCTCAGGGAGAGGGAAGAAGGGAGCATGCAGGAATAAGCTAGATAAGGCAAGGAAAAACAGAAGCTAGCAACACCTGCTCCTCCCACCCCGCCCCATGGGTTCATTTCTTCTAAGTAGAAGTCTGTGCTGAGTGCTGCTATCTTCAGTTTTCGGACTGGAAATTGGGAGTCCGGAGCTGAGCGATGGATATAGGGTTTGAATAACAGTGTGGCACTGTAGGCGTCTCTCTCCTAGGAGACCTTGTGTCTGAGACGGACCTTCACTGCTAGGCCAGTTCTGTAATGAAATAGCCACGGAGGAGCCAGCAATCAGCCGGGAAGTGGGCATGACTCTTCACCTCAGAGAGTTTCTAAAGGGCTTCCATCTCTCAGGATCTGCTCAGGCCGTAACCAGTCCAGAACGGCTGGGACTGACTACTCAGGGCAGGACCTGACAGGACAGGTGGCCTGTCCTCTTGAATGGCTTTGTGTTTGTTCTCTATGAGCTGCATGGGATGAGGCTGGAAGGGAAGGAATAGACATTCGGTTCCACTTGGCCTCTGACCAAATGCCCCCGACAGAGCCTTCTACCCAGTCCATCAGATGCCAGGCAGGCAGCGCCTCTGCATCTCTGAGTGCCCTGGGGCTGCCAGGAAGGAAAAGTAGAAACGCCCAGAAGCATGAATCCAGGGACAACTGGGAACATTCCAGATTTGTTGATCCATTAAACCCTGAACAGCATTAATGCAGATCACAAGGAAATGTTGAAGATGCCCTTGCGAATGGAGTCTTGTATGGCAGGGTACGCCACAGTGATAAAACAGTGGCACAAACCACCCTGATACATTACCTACAAAGCAGCGTGTTTACCTGTTTATAATCCCAGAATGTTCTGTCCCCTCCGGCATTTCATGTCTTGCATTAGTCATCATTTGATATTTTCCTCATTATCCAGCATTTTTCTTTCACTTACCTACAACATACTCACATCTACCCATGAGGTGGATCTTCCTAGTTGTATTTTCAAGCCCCTTAAAAAAAAAATCTATAAAAGCTCATGTAAATAGAAAATGGCAGGATTTTAGCCTACATCTTTCTTATTCCGAAGCTCATGGCTTTTGGTCAGTCGATACTGCCTCTTATTAATTATAGAACAGTATTTTTAGCCACAGCGCATTACCCAGTCCAGTAATATGAATATAGATTGTCAAGTTACCAAAGGAATTAGGAAAAATACTTGTACTATATTAATGTAAAGAAAATACAGGATACAATCATCAAAGCTTTACATGTTCAAATTAGTAGGAGTATGAAATAATAAAATGATATATTCTTAAAAAAGAATTCACCATCCTGGGCCATTTTAACTGAAAGTGCTTTTATTTATAGTTCACTGAGACCAACCTAACTCACTCTGATATCTAATGTTTACGTACGAGTAACACTCAGATAAGAAAGTTTCAGTCAGACTCCCATGCAGGTAGGCTTTACATGTCTATATTTTCCTGCTATCGCCTATGAAATAACCTGAGAAGAGTTTGTGATTAAAACTAAGACCATGTCTGTTGAGCCTTGCCTCCCATGCTCACAGTGCCCCCTTACACACACACACACACACACTCAGCGTGTCTGAAGCACCTGGCTACTCTCTCGGGAGCCACACTGTTCACAAGCTGCCTCATTTGACTCTGACCTTTGACTTGGCTAAATCTACAAAATGGGGTTCAGCACTGGCTGTGGGCTTTTTTCTTGAGGCAGCTGAGGAGCTAGGACCCACCCAGGGGAGATGCTCAAAGAGTGAGTGGAAATTCTGGCTCAATGGCATCCTGATGGGGCACATGACGTAAATCACTCTGTCATTGCTGGTGTGGATGCTGCTGCCGATTTGATGACTATCTTTTCCCATTTGGGCTGCCATAACAAATACCATGGACTGGATTTATAAATAAAATGCATTTATTTCTCACAGTTCCAAAAGTTAAGTAGTCCAAGATCAAAACACTGGATTATTCAATATCCGATGAGCATGTTTCTCCTGGCTTACAGGTGGTGGCTTCTTGCTATGTCCTTACATGGTGGAAGGAGTGGTGGATCACTTTGGGGTCTCTTTTAAAAGCCATGAATATCACCCACAAGGACTCCACTTTTATGGCCCAATGACTCATCAAAGGCAGCCTCACATCCTGGTACAATCACCGTCTGAATCAAGTTCCAACATGCACGTTTTTGGAGGCAAAAACATGGGGCCCACAGCACTGAAGGACATGTGTGGATGTGGGCACATTTTACAGACGGTACCAGAAAGTGAGTTGTTCAGATCACTATGGTCAAGCCAGGAAGAAAACCCACAATATTAATTCCAAGGATTTGATACCCACAGAGCCACACCCTTCTGAAGTGAAAGTAAAGCTATTTTCCAAGAGAAAATGGAACATTGCTGAAGGCAGCATCTCAAGTTGGCCATTCATCTAAGTGCCTTCAGATGAGAGATGATTTCTAGGGACAAATAGATTCCCTTTCAAGTTTATATTTTTCCTCTTCAACTCTAATAACTGCACTCAGTAGCCTGGAAGAAGAATCACAGTTTGATGAAGCATGACTGAATTCCATTTGGCCAGTGGAAACAAGTATTAAACAGCTAAGAAAAATGTCTTTCTTTCCCCCTCTTTCTTTCTAATTAAAAAGGGGATAAAATTGGTATTTAAAAACTTTAAGGGAAAAGATACTTTGTTTTTTAACCTAGATTGCTCAAGGAGACAGTAATGTGATAAAAAATTCACAGACTGCGGCCTCTCTTCCAACCTCAGCCAAGTCGCCAGAGGACAAAGAGAGCAGACCAAAAGAGCTGACTGGCAGCTGGAGGCACAGCCCCTGAGCCCTGATGTGCTTTATCATGTGACAGTGGGGAGCACACATCCCAGAACAGAAACACACATTCTTCCCCAGTTCTTAACCACCCTTCTTCCAAGATCAGATGACATGCCTTTCAAGCAAAATGCCTCTTTTCAAAAATTCTCACTTAGGTTTTTTAAAAGTCAAATGTGTATGTGCACTTACAATTATGTAGACAGACGACAAAGATCCATTTAAAGCATTTGGCTTAAGATCAGGAATAAACACCCCAAGCTTCCGAAACTGTCACTACCTCTGAACATTGTCTTTCCCAAACCACTAATGGTGGATCCTTCCACCTGGCACCCCAGGCAGAGAGGCTGTGAAGAACCCAAACGCTGGCAACGGAACTTGGCCGTGGTGGAGAGACCCAACCTCTCCCATGGCCTGTGTCACCGCCCTGGCCAGGCAGGGAGGCCTGATGCCGAGCTGTCCTCACTGGACCTGGCTCAGCACTGAGCCAACTCTCAGCTTCTCCTTTTGCCGTCAGACTTCTCTTACAGTCTTCCTCGTTTAGTCATTTGTTCTCGAACTCTGTTCATCCATCGACAACACCATAGGACAGCACAGTTCCCAGTGGCGTGGTGGCTCCACGGTGGAGCATTTCCCTGGGGCTGGGAGAGGGAGCCCATGGGCCTCTCCCCGGAGGAGGGAGCTCCCTCCCACCGCTCGAAGGCCTTGTTCCTCTGGCACGGCTGTTGCACTCCCCACCCAGCCCTAACTGGCACCATCTCCTCAGAAGGAATCATGTGGCTGCCTGCTAGGCAGTTCCAGAAAAATGAGGATTTCTTGAGGTGCGTTAAACCAGCGGACTTCATTGTGTGTATGAGTCCCCGAGAGATCTTGTTCCTGCGATTTCTGACTGAGTGGCCAGGGCAGGGCCTGAGAGTCAGTTTATCTGAAGCGTCCCCAGCTAATGCCCATCCTGCTGTCTTTCACCACACACGTGCGAGGTTGTTCAACTGTTAGTGTCCACTCTCCTTTTTCTGGTGCCTTCACTTCTTAGCCAGAGACTGCAAAGACTGCTTAACCTAAGCTAATGACCTCTAGCTTAGGACTGGTTTGCACTAGGCAATTGCAGCCCAACTTTGCTCTGCACCAGGGAACTGTATCCTTGAGCAAGACGTGAGCTAACTGCAGTGCACATCAAGGATCATAGCAACACCCCAAAGATGTGGTGGCTAGCCCTGTGACTCACAGGGTTTCCGGTCCTGACAAGAGAAAGTCACTTTTGCGAGACAGACAGATCTGGAGGAAGCTCTGTGACTGTGCCATTTCCCAGGAATCAACATCCAGCTTGGAGTTGGCACCAGAAAGTTAAAAGCTCCAACACATTTTGAAATACTCCCGATAGTTTCAACTAGAAATAACCCACACGCGGGCGTTAGGAATGAATTCACCAAAAGGGCTTGGAGAGAGCAGGAGAATTGCGAAGGCCAAGGGAGACTTTCACAGCTAAAGAATTACTTGTGAAATTGGGGTAAGATAAGACTGAGTTAGCGGAATCCAGACAAAGCCCAAAGCTGTTCAAAAAGACAAATTCATACACCACCACCAATAAGAAAACAAAGTGGGGAATATGGCCTGGCCAGGGGAGCATGTGCAGTTTAACTGAGCCACTGAAGTAACTGAAGTGATCCCCCACCCTGCCCGGGGAAGGAAGCAGCTGCATTTTTACACCGCAATCATAGATCGTGGCAGTATTCTCAGAATGGCAGGATCTCCCCACTGTGGAAAGAGCACAGTTCAAAACCCTTAGAAGAATGCATGACTTTCCAATGCTTGTGCAGAAATCACAGGAAAGCGGGTCGGTGATTGCAGACCGTCCTCTGTTTGCCATCAGAACTAGAAAGACCATTTGCAGAAAAAGAGCCAACATGTTTCCTTTGACTCCTGGCTATCCGATATCTCCACAAGCAGCATTAAAAGTCACAGCATAAATATGTCGTCCTCCTTCTCCAGGGAGAGCAAAGTCTGCCCTGCAGCTGCAGAAACCCTCCTGTGCGCCCCAGAGCCTGCTCTGCCCCCCAGTCCACCCCAGGAAGGATTCCCTTGCGGACCACATTACGCAAGCGCAAGGAAGTACTCCAGGAAAATGTTCTGGAATGGACTCTGAGGTCGCCAAGATCAAAGTGCACCGGGTTTCCGAGACTCTCCATGATGTGGGCTCCTGTGTTTGGAAGTCGTGGCCCTGCGCACTCAGGGTTCATCCTGTCTTCAGGAGGCAGGGCTGGTGGAGCCTGACCCCAACATGGGACCCCACGCTCTGTGCACACGACCAGTGTGCGTGTGCCGGGCTGTGCATGTGCGCCTGGCTGTGCGTCGGTCCTCTCTGTGAAACATCTCTGTCTCATTGCAGCCGGCACCTCCTTCCTCTTCACTAGCATGCACCCCTTTCTTTCGTAGCCAAAATCGCCCCTGCGCAACATTCAAGGCTTAGTTTAAAAGTCACCTCCTTAAAGAATCTCCTCGGAGCACTTGAATGAAAATAGGGCTTTAGTTTGGGACTTCTCATTTGCTGTGTCCTTTTCCTCTGTAGCGTCCGACACAACGCATGGTACTGTGTCTGGGGGGTCGCTCTTAATATCTATCCTCCACGAGCTGATGAGCACCCTAAGGACAGGGAGTAGATTCGTTTCTTCCTTATCATGCGCCTCACACCAGATGTAGTGCGACCGCCTGCAGCCAGGTAAAGACCCTGCCCAGATGAATACACCAGTGACGGTGGGACAAGGCACCGTGCAGCCCCCCGACATTGTAGCTATCATTGCTACCCGTTTCTCCTCACTTTCTTCACTTGGGGTTCAGGTTCTGTTAATTATTTGCACTTTATTATTCTGATTTAGAAATTGTTACACTTATGATAATATAAACTACCTATTAGCATATAATAAAACACTGTTCCACTTACAGTAAATTATCACCAATTATTTATTATATATTGTTATAACTAAGTTATAGTAAATAAGTCACTAAAACTTATTATTCCACTGGATAAAGTTTACAAAGGAAATAGAATCTTTTATATTAATAATTTTTTTTTTTCACTAAAGAGATCAGTTCTTTCCATTCCAAGTTAATTTTCAATCCTTACATGAATTTTTCCCAGATGTATTCAGGGATAAATTTTGTATTCCATCAAGATTTAAATTAGAATAATTCCCATTTCTAGTCAGTTTGATTTTCCTAGCTCTGCCGGATGTTGGGAACTCCAAGAGTAAATCACGCATACACCCTGCTTCCGGCAGCCAGCTGGTCTGCACTCAACCTCCCTGCTCAGCAGGCGGCCTCCTCCGGACCCCACCGGCCCTGTCCCACCCTACCCAGCCCTGAGTGCCCCTCCTGCCTCTTGACCTCACTAACATAAGCAATGCAAGATGGTTGAGACACAAAAGAAGCTGTGGAGGTGCACAGGAGAAAACAAACAGAAGAAGGCAGCACAAGCAGAACAAAGCCACTGACTCGCACCTGGGGACCAGCACTGACTCGCCTGGGTGTGTGCCAGAGTTGGACATGGAAAGATGCTGGATACCAAAATGTTCAAAATGTCCTTCTCTTATCGTGCTGTTCCCAAACCACAACTATTCTGTTCCCTTCCAGTAAAATGTGGAGTATCCAAGGAGAGGGAGAAGCAGGCTTGTGGTCCAGAGTAGCTTTGCAGTTGCTCAAAATCAGGGCAACAGGATTAGCACTGCATGGAGCAACCATGATGCCACCTTCTCCTGGGCGACCGTCCGTGTCACTCCTGGGCAGTTTCCTACACCCTGTTCCCAACTAGGCAGACTGATTGCAGTTGCTCTCGTTCTAAGGGTGTGATTCTCAGCCTTGGTTATCTGCAGGATCACCTGGAGAACCCTGAAAACTACAGGAGGAAAAGTCCAAGCATGCCCCAGATCAATGGACTCAGAATCTAGGAGGCCGGAGATTGAGAGACAGCCCAGCTTCCAGGTTGGTTCTCATGTGTGATCTCAGTTAAGTCATGGAAAGGGCTAAATGTTGCTCTGAAGTTAAATCAGATGGAAGCAGGTATAAGCAATGGCTCTTCTGAAAAATAAGAACTACCTCAATACTATTTTTAAAAGGTTTCTTTGGGCATAATAAAGGACACATTTGATTGTACTATTTTCTCTTATAATAAATGTTGCTTCCTGAAAGTGAAATAGCACCAACTGTTTTCTCTGTGGAAGTTGTCTGTTTCCCTGCTTGGTCGTAGAGCATCTCTATTCCTACTGCCATAATTTTATACGGTGCCTTGCCGGCATCTGCAGAGCAGAACCATTACATGTAGCTTCTAATGCCAAAAGGTATAGAAAGTTTTGTAAAACTATGGAACAGGAAAAAGCAGTAGGTTTATTTTAAGATCATAAAAGTTTTTATTAGATTTCTGTTCTCCTTTGCACTGGTTGCTGTTACTTTAAAAGTCTTCTGGCATTTAGCTGGCAATAAAAAGGGCAAAACAAACTGTTTCTTCCTTTAGATAGTGCAGTTTTATGGCTCGGCTTTAGAGCAACCACGTACGCCTTAAAAAATGCACAACCACTTTCTTTTCGTAAAGCAGTAGGGTTATCAGCTGGCAAACCCAAGAGTAAGGTCGCATTCTCGTGTGTGCCTGAAGTTTTCACAGAGACTTAGAAACCATCTGAACTCAAGTGACACTGAAGATATTGGTTCCTAAGCCAGACAGTCACATGTAACTAAATAAAAAATGCATGGGCTCCTTTTGACTCCTGTGGTCCTGGAGACAGTCGGCGTAGATGCAGAAGAGTCTGGGTACCTGTGTGGAAGGACATGCTCACACTGTCAGTGGTACCCAGTGACCAGCCGAATGCCTCCCCACTGAGCAGTGCCCACAGTTGGACCACATGGACCACACTATCCAAGAGAGAGGTGCGCTTTATTTCCCCTTGGTGATGCTGTATTTCCGGTTTTCCTCTTTGTTTTTTACATGTTCACATAGATTTACAAAACTGCAGAGTAATGAATCAACACCTAATGGTGAGTTAGTTTCAGAATATTACTCAGGCAGGAAATAAAATTTGGATTTCATAGCAGTGAAGATATTGAAATATAAAATTTGAAGAATTTAGAGACTGAGAAAGATGAATTTTGTTGCAATATGTTTTGCCTTCAAGGCAAATTAGAGCAATGAACTCTACTATCAAATAGACTTTTGTTTGTTTTCCACATTTTTTCATATTTTCTTTTTTTGTGGTCATAGAAGCAACTTAAAATGAAAAAGTTATTATATTCTATTTGGGACCACTTAAATTATTTTCAGATATCCCATTCCATCCCCACTACCCTTCCAAGTTTTTCATGCTTTTTATAACTGTATAGTGCAATTAAAGTTGTTTTTCTGTACAATTGCCCTATGTTCTTATCAAAGAATGTTATGGTGCCAGTAATAATATTTAATTTTCTAGAATATTTCCTGCATGCAAGATACTTTGCTAGGTGCCTCATCACTGTACCTTACTTGAAACACTGAGCAGTATCCATCTTACTTCACCATTTACCATTATGAATCATAGAGAGCTCAAGTAATAGCCCAGTATTATGGAGCTAGAAAGTAGAGCAAGCACATTTTTAAAAAATCTAACAAAATGGTTTAATCTGTCAGTTTCTCTCTGTTTTGCCAATAGTTGTTTTTGAAATTGTATTATTAAATTTAAATTCTTCTTGAGAAATTAAATTTAAGTATATTCTCCTTGAGAAAGTTAAAATGTTTATATTATATAATGTCCCTCTTCATGATTTATCTTATGATTTCCGCTCTTAATTTTCTTTTCTTCATAATAACAGTATACGTAAGCTTTCTTTTACTATTTGTTTGGTACATATTTCTGTCAGTGTATATATATAACATGCATATATATGTATTTATTTTTACAAGAAATATATCTATGTATCAGTTCATAACATAAACAGTTGATAACATAGTTTATGAAAAGAAAAATATTTTAACTACCAAATTAAGTTGTTATGATTTGGATGTCCCTTTGAATCCCAATCAGCTAGAGTTTTTCACTGTAGGATGACAATGTACACGTTGAAACCAGAATGCCTGGTCTCCACTGGTCTCCACGACCCTCGTTTTCTCTTTCCAGTTTCAGTTTTCCATGGTCAGCCACCAGCCCAAAGCACTAAATGAGGAATCACAGAAATGCACAACCCCTAAATTTTAAGCTGCATGTTATTCTGAGCCGCTCCGAGACCGTGGCCTTCCCTGTCCTGTCCCCCATGATGCCACTCACCCTCGGGGCAAAATATTCACACCCAGGAGAGCCTGGGTGTCTCCGGGCCAGGGCTGCAGGCGGGCTCGGAGCCGTGCTTGGTCTCAGACGTCCCTGGGGTGGGTCCCGAATTCGCCCCCGCGGGGAGGGGAACTGGGGCTGTGTCTGCCTCTCATGCCGCGGGGAACCCTGCTAACTGACGGCACAGCATCCTCCCCACGCGTGTGCTGGGGATGAGCCCAGAGCCCTCACGGATGGAGTTCCCTCCTGGCCCACTTTCAGTATTTTTATTTTGCGACAGGATCTCCCTAAATTTCTAAATTCCCCGGGCCTGTGTCAAACCTTTAACCCTCCTCCCTCAGCCTCCCAGCGTGCTGGGGTTACAGGTACACACGCCGCAAACTTCCCTGTCCGGCACTCTTTTCTTTCACCTGTGGCCTTTCCTGAGCTGAGGGATTCCCGGGCTTCCTGCCGCCCAGCAGAACTGAGCAAGGACAAAGGCACTGGGGCAAAGAGCACACCCAGCTTCCGGTGCGTGGGGCGCAGGGAGGAACTGGCTGCGGAGCAGGCGGCTGGCAGCAGGGGTGGGGAGCAGGCAGGGCCGCGCCTGGGGCTCCCCAGAGAGGGGCAGCGGCCCCTCCCCGCTTCCTGACCAGCAGCCTGGGCTTCCGTCCGTCAATCTCAACGTGAGGGAGCTTTGGTACATTTGGGTTTATCTTATGACTTTCTTTTGCGCCTCCTGTTTTTCCCACTTTCCTCCTTTTTGACATCTTTTGACTACTTTTTGTTCCTTCTCCTTCTCCCTTTTTAGATTTCTTCTGTGCTTGATTTACATTTCTTATTTATTTTAATATTTAGAGCTCTCTTTTGGTTTTCACAAAGAAGTCCCAGTTGAATCACATCTTTCCCTCTCCCAATACAATCTAAAGGCCTAAGAATATTATCTGTAGTATTTTTTGTTCTGTTTTAGTTCCAACTTTTAAAATTCTATAAATCAACTTTTTATTTTATTCAGGTTTTGTTGATGGCACGTGCTCTGTATGCCTTCATAATCATTATTAAACATGGCTTTAATGAGGATTCAATTGGGTAGATTATTGATGTTTTTCGATGCAGGTAGGAAATGATTTCCACTGTTTCCTGATCGTCCTTATTACAACTGAGCAGTAACCTCAACCCTTTTTGCTGCACCTTTGAGGACAATCCTGATTTCTCACGGAGAGTTTTCAGTAAATTTTTTTTGAAATTTCAGCTTGAATACTTGCTCTGTGGATTTTTTCCTGCATTCTCCTTGACACAGGCGTTTCAGACTGCAGAGCCAGTCTCTTTGAGCAGATCTGGAAAAAGGTCTCACAGGCTAATCCGGCCACTGTCCCTTTCCCTCTCCGGTTTTGAATAGATAAGTGTTGGAGCTCCCCACATTCTTCACCATAAGATTTGAATTCCTTTTTGTCAGCTCTACTTTTTAGGTTACTGTAAGTTATATTGTTTTCCAATGCACTAACTGCCTCCTGAACTGTGTAATTTGCAATCGAACACTAGATTTTTTTAAATGTATGCTATTTTACTTATTTTCAGAAATTTGACATTCACTTTTCAACTCAAATTTGACTTTTTGAATTTTTAATTTTTTAAAATTTTAGTTTAGCCCCAGTCACTGAGCTGCCGCTGAGGACTCAGCTGCCGCCCCCTTGAGCCCCCTGCTTCTCGGCGATCCGTACCCTCCACCCACCTTCTCCAGCAGCCGCCTTCCGCAGGCCATTTCCACCGGAGAAAAGGAATCGTATCATATGTCCGCTATCCGGAACCTCCACTCTTTCGACACCTTTGCTGATGCAAGTAGGGGTGATGACCTGCTTCCTGCCACCACTGAGGATTATATCCATATAAGAATCCAACAGAGAAACGGCAGGAAGACCCTTACCACTGTCCAAGGGATCGCTGATGACTATGATAAAAAGAAACTGGTGAAGGCGTTTAAGAAGAAATTTGCCTGCAATGGTACTGTAATCGAGCATCCAGAATATGGAGAAGTACTCCAGCTCCAGGGTGACCAAGACAAGAACATATACCAGTTCCTGGTAGAGACTGGACTGGCTAAGGACAATCAGCTGAAGGTTCATGGGTTTTAAGTGCTTGTGGCTCATTAAAGTTTAAGTGAAGATTTCCTTGCAATGAGTAGAATGTCCCTTCTGTCCCTGGTCATGAGTTTAAAAGCCTCACGGCTTGTATAATGTAACCATTTGGGGTCCACTCTCCCTTGGACTAGTGTAACTCCTACATGCAATAAACTGAAAAGAGCCAAAAAAAATTTAGTTTATTAGTACATGTGTATGGTACGTAGTATTTACTTGTCCAGAGCACATCTTAATTTCTTCTTCATCCGCTTGTTTCTTCCCTTCGGTCCCTCTTCACCACCCTTTGATCCCCTTCCTTGTGCTGCACCTGTTTGCAGCACGTGGTGTTGACTTTCCTTGCGTGGATTGGTGCCCACACAGCACACGTCACGGTTCCTTCCGTTCATCCCTTATCCCTCCCCTCCCTCCAGCTCTGGACCCCCTTCCTCTGTGAGAACAGCCTTCTTCCTACTTCCTATTATCCAGCTTTCACTTTGCTCTGTATTTTTCTCTGGGTTTCTTATATAAGACAAACAATGTAATATTTTATCTTGTGTGTCTGATTTACTTGTCCTAACATTACGGTCTTAAGCTGCATCCATTTTCCTATGAATGACCCAGGTTTACCTTTCTTGATAGCAATGTAGTACTCCATGGTGCATAAATAGCATATTTTCCTTATCATTCATCTGTTGATGGATATATGGGCCTCTTCCTAGACTTAACTGTTATGAATTATGCTGCTACAAACATCAGTATGCATATATTTCTGTGATATGATGTCTTCAACTCTTTCAGGAAGACATCTAGAAGAGGAATAGCTGAGTCAAATGAAATTTCTAGTTTTAGTTTTTTGAAGATTCTTCACACAGATCTCCACAGTGTTTGCACTACTTCACATTCCTACCAACATTGTAGAAGAGTTCCTTTTCCCTGCAGCCTCTCCAGCATTTATTAGGAATTATATTAAATTAAAAAGCTTCTCTGCAGCAAATAAACAATGAACAGAGTGAAAAGACAATCTATAGAATGGGGAAAAAATTTTGCCAGTGATTCCTCAGATAGAGGACTCGTATCTAGAATATATAAAGAACTCAAAGAAATTAGACCCACTAAAATAAAACACCCAATCAAAAAATGGGCAAGTGAAATGAATAGACACTCCACAGAACAAGACTTGTAAGTGGCAAATAAATACTTGGAGAAATGCGCAACATCACTGGCCTTTAGAGAAATCCACATTAAAACGACACTGAGATTCCATCTTACTCCAGAGAGAACGGTCATCATCAAGAAACCTAATAATAACAAAGGTTTCACTGTTTTTTAGAGAATTTATTATTTTATGACATAAATTTTAGTTCCCTTTTATACTTACTTAAAACTTTATTAAATTCCTATCCCAGCCTATCCTATCATACTCCATCTGATAGCTCCATTATCTAAGCATTTGCACTGTTGATTCTACAGTCCATCATATCTGCTGCTTCTACTCATTCGCTGTTGAAGTGTTGTAACTTTTAGCTATGAGCTCATAGTCCTTGAAACTTGCCTCCGTAGAAATTATGTAAAGCTCACATTTGAGGTATATTTTTCTAAAGAGAGCTTGTGTTTACTTCTGTCAGTATATTACTACAAATTCAATGATTATTTCCAATTTGCCTGGAAGTTTATTCAGACAGTGTTACAAGCAGAAGTTAGGGCCACTTCTTATGACCATCCGGAGGTATTATTCGTCCGCTGCCCTGCAGGCACACCCGGTTACAGAATTCCATTCTTCAAGGTGCTGCCTTTGTGTGGAGCCTTTATTTCTGCTCAGCCTCACGATGGAGGTGTAGCCGTTCACGTACCCTTCACCGCCTGGCTTCCTGGCTTGAGCCTTCGCCCCCTTTGCACAGACTACGTTGCTGTCAGTGATGTCCTGAAGAGGAGGCCAGCTGTCACCACAGGCCACATTTGACTCAGACTTCACCCTGAGGCTGCAAACAGTGGTGCTGTGGCCAACGAAAGTGTATGTGCATGTGTGTACCGTGATTCAGTGTAGCAATGCATTGTTTGAGTTGAACAATTGTTCAGAACTTCTGGTCTCCTTCCCAATAAAAAAATCCAAGCTTGTGTTTCACCATCACCTACCTTTAGCTCTTGGGTGATGCTTTCATTAAACTCAAACCTGAGAATTTAGTGGGAGGCACAAGTCCATCTGGGGCTCCTGGCCCTGCGTACTTCCTGGCATTTTCAAATGGCCAATGTTAGGACCTACAATTTAATGACTCATTCTAGGATAAACGGGGAATTTTACCTTTTTGGACTCCACAACAGTACTTATTAATAATCAATATATAATCTGTCCTCTGGACAGAGGAAATGTAGCAGGGAGCTCTGATCCCCCGTGGTGCAGGGGCTATAAAGTCAAATAGGACCTGCCCAAGGCTCCTGACATTTGATGGTAATGCTGGAGGAGCAGCAAGAGAAAGTGGCGTCACCAGTCAGGAGCAGAATCCAGAGCAGAGGATCAAGTGGGAACAGGTTCGCCAAGGAAGGGCTGGTGGCAGGGCCTGGCGCTCCGGAGAAGGCTCTGTGGTAATGGTCTCTAGCGCAGACACTGCAGTGGCGCCACCATGGATGAGCAGCAGAGCTGTTTCCCTGCATGCATCTGGGGGTGCCATCCATGGCCCAGCGCTCCCAGGGCGGCCGGCCAGGGGCCCAGCAAGTACTGTCCCCTGAATGCAGAGCAAACCAAAGGGCGGTCCAGCTGGGACCTGCGAGCTGCTGTCTCTAACACGGGGTGTGGGAAGCTAGTTTTCTACCGTTCCCCAAATTTACTCTCTTTTTAAAAAAGTTGTGGAGCAATGCACACAACATAAAATTTACTATTTCAACCATTTTAAAAGTTCAGAGACATTGCGTACATTCACAATGGTTTGTTTTTGTTTGAAGACAGCCAAGTAATGCATTTTTATTACAGATAATTATATGCAATATTTCTTTGTAACTGAACATTATTTCCATCACAGCGTTGTATAACACACCCTACCAGGACGACCCTAGCTTAACCCGTCACTCAATCATGCGTACACCCGAGCCACACACAATGTTCACACACAGTGAGCACACACAGTGAGCACACACTTTGTATTAGAGGAATGCGAAGAAAGTCTTGCAAACAGCATGAAGCTGAGCATGCACTTAACCTCTTCCGAAAATGCTGCTGAGGTCTTCCTGCGGCCGGAGCTGCAGGAGATGCGGCACAGGGGGGACCTCAGGTGGCCTCGGCCGGCCACCGGGGACCAAAGGCACTGGTGGCCCTGGGTGCAGAAGGACGCGCTCAGCAAGGGCTGCGTGCTGTGCCCCGCAGCCCCGCCTCGGGAGAGCTGCGTTGGCCCTGGCTGCCTGCTTTTGCCCTTGAATCTTCGCAAGCCTCAGAAGCAGGAGAAGCACACGGTGTGTGCAGCACTCGCCCCCCAGAGCGAAGCATGGGCCCGTTAGACAGTGGCTCCCCTTGCCTTCTGCAGCCTCTGGTGACCGCCGGGCTGCCTCCTGTCTCTGTGAGCTGTCTACTGCCAGAACACCTCAGTATTTGTTTCTTTGTGCCCAGGGTGTCTCACTCGGTACCAATCCCCAGGGCTCATTGATATTGTGGTAAATGATAGAACTGCATTTTTAAGATGGCATAGCATTCCATGTGTGGAATATTATGCAGCCTTAAAAATGCAGTTGGTTTATCCTGTAGGTGGACTTGTCCTGCACATGTTTCCTGGTCTCCTGGCCTTGCACACTCATGTGCCCGTGTGTGTGTGTGTGTGTGTGTGTGATTGTTCCACGCTCCCTACAGAAGCCCAGTTTCCCTCCCGTTCCCCTCCTGTCTGGCTCATCGCTAAGGCTTTGACTTTGCTGCCTCCTGTAACTTTGTGCACCCGACAGAGACTCGTCCCGAGGGGCGGGTAGGAGGTAAGCATAGTTTCCATCCCGGCTGCATCGTGAGCTGTGTGCGCCCCAGGGAGACACCTGGACTCCATTCAGTTTCAAGTGGGAATGAAGCTGGGACTCGTCCGCCTCTCTAGGAGGAGCAGCAAGATCCTATTTACGTGTATTTCTGTGTGTTTATGTGGGTATCATCCGTTCAAGGGTGATAAAGCTCACGAAGGAAAGGAAACGTCTCTCCCCTGCATCTGCCAGTGTGTGCGCGAGGTTGGAGAGATCGGGAGCAGATGGCCACTGCAGAGCAGCCACGCGCCGGTCAGCCAGCGGCCTCCGCGACCAGGAGATCTGCACAGCGTCGGAGCCAGAGCGGCCCACACGCCGCTCACACATCATGAGCGCGGCCACGTCGTTCCCTTCGCTCTGCCGTTAGGGCCGCAGGCCGGCTCTGCCATATGCCCGCGGGTAGAGTTGGGAAGACGCTTTCTGGGAACACGTATTCCGTAAGCGGAGAAACAAAAGGCAACTATCATCCCTTCTGATGAAAGACTGTTCCATTCTTAGATATTTAATAACTAGAAAGTTAACGACCAAACACCCTAGACTCAGTGCAAGGGAGGAAAAGCAAAACCCAGGGCACTCCCTTGCTGATTCTGCATTTGCTTCCGTTCAGTATTCTAAGAATAAAGAGGGTAAGCACCATCCAAGGTGAAGACTGGAGAGAAACGTTGCCTTTTATTCTTTTTGAGTGAAGTAAGAATATTTTATCCTTTCTCTTTCTGATTATGAGAAGAATTCATGATCACACAAGATGGCCAGGAGTCACACGCCAGCTTCACCAGTCAGCGATTTTATGTACCTGCAAGATCAACTCCCAGAGCCTCATTTGTAGGATGGGGATTAGAACAGCAGTGATCTCGGGGCATTGGGAAGATTTCAGCTGAAAAATGATCCCATAGCTTTCCTTGGAGTCCTGCTCTCAGAAACCACAGTGACACAGATAAATAATCAGAAAATAAAAGTATAGAGAGGAGAGATGTAGAGAGATCAGATAGATACAGTTAACATAAATGAATGGCACTGCAATTAACCCCAGTGTGATATGAACGGCTCCTCCCGTGCTGTACATTGGCTTCCGGTAGCGAAGTCGTTCTCATAGAAATGGGATGTATTCCTTCATATTTATTATCTCCTTTTACTGATAAGATTATACTATGAATATCATCACATGGCAATGAATACAGACCTAGAGAAGATGATCATTGTAATGATTAGATAATTGTGCATTGCACAAATATAATGGGATTTATTTCACCAATAATTTTTGGTTTTTTATTTCTTTTTTCAGTAATAACTATTATAAAATTTTGCGAATTTGACTGTATTCATAGGCCTAATGCCAAGAAATGTAATTGTACTATTGAATGGACAGCCTTGTGAAGATTTTTATCTGTGTGAGCAAATTGTATTCCAAAAATGTGGGAGCAAGTTACACCCCTAGAAAGAGTCATTTTGCTACACTTTTTCAGTCCGCAGATTTGACGGCGAGAAGCAGTTTTGTGGTTATAATCCAGATGTTTTTGATTGCCAACGTAAGTGCACAAGATCTTGCAACATTTACAGACGTAGCTGCAGCCTCTGTATATAGTGAAAGGTGCCGAATGTTTGTCACACACCCGGAGTGAGGCCCTGTGGACTGCAGCTGCCGCGGCTTTTCCTCCTGGAAACACAAGGTGATGCAGGGCCCAGTGCTAGGCTGAGACCTGCTCGCATAAGGACAGCAGAAGCTCTGCAAGAGAAGCTGGGACCCAGGAATCATTGACACAGGAATCCACTCGAGGTGGAGCAGCCAGTGCCCGACGCAGAGATGATGACCACGAGTCCTGAGTGGGAAAGAACACCAAGTGTCAGAGAAATTGTCAGCTGGGTAGGAGAATTTAGTCCAGTCCTGCCCAGGAGCCCAGCCATGTGGGGTGGGGGTGGCTGATACCAGCCGAGAACGGCTGAGGCTGGGGCACTGGTCAAAGGCAGCCACCCCAGCCCAGTGCCCAGCAAGTGACTGTGAACCAGGAGGCTCACAACCCCAGAGCCGGGGGTGGGAAGAACCCAGGCCACGAGGGCTCCATCCGGCCGCTGAGCAGCACGGGAACTGCAGGGGGCCGCAGGGCCACACACCATGCCACCCTCCTCTCTGCCTGACGGTGGGTGCAGAGCTGATGCTGTCCTGGCCGTGGAGCTCGTGGGATCCGTGGGTGACTGAGCCACCTGTCAAGAGGGTCATTCTGGCCATGGGTTTGTTCCTGAGTTTTAATACCTAAAACTACACATAAATAGATGTTTATGTAAAAGTAGTTCTTAAACATAGATGTATTTCTTTCTTACAATTAATAAACTTAAATCAATTGAGCAATAAATGCTTTATAAAATTTTTAGAAACCTTTTAGAACAGTCATAAATCCTTAAAGAACCAAGTAACTCTCAATTCTTTAGGCCTAGAAGTTCCTGACTATGGTTTGAGAACTGAGGCAACAACCAAAAGGAATTTCTGAGATCGACAGTGTTACACTGTGCAGTGAGGGAAGTGTAGTGGACCTGCTCTTGAGCGTTTTAAGAAAATGATGCATGCTCACAGCTGAAATTGATACCAGGAATACGTTGTTCAGGAAACACTGTGACCTTCCATTGTAGGCAAAAAATAATCCTTGAAAACACATTTAAGCCAAAAAGGCTCACAAGTAAACAATCTTCAGAAATTAGTTATTTTTACAGTTTTAATGAAGTTATTTTATTTTATTCAAGTAAATACATTTTAATACTAGATTTGTGCTGGGACATTGTGTGAGTGGAATAAATGATCTCCCTCAAGTAGTTCAAATTCTATAAAGGGATGGCGTACGTGTTAACAGACAAGTGTAATTAAGCAGCAGGTACAGAATAAGAATAACAGCAGAATACAGCAGAGTCGTCGAGACATAGGCCTTGAAGAGAGAATAACTGAGCAACAGATATTAGGCTTGTGCTTCGACACTCTGTGCTTCAATCCCTCATCCTCCAAATGGAAAGACCAGGACTTACCTGGTGGTTTCATCTGAGGAGAATGTTCATCGCTGCCTGCAAGCATTCAGAATAGCACCTTGCACGTAAGTACTAAGTGTTAGCTATTGAGATGCTCACGAATAGCTCCAAATTTCAGGCTCATTGTTTGCACAACGAGATTAATAATGCCTATAAATAGGGATAAAATCTCTCCTTAAAATGCTGATGCTGATGTGTGAGATGTGACAGTGCAAACATTTGGACTCTTACACAGACTGTTCAAAGGAAAAAGGTTATTTTCATTCATACAATTTCCCACAAAATGTCGTCACTACATTAAAACAGTGTGAGTGTTTGGATTACATAGTAAGTTCCATTCCTCTTAATTTTTGACAGTGACTCACACTCATGCTTTTATGAATACACAAAGGTAATAAGGTTAAGATTTCCACCTGTAGTCACAAGGACACATAACCACCTTCTCTGCTACCCAGAGCATTAAACGGAAGCAAATAATGGATTAGAATAGAGATCACACAAGACCCTAGGCAAAGCTCTTCTAACTTTGCAGAGATCCGGAACACCTATAGACATTCATACTTACTTAGGGCTGCCACATGAATCACACAGAGCCAGTCTATCCAGACTGGGGCCATAGTAATGGATTTTCCCCATTACAGGGAAACAGGACAAACATAAAGTCCCTTCAACAAACTCATGATTAGTATGAATGTAGTGGTAGGATCAAATCTGCTGATCCTCATTCGCTGCATTCATCATTTGCAGTACTCATTAGCCAGCTCAGCTGATCCCGTACAGAAGTAGGATCTGGCGCATAGCATCTAGCCAAATGATGGAGAGACCCACTAAGGAGTCCTGATCAAATCAGAGAGCACGGCCCATCTTTCCTCATTCACCCACTCTCTCTCCCAGGCTCCTCTCTCCAGTTTTTCTGCTCCAAAGCACTGGGGGAAGTTCTCTTAGTATGCATATGCTAGGAGCTCTCAAGCTTGGTTTTGCCTGTGGGTGGTTCCTTTCAAAAGCCATCTTGTTTTTCAGGGAAACTTTGTAAAATAGTAGACATAGATGAAGGCATAATGCTCCTGCAGCTCTTACCCAACACCATCAAAGATGCCCAAATAGAATGTGGCTCCCCTCCTATGAAAATAGGGCCATATTCAGTTTTGTGTCAACACCAATTAAAATGTAACTAACCATTAGAAAATAAGACTATCTATGACTTTTTATAGTTGCCTGCTTTAATAGAGCCTTGTATATAAAAAGAAGAGAAAAAAGTTTTCCTTCTTGCAGTAAAGGAACAGCCATCTGTTTCCTGGATTTCTTGACAGCTATGTGATAGAGCTGTAATAGGATAGAAGTTGTGTCTTAGCCTGGTAATGGTTATCCCTCCTGGAAATCCATACCATTATGACACAGTATCATATTATTTGCATACCTTCAAAAATCTGAAATAAGGCTATGAAATTAAGATGTTTATTTCAATTTCTTTTGGCTTTCCCATTATTGAATTTGGAATGTTCCAGGTTATTGATAATATTAGTGGAAGATTGGTTAGCTATCATGTATGAATGCCAAACCAAGCATTTACGGAATCTTTCTGGCTCTTTTTCATTTCATTCTGGTTTTTGTTTTGTTTGGTTGTCTCCATCAGTGACAATAAAGAAACAAAATAAATGGTCTTTGCTCTGTAAGGAATTACTTATATTATATTGCATTCTGGGGCCAACATCCACAAAACAATGAGTAAAGTGTCATCCAGGCCAGTATGATAAAGTAGTTTAAGGATTAAGAACTCAGTGAGCAACATGACAGCTAAGAGCTGATGTCAGGTCTCAGAGACATTCGGGGCTGAGGTACTAATCTGACCCGATCTTGCCAGATGCGAAGAGCAGACAGGAATGTGTACTGCGTGTTAGGCCCTCCCGAGTCAGTGTCAGACCAGTCCAGGAAAAACTAGGCTCTCTTCCATCAAGGACCGTCCTCCTCAGAACGGCAGAGTGGCTTTCCTAGGACACGGAGGGGCCAGCGTGGAGCCACAAATCAATGCAGCGTGATGAACAGAGTGGTTAAAGATGTTTGACGAGGAGGCAGACGAGTGCAGCTCCTGAGGGAAGATCGGGCCAGCGGGAGTGCACAGAATGGTAAAGAGTGGGGTTCGGTCACCGCCCCCCGGAGGCTGTCGCAGGGCTGCTGGGGTGACAGCGCCGGATCAGTGAGAAGCCACACCCAGAGAGAGGCGGCGGGAAAGCAGCAGCGCTTGCTCTGCACGTGGCACCCACCGATACCATTTCATGCTCCTCGGCAGGTGCGGTGATTTTGCATCTGAATATGAGCCCGCGCTGACGCCTTCATCACATCCGCTGTTCTTCTTCCCGCCCTCCCGCCTGCTGCTGGGCGCACCGAGCCTTGATGAGGCTGGGTGACTTCGCGCGGCGTCTGCAGGTAAAGAAAAGCGGAAGCCCAGCAGAGGAGTCCCTGCGGGAGCGGCATGGGTGCTGTGAGGGATTGGTGCCCACTGCCGATTACATACTGGGCTTCCAATCGAGTGTAGATGTGGTCAGTGCTCCTTTAACGTAATAAACGCCAGGATAAAGCGACTGGAAGAGGAAAACCGATTGTCCATGGGTTCGGGGGCTGCGCCCACGGCTACTTGGCTCTGCTGCCTTCGGGCGCACAGCCGGGAAGCACGTCCTGGCCAAGCGCGTAGACAGGCCGCGGGGCACAGAAACTCTTTCAAGGCCACAGCCTCCAAAGACCTAACCTGCGCCCGGTGGGCTCTGGGTGGTGCCTCAGCCGGAGACTGAGCCCTTGACACACTGCGACAGTCACCCAAACCACTGCCGGGTGCCCCCGCTGCCCCTCTGGCTTAAGCAGCAAAGCTGTGCGAGATTCCCGGTGATTCTGTAACTATCTCCTCAGGACGCTTGCAGCAGAAGTTGTCAGTGAGCATACTGCTCTCCGTGTGGCGATGACTCGCAGCTTGGAACTGGAAAGCGCAACAGTGAATTTCTCATGGCTCTTCCTTCAGCAGCCTTCCGCCAGCAGATACCTGCGGGTGCCTGCTGTGTGTTGTCGGGATGGACTGAGTTCCAACCAAGCGGGTGCTTATTCCCATGCAGCGCAAAGCAGTATCTCCCTTTAATGTTTTCTTCTAACAATTATCTCCTCGGATACCGAGCACATCCTAAAAGCGGGTGAATCATTGTTTCTACCTGTATAATATAGAATGGATAGTAATTACTTATTAGGGCCGTGTTTACTCACCACATACTAAGCTGTCATTCTTATGAAACTGATCTTTAAAAATGAAATATTCTCTATGCTTTGAGCTCTTGTAGCTTTGGCACCGTTCAGACCTTAGCATGGATTCACTGGACCAAGCCAAGTTTCACAATCCAAGTTAATAGTAGAGTTTAAGAAAAGCTAGGCTAAAACCCTTCCAACGTGTTGGGTAAATGCAGGTTAATCTCATAAACCAAATCCGAGAACATTATCACAGGGACAGTGGAATAGATGATGTGAGTATAAGCTATACAGCTCTTAATTAAAATGCAGGGATAAGAACAGAAACAAAAGTAGAGACTGGAAGAAAAAACAGTTTCACTTGTAATTATGGTTTTCCAGCTGCTCTTGTTTGACAGATTTCAATGTTGCTGCTAACCCAGAGGCTGTCCCTGTAAATTCCCAACATGAACTCTTACATAAGTCTTCAGAGGAACAAATCCAAATATCTAGTAAGACTCTCCACTGCAATTCATTTCTTAAAAAACAAAAAAAGCTTAAAATGTAGTGTGACAATCTGGAGAATGGATGTGTAGATTTAAATATTGATCTTCTTTTGATCCAGGTTATTTAGATGTTGTAAAATCACATATCACATGGAAAAGCTTAAAAATCCTGGAAAGAAATTATCTGTTTCCAAGTCAAAATGTCTAAGAATGATTTTGAAAACCTATGTTTGGAATCTGTCATGTGAGTTCACTTTTAAATGAATTGCTACTTACTACAAGGGCATGTTGTTAAAAATAGAAGATATACATATATATATAAAAATGATGTTATTTAAAATTTAGTTCCCAATCAAAGCTTTAAATGTTCTAAAATATTCTTCTAGTATTTTCCCCAAGCAGACTGTGGGGCAACCTGACACTTAAACAGGAGAAACCCTGAGTGGCTGCTCAGGACCCAGCACTCATGAGCTTCTGGTTCCGTTCTCTGGGCTGCAAGGCATGAGTAGAAGAGCATTAATGGATCAAGAGTACAAAGTGGTAAGCCAGCATTCTGCGTTTCCTAAGAAGAGAAAGAAGAGAAACCAGTTTCCAGACAAAATAGACACTCGGCTGGGCTGAATTTGACTGATATTTACAACATGCTATTTCAGAAAATAAGGTTTTTAAACTGAGTTTGCACAAGCTCAAAACCATTGTAATGTGTACAATTTTATCAGAGCTAAAATCTGTTCTCCAGCTTGAATGTCCCAACACCCTGCCCACATATCTTACCAAATAATCTGGAAGGATGGAAAAGGGATTAGATGTGTTCCACCCATTCTAATAATTTTTCTTATCTTGCAAAGAATTCAATATTAAGCACAAGACATTGTTTTCCTTGATATGAAGGGATTTCATATCACTGGCCAATTGAAAAACACTCAAAATTTGAGGACCTCAACATTTGGAGAAAAGAATCAAGTATATTTTCTATATCTCTCAGGTGGGAAGAACCTCACAGAGCTGTTTTTCTAAGACATTCTCTTCTACTGGGGAGGAATTTTTCCCATAGCCTGTTCTGCCTGCTGAACTTCATTTGTTTGAGTAAAAACTGATGTTTGTAGCAAGTCACTTTGCCCCTTGTCTATTTAGGACATGTAACAGCATGCTTGCTAAAATCACACACCCTCCCAGAGTGAGCACACTAGGGTCCCAGGGGCAGTAGTGCTTCGTGTTCTCAAGGAAACATGATTTAAAGCCATGGTATAATGGGCTGAATCTTGTTCCCCCAAATTCACTCAGTACAACCCTGCTCCCCAATACTTCAGAGTTTCGAGATAAGATCTTTACTAAAGTAAAATGAAGTTAACAGGGTAGCCCCTAACCCAAGAAACTGATGATCTCATAAGAAGAGATTAGGACACAATGACATATAAAGAAATGATGACATGAAGACAGGGAGAAGACGCCTGTGTGTACCACATGCAAAGACGGCCTCAGAATAAGCCAATCTGCAACAGTGACTCTGGACTTGTAATTCCTTGAACTGTGGGATAATAAACTTCTGTTGCTTGTGCCACCCAGCCCACAGTGTTTGCTGGGGCAGCCCTGCCACCAAATCGCCTACTGTGAGCGCGTCCCTGCCTAGCCTCATCGAGCCTGCTGACACAGGGTTCCTGCCCCATCTGACAAGTGAAAGGTTGTGCTGTGTATGTCATGCAAAGGTGGAGGCCTCAGAATGCACACAGTTAAAAGGGCCTAATGGTGTTCTCCATTACTGATGTGCTTTCAGCGCATATTTTATTTCTTTAAATTTTTCTTTGAAAAATATCCATCACTTACATAATTTTAGTGGATTCATTAAAATAGAGATCCATCAGCATGAAGTCATCAACACACAATAGCTTGCTGCTGAAGTCCAGAAAATGCTGAGGAGGTGCAAATTTTTTGTACTTCCTGTGGTGTATGGCAGAAGACACAGATAGAATTTCTTGGCATTTGGCAGTGTGTGCCAACATATACCCTTACTCCCTTCCACTGCAGAAAAGGAAGTGCCTGTATAAATTGCTCCAGGAAGTTAAGGGGTCCCGGGGCCTGGAGGGAGGAAGAGGTGGAACTGAGATTGAGAAGAACCGAACCGTGACCAGAGCCAAGACAACGCCAGGACTGGAGAGACCCTGCAGGCTGATCAACATCAATATCCCACAGCTTACTCGAGTATTGGTCCTGCTTTTTGTTCCATAATACGTATATCAACCACTTCCTTCATCCTCTTTGGTTACTCCAACACCTCTTCATTCAGGACCCGCTGTGTGCTGGGCTCTCCTATAGACTGGAGCTGTATCAGTAGATCTTACAATCTACTATTAGCATATTGAAATGGTGTACCCTTACAACATAGGAAATAACCGTTGAGCTGTCTGCATTTTCAGGTTAAAAATTAAGACTTGAGTCATGCTTTGATCTTATTAATAAATCCCCTAAGTGTGATCATGTGATAATAGAGTCAATAGTTTGTGTATTTCTCACTGGAGATATGGCACATGTATCCTGATTAGAGATAATTAAGCATCATTCTATTTCTGGCCAAGTTTTATTTTAATCCAGTCTTACTGAAAGCTCCTTCAGATATGTTCTTTCTCTTCCACTGGATAGCATAGAATGCAAATGTGGCTCCTGGAGACTTTGCAGGCATTTCATCACTGTAAGGGAAACAAAAATTATTCCCGGGGTTAGGCAAACCCGTGAGAATCACAGAAAGTGGACTGATGTTTCTGCTCAGAACAGAACTGAATTTGGAGCCACCTCTAGACTTATGTGTTGTGTAGGCTCTTACATCCCAGTAATGTTTAGCTACTATGTGGTAGTTTGGAAATATGTATAACATTTCTTTGAAATGTATCCATGGAAAGTTGAAGCCTAGTTTCTCCTTCCCTTGAAAGTGGGCTGGAATTAATCACTTGTTTCTCATGCATAGAATATGGTAGTAGTGATGCTGTGTGAGTTCTGAAGGGAGGCCAGGACAACCTTGCTACTTCCAGGTTGCCCTCTCGGATGGTGCACTCTGGGGAAGAGCAGCTACCATATCTCAAGGACAGTCAAGCAGCCAGTGGAGAGGGACTGAGTCCTGCTACTACCGACAGCAAAACTTTACCCACGATGTGAATGAGCTGCTGTTCAGGGCTCATCCTCCATCCCCAGCCCAGCGTCAGAGGCTAAAGCCCCAGCCGACATCCTGAACTGTAATTTCTGGAGGCCCTCAACTTAGTTAATCTACCCTCAAAAAATAATAAGTGCATATTGCAACACTGACCCACTAAGCCCTGAGGAAATTTTTATGCAGCACTCAATAATTATTTCAGATTTTGGCAGTAGAAGTGGGGAGCACACAGTCAGTGAGAAATTGCAGAGATACTGAGGGATCAGGCTAAAACCAAGAGTCTCAAATGCACTGGAAATAGATGTTCTCCACCCATAGAGAGGCTGCAACTACTCAGCTGGAAGCACTGGCTGCATTTCATGGGTCAAAGGAGGAATCTGCAAAGCTAAAAGCCAAGAAGACAGAGGCAGGCATCATGGAGAACCACTCACACATCTTGAACTTCACTTGAGGAAGTGCTCTCATTCTTGGGATTTCGGAATTTATAAGAAGCAGTGTCTCGCAGGGGCCTGGCTGTGCATGGACGGTGCGTGGTGATTGTTTGGTGCCACCCCACCATTATGCCATGTCTTCAGCTCATCGGTCTTCAGCTCAAGAGCAACTCAGTCGAAGAAGCTGAGCTCACAGAACAACACTGATGAGACACGCAGAGGCAATGGGTTGAGTGTGCTTTGCACGGAGAGTGTGTGAGTATGTACACATTTTTTTTCTAACAGTCATAATAAATTTTAATCAATTTTTCAGAACATAAAGAATTTTTAGTTTGGCTTTTAGAATTTTCTTCTGCGGACACTTACGATGTACCTGGTACTGTGGACTGAATCGTGTTTCCCCAAGTTGCTATGCTGAAGCCTTCACTCCCTGCCTGACCCTCTGGAGTCAGAAACTAACGAGAGCTTATGAGTGGAACTCTGAGCTGGCAGAGTTCTCTCTCCTTCCACCACGTGAAGACATGGGGAAAGGCAGCTGTCTGCAAACCAGGAAGAGAGTCCTCGCCAGGAAGCAAATCACACAGCGCTTTGATCTTGGACATTCATTCCAGCACTCAAAAGGGAGAGCAAACGCACTTCTGCCGGTTTAGCTACGGGGTCTACGGCATTTCGCCGTGGCAGCCTGAGCGGAGTAAGAATGATATATTAACCTCAACCCCCGTGATCCTCAGGCGATGACAGCAGGGGAGATGTGGGCCTGATCCCAGCTCAGCTGTGTGCTCAAGGCCACAGCTCCTAGACTGTGTGAGCCCCAGCAGCCAGGGCCAGCGGTGCCCGGCCTCCTGCTCCCTCCCGCTCCCTCAGGCGTGCCAACAGCCCGATGGCATGACACCCTGCGCCGGGCTACGCTGTGCCCAGCTCAGTTCTCTAATGTTACTGGGAAAAGTAACAAGTTATGAAATTGAATTCTTCAGCATTTTACAAGTTTTATGTTTTCTTTTCAGAGTCATGGCCTCAGATTAAATCTACATAAAAAGTTGGCTTTTCCTTTATTCTCACAAAATGGTCTATGCGGTACAGTGTTTGCACCTGATTTCCATGATAGTTTAAGGGCTCTGAAATACAATTTAGGGACTCAGCAAAGGAACTCAAACATGAGCTACAACAAGTTGATCTAAAAGATAGATGAAACTTGAATATGTAGCTCTAGCTTAAAAGGGAGTTTTAGAAATTTCCAAGGAAGCAAGTTACAAGCTCCTCACTTGCATACTTATAATAGGCATGTTTCAATCACTTTAAAATGTATTTGTTATAGCCGGGGATTTAGCTCAGTGGTTCTGCTGCCTGCCTCACAAGCAGAAGACCCGAGTTCGATCCCTGGTACCAAAAAAAAAAAATGTATTTGTTATATAGTAAATGAAAGAAACAGAGGCAAAAATTGAATTGAATATGAACCAAAAAGGTATATATAGAAAGTAGAATACTTATTCAGACATTGAGAATAAACTGTAGTAAATATTTTTTCAGCTTATACCAAAAGCAATAACTTCTTAAAGTTAAGAAATAAAATTTAGGCAGAAGCCAGGTAAAGGCTTTTGAGTTTTTTGATAATACTAATACAGAGAGAAATATATAATCTAAACAAATTGCAAAACCTTTTGAATTCTTGCTGATTTGACACAAAATGTTGGCACTGATTAAGTTGGTATCAAATATAAACTGTGCCACTAGAAATGGAACATTTTTGACAAACTAGTTAATGAAGCTCATCAATCAACTCCATCAATCATAAGTAAAGTAAACCCAAAAAGAAAAATTTGAAACACCCCATAACCTCATAATTTATTTATTTTTATAACAGGTAACTGATATTTTTCATAGAGTTTAATTTCTTGATAGAGGTCTTCACAAATTTTACTACACACTCATAAATTTACATATCATTTCCAGTAATAAGTTGTAAAACTATAAGAATTTATTTCAATTATTTAAAAACATTCAAATAACAGGGCTGAAGATACAGCTCAGAGGATCTAGTGTGCACAAGGCCCTGGGTTTGATCCTCAGCACTAAAAATAAAATAGACATTCTATGAAGCATGTTAAAGAAGAAACTAAATGTTTTTAACCATTTTATAAACAATGATATAAGAAATCTTTTCACTTGAAAAGCTAATAATTGGCTATGATACAAATTTTTCTAAATGTTCCAGAGTTGGGTTAGGTAGCTTATTCAAATGAGATTATACTCATTTTATGAGTTGTTTTAATATTGTCATATTTGTATAACTTAATAAAGTTTGCAATTGTATTTCTTTCCTCTTTCTGAATAAAATTTCATTTTATACTAATTTTCCACTCATTATTTTTTAATGTTTCTAGAGGGGCCTCAAAAATATATGTTTCAGGCTCTACAAAATGTGATGCACCTATCTTATGAAAGTAATTATGATTATGCAATATATCACTTTCAAAAGTCTTGAATGAGTAAAGTGTAAAAAATGTATGAGGGAAAATGGAGTTAACTTATTTATTATTCATTCATTTACTTCTTTATGTATTGACATTTTTACAATACCAGGTATCAAACCCGCAGCCTCACAAATGCTGAGCAAACGCCTTACCACTGAGCTCACCCCCAGCCCCTACAAAGTAAGTTTAATTTCTCTTTCCACTTTGCAGTTTTATGGCTCTTGAAAGATGTAAATTGCCCCCAGACAGGTAACTTTTATCAAGTCCATATCTCTTTGAATAAGAAGACAAACAAAAATGCAGACACACTCATTTCTAAATTAAGGTGCAATTCAAGGAACAAAGATTGTCCAAACTGAGGGGAACACTCCTTCTCAGACCCTGTTGTTGGGACAGACTTCGGACCAAAGAAGGGCAGGTGTCAAGTGCTTTTCCAATCCCCAAGAGGAAGCGCAACCTTTCAAGTCATCTTCCTTCTGAGCATGGGATTGCCATTCCTTGTGCCGGCCCACAGCAGTGCAAATGCACAAACTCCGTGCCACCAATGGAGGCCTCTGCAGAAAGCCTGGTTACCAGAGGCCTCCAGTTGCTGTGATGCTCACATCCCCATAGGACGGTCCTGTGGCTCATTCAGTGGGATTTAGGCGAATGGCTGATTCCCAAGGCAGAGCTTTTAACAGTAGTTTCAAAAGGCCACATGCTGCGAATGGACCGAGAATCTCCCCTTTGATCAAAACCAACAAATTGATTTGCACATTAAATTATAAATAGAATAAAATGTTTTAAAAGTGAAGATTAAACATCATTGAAGCACTGTTGGAATTTATCGACAAGGACACCAGTGGGCGTCTTTGTATACAGATTAGAAAGTGATTCTCTTGTTGGCCTGCCGTGTGCTTGAGAGAGGCAATGCTGTATTAAATGACCTAAAATGTTTTAGGAAAACATCAAGCGGAGCCCAACATGCAGAGCAGAAGAGGAGTGTGAGGAAGAGGAAAAGACTTGGGAGGTGGGGAAAAGGAGGAAGATGCAGTGCACCTTTTCAGGCCCTGTAAAATCACAGAAAAGATCGAGATCAAGTACGTCCCATAAGGACAGATAAGCAAATATACAAAGAGCTGGCGATAGGAACATTCTTACAGTAATCTCATGACCAGATAAGCATTTTTCCTTTTTAAGTCACACGGTTTCAGTAATCTGGTTTTGAAAGAATTGTTTTGGGCACTGGGGCTTGAGCTTATGCACTGCACCCCCCACGCTGGGCTGACTGCTTTCTCCCCTTACTGAGGGCTGAGCCAGGACCTCCACAGCGAGCCGCGGCCCCAGCCCTTTTGATCTTTGATTTTGAGACTTGATCTTAGCAAATTACTAAATTTCCCAGTCTGGACTCGAACTTGTGATGTCCCTTCCTCAGCCTGATAGATGACATTGTTAAAATAACAGATCATTGCTATATTTCATCTGGTGAGGAAACTTTTAAACACTTTGATGAAATTCTACAATATTCCATATTTTCTCAGAATGTACCTCAAAAAAAACCCCACTAACAATAGATTTAGTCCTATCCTCATTTCATTCTACCCATTAAGTAGTAATTTCCCACAGACATATAAACTAACCCTAACAGAAAAAAAATTTCCATATATTTCGTTTGGATATGAATTTCTAATTAAATTTTACTTTTCATTTGCTGAATATAAGACTGGGTAATGTATGTGCTATTTTGATTAGTTTTGTAAAAATATAATTGTATGAGAATTCAATATTGAGAAATGCAACATTTAGAGCTACATGGTCATATTTAAATATTTTATTTTTAATTTGCATATTTTCATCACAGAAGGAATAATAAAACTGAAAAAATATTAAAGATATGCTATTAAGATAAGACCTACAGAGGAATAAAAATGAAATACAAGTTCAAAGAGAAAATGGAACAATATCCAGTTTCCTACAATTAAGGAGGTTTTTTTTGTTGTTTGGCTTTTTTTGTTTTTGGTACCGGGGATTGAACTCGGGTCCTTGCGCTTGCGCAGCAGGCGGTGAAACCACTGAGCTAAATCCCCAACCCCAATTGAAGAGTTTGTATATTTTCCTTTAATAATATACAGTGTTAAATCACTCTTATTATTATCTCACTGACTGCACTTAAGAGAGCAATTTCATGGTTTAATTTTTATTTGTCTATACTATAGTTAACTAATATTTGCATTGTTTGCAACTTTTTAAGCTTGTGAGAAAAAATTGTATGTCAGCTTAGAAATGATTAAGAGATTGTACTTTGCAAAATAATAGGGTGAAACACTGACAAACATCTGAAGACCTTGAGACATCCTTTCTGAAGCAAAATGATCGAAAAATTGACTTGTTTTTACTCATTTGCATAGCATTGTCACTTTCTCAAAATAATGATCAATGAGTAAAGTCACCTTGTTATACATTTCTATGATGGACTATGTATAATTTTGTTGAATTATATAAGAATTCGATCACGATTTTTAAAGATTTTCTTTCTTGAAAGTAGATTTCTGATGAAGCTGATTTTGTTTAGATTTCAATAATTCACCTAGAGAAAATGTTTAACTTTTTGTTTGATAATATGCTGTGCACACACAGGTTTCAACAGTAACCTCAAAATATTCTGACAGAAATATGTACATAGACACATGCACGCACATTTAAAGAGCTTTAACTTTTAGCACCTTAGACATACATTCTGAGTTCTTATTGTCTTAAATAATTAGTACATCAACAGAGTCACTGAGAGAGAAATAGGGCAAACAATTCCTTTCACAATAGCATCTAAAAAACTGAAATACCTAGGAATCAACCTAACAAAACAAATCCAAGACCACTTCTCTGAAAATTATAGCACTTTGAAAAAAGATATTGAAGGGCATATCAGAATATGGAAAGACATCCCTTGTTCTTGGGTAGGAAGGATCAACATAGTGAAAATGGCCGTACTTCCAAAATTGCTATGTAGATTCAGTGTAATCCCATTTGAAATCCCAGCAGCATGCTTCATAGACCT
This sequence comes from Heterocephalus glaber, assembly GCF_053883595.1. Lineage (NCBI taxonomy): Eukaryota > Metazoa > Chordata > Mammalia > Rodentia > Bathyergidae > Heterocephalus > Heterocephalus glaber. The sequence continues at coordinate 13,282,955 of NW_028258162.1, read as the reverse complement.
TGAGAAAACAATCCAAAAATTCATTTGGAACAAGAAGAGACCCAGACTAGCAAAAGCAATTCTAGGTAACAGAGACATGGCAGGGGGGTATTACAACCTCCAACTTGAAACTATACTACAAAGCTACTGTGATAAAAGCAGCATGGTACTGGCAAAGAAACAGACCTGAGGACCAGTGGAACAGATTAGAAGATGCAGAAACAACTCCAGACATCCTCAGCTACCTCATCTTTGACAAAGGAGCCAAACACCCTCACTGGAGGAAAGATAGCCTCTTTAATAAATGGTGCTGGAGAAATTGGGTTTCAACTTGCCAAAGACTAAAACTAAACCTATATCTCCCACCATGCACTAATCTAAAATCAAAATGGATGAAAGACCTAAATATAAAAACAGAAACACTGAACCAGTTGGAACAGAGGTTAGGTAGAACCCTTGAAGACATTGGTGTAGGCAAAGATTTTAGGAACAAAACCTCAGTTGTCTGTGAACTAGCACAAACAATCAAGTGGGATCTCTTCTTACGAAAAAGCTTCTGTACGGCAAGAGAAACCACCAGCAGTGTGAAGAGACAACCCACAATGTGGGAAAAAATCTTCACCTGCTCTTCCTCAGATAAAGGTCTACTATCTCAAATCTATAAAGAACTTAAATAGATCAGACCTCCCAAATTTAAAGACCCAATCCAAAAATGGGCATCTGAAATGAACAGACATTTCTCAAAGAAGTAGAAATAGAAAATAAAAATATGAAAACATGTTCAACATCACTGTTCATTCGAGAGATGCAAATGAAAACAATGCTGAGATTCTACCTCACCCCAGAAAGAAATGCTGCTATCATGAAATCAACCAACAACAAATGTTGGCAGGGCTGTGGGGAAAGAGGAACCCTGCTCCACTGCTGGTGGGAGTGCAGACTGGTGCAACCACGGTGGAAATCAGTATGGAGATACCTCAAAGAACTAGGGCTAGAGGTCCCATTGGACCCAGCTATTCCCCTGCTGGGGATCTTCCCCAAAGAATTAAAAGAATCCTACCACAGTGATATATGTGTGCCCATGTTCATAGCAGCACAGTTTGTAATAGCTAAAACTTGGAAACAGCCCAAATCACCGTTAACTGAAGACTGGATAAAGAAAATGTGGGGTTTTTTTATAAAATGGAGTACTGCTCAACCATTAAAAACGAGAAATTAGAGACATTTATTGCTAAATGGATGCACATTGAGGCCATACTCTTAAGTGAAATAAATAGGATACATGTGTAAATACTGAATAGTTTCTCTAGTGTGAGAAACTAAAAGTGTAAATAAGGACTAAAAGGTATAATAGATAATGTGAAATAGGAAGAAAAGGGGCAAAGGGGAAGGGGAAGTGGGAGGGCTAGGGAATAGAAAAGTAGGGAACGGAATTAATAGGAGAAAATGAAAGAATGGAAACAAAGTCTCTGTAAATAGGGAGGGATGGAGGGGTTGAAGGGAGGGCAGGGGAATGTGGAAAAAATAAGAACCAAGATAGATTATATAAAGGTGCATATTCTCAGTGATGAATGTCATTATATTGTACACCTAAAATGTAATAATAAAAGGATATACAAAAAATAATAATTAGTTTCATCACACATTTAAAATAAAATAAATTAAATCACAGCACATAATTGAAACACTACCTAGTCCATAAACGTAACCATCTGGACTCAAACTGAGAAGAGCGAAGTGTGGCTTTCACTGGTACATTCTTGGCTGAGCAGATCCTTCCAAGCCCACGTGGAAGATGGGAGTCTCTTAAAATAACACAACATTTCAGGAGCAGCATCAATATTATCAGCAACAAACGGCTGTTCATTAAAACTAATGAAAGCACAAATAGAATTTCAGAGAATGTTAACAGTGGGCAAGAGTTACAATAGTTACACTCTTAAGGATATTGTTTTATGGAAGATGCCCCATAAATATGTGTGATGCTGCTATACCCACAATTATGTAAAAAATATTCCAAATCCTGGAAGACAGAAGGACTTGTGTGTGTGTGCATGTGTGTATTCTAACAATTTTAAACCATGGCCTGTCACACATACTGAAGCCTCCCTGTGAATACCTTCCAACATTCTTCCTCTCAGTGGTAATCTAAGAGTGACAGCTCCTCTACGCAGACACTTTGTTCCTGTCTCCACCAGGAAGAGCTAATCGATCCTGACGTTTCCACGTGATCGTGCACCCAGCTCTCTAACTTGAACAGACTCTTTCCTTCTTCAAGTGAGACTGATCATCCAGAGGTTATCTTCTTACTCAGCGTTACTTCCATTTACTGGAAAGCAAACATTGGGAAGAGTCAACAGCACAGGGAGAAATTAAATTCATCTGATGAAACTAATCACAAGTAACAGTTTAAATCTGTTTCAGTGAAACAATGCCTAGCTACCCCCTGGGTGCGTGTGTACGCCTTACAGAAGAAGGAAACACAAGAGCAGGTCTGGAAAGTCTCTCCGCAGGGAAGAGTGAGGAAATCTGAACAGGGCCTGAAAAGCAAATTGGAGTCTCCATTTTAAGAAGGAGGCACGGGAACCTATGAGAAAACAAAACGCAGGCTTACTGTCTTTGAACAAAGGGGGTTTTAGTTCTTGGTCAGCCAGTGAGCCCCATTCACCCAGGGGGTGGGTGACTTTAGTGACACACCCGGCGTCCGGTTTCCGCGTCAGGTGTCCACTTTCCAGGGAACCCTGATTTCCCCTGGGGTCTGCAGGCGGCTGTCTGGAGTCAGTGCAGTGCGCACGGCCCAGGCAGGGTGCTGACCTAACGGATAGGCGACGCCCCGCGCTCCAGGGGCAGCTCTTCAGAGGACTGTCCAGCACCGGGGGCGGGTTGCAGGAGACCTCATCCAACTGGACAAGGAGCCAGGCTGGGCCTTGCTATCAGGGCCGCTCAGGTGCCCAGCTTCCTGGGAGTCTCCCTCTGCCTAGGTCCTCTCAGCACGTTCCCTTACTCCATCTGATTCCCGCCTCCATCTGACAGCTGGCCCTCTGCAGAAACCCGCACCCGCCCGGCACAGCTGTGGGAATTGTGCTGCCCTAGGATCTGGCGGAGCCCGAGATGCTCCCGTTCTGTGAGGTGCTTGGGGTGAGATTGCTGATCCGGCTCTGGCACAGACTGTGTGCCTGTGAAGCAGTTATTCTGTTCTCCGGGCCTCCATCACCTCTTCTGTAGCATCAGAAGGAAATTTCTAAGCCCTTGTCTACATTTTAAATATCTAAGAGGTCTTGTGCTTTGATGGGTTTGGGGTTTTACGGTAGCAACCGTCTGGATCTTTCACTATTAGAGACATGAACCATCCATGGAAGGGCCCGGAAATGATGCTCCACGGTTTGGCAGCTTCAGCACAGGTCACAAGGGGCCCCTTTCACCAGGACCTGGCGCACTGATGGCTCAGGATGGGTCTGCAGCAACGCTTAGAGGAAGATGGCTCAAGCCCTGCACATGTCAAACCTGCCCTGCCACATGCAGCACTGCGGCTTTTGGCAAGCTGCTCCAACTCTTTGCATGGCAGTTTTCTTATGTACAGAGTGGGAATCAACATTCCGCTTGCTCAGTAGGATTCTCGTAAAACTTAATAATGTTAATGTATATAAACTTAATGTGCATTAAGGTGTAATGCATCAGCCAGTGCCTGGCTGGTAACAGTTCGCCATACCTTTTATAATTGCATGTGAAGACCAGGAAGGTGGAAGTTAACACTATCTATTAAACAGATTGCAGCTGAAGAGTGATGGAACTTTTGGAACATCGAGCTAGATAATAGCCTACAGGATCATGCCTAAGGGTGCTAAGACAGGACTCCAGAAACTTGGCGGAGTAAATCTCACAGTGATACACAATAACTCAGGACTGATTAACCCACTACCCACCCCTCTGCTTCCCTAAAAAGTGGGTGCTCCACACCAGAGAGGGATGGCACAGCTGTCCACAGCACAGCGGCCAGGCCAGAGACTGTCCTGCCACTCCTATCACTCAAATTCCAACTGAGAAGTCCTCTCAGGGAGTGTAAGAAAGATGAAAAGCAAGGGCCTGCCTCTCCAAGTGCACACCTTCCCTGTCCACTCCCGGACTCCTGCAACAACTGCTGATATCAACATTCTGTTTCAACACAGAATCAGAAACAATAATTCTACTTATTACAATATGTTAACCTGAGAACTTGATCCCCACCAGCTAGGTTGCATAATGTGAAAATCTATATGAAGCTCATAAAGTTTCTGAGTGATGGTTCATCAGCACAGCGCTGCCTTTCAGCCTGATTTCCAACCCTCCTTGCAGGCAGGAATGTCCCTCTCAAGTTCCCACTGGGGCTGAGTTCACTAGGGGAGTGTCCTCCAGCACCACCTCTCCTGGCTAACTCAACGCTTAGCTAACATGAAATCCTTTGAACCACAGATCCATAAGGTCCTCCAAGCATGTTTGGCTCGGCTTCCTAAAAGTGTAGAGATACGATTTTCTAATATTGGGCATCAGATTCAGATCATGAAGCAGGGAGCATAACTATCCCAGTGGACCCTTATTTAATTAAATTCAGCAGTTTCCTGGTAGGAAAAGTCATATTCAGCACAATTTTATCAACTTACCGGGAGTTTAACAATTTACTGGAAACCTCCAAGGGAAAAGAATAAAGTGGTAATATTTGGATTCAAGTCAGGTGGTCCTTTCCAGCTCTCTAATAATCTCTACAACTTGATTCTCAGGCCTCTTGCAGACCCACACCAAAATACCCTACACAGCCAGCCACATGCAGGAGTGATTCGATTTGACAGCACAAGCAGCTCCAAGTGAAAGGCGATTAAAATTTAATAATTCTCTTACCCTGAAAATACAAACAAATCACAAAATGGTCTATCTACTTATGGGGGTGTTACAGGGAGTTGATGAAGTTAATGGTCCTATGTCACATCTTACAAATTAAAATGTGGGTGCTCTAATTAATGTGGGGTAAAAATAGGGCACAAAATAAATCATCGCCAGGTGTGGTGGCCACACCTGTAATCCCAGCACTTGGGAGGCTGAGGTAGGAGGATTGCCAGGAGTTTGAGGCCAGCCTGGGATTCCATAGCGAGTTCAAGGCCTATCTGAACTACACAGCGAGACCTTGTCTCAAAAAACCAAAATAAATAATGAAAGAATTCACCAGAATCTTTTAATATTTTTAAAAAATGAGCAATGGCACAGGAAACCCTGGCTTTGAATTATTACAAACTAGAAATTGGTCTAAGTGGTTTCCTTTTTAAAAAATAAACTAGAAATGATTTACTTTCAGTGATTTTAATATTGTTGTTTTTTCTAAATTTATCAGAAAGTGCAGTTCCTAGAGCCTATTACTAGATTAAACTAGAGAACTTCCCTCCGAATTAGGGGATGCATTCTATATCATTTCCAACAGACAACCAAGTAAAAATGGAAAAATGTACAGCTCATTACTTACCTGTAGACCACAATTACAGTTTCAGAATGGAGGCACACATTAAAAAGGTAAGTAACTGAAATAACAGATAATCACACAACTCATTTCTTGGAATTAAACTTTGATTCAAGATCTCCTTCTACCTATATTAATTGCTTGAAAATGAAGTTTTTTTGTTTTGGGGGGTTTTTGGACAGAGTCTCTATGTAGTTCAGGCTGGCCTTGAATGCATTTCGTAGCCCGGTGCCCTCTAACTGCCAGAGATTGTCTTGTCTCAGCCTCCCCAGTGCTGGGGTTACAGGTCTGAGCCACCTCGCTGCCGGCCAAGATGGGAAGATTCTTCTAAGCAGTAACTGTCTTTGTGATGTTAAATAGCACATTGTTTCTGCTCAAGTAAAGTTGATTTAATTTAGAGTCAAGAAACAGTGTAATTCAATTTTTTTTCCTTTAAAAAGAAAACTTTCTATTAAACTACTTTCTTTACTTATTGAAGAGATCCGTTAAAGTTCATGTTGACGCCACAGGCTGTAGATGCAACGTGAGCAAAGTAAGTCGCTGTCCGGCCGAGTCACAGCTGAGACCCGGGGACCCTGCTTCAAATGAACACCTGCTTACCTAAATCTCTGAGGCCTGAAAAATCAAGTTCTGAATTTCCCGAAAGGAGGCCGCAGGCCTTCCCACCCGAGCCGGGGCCAGATCTCGGCTGGGCCTGTAATCCCGGGGCCTGGTTCCCTCCGCGGTCCGCGTCAGCCACCAGGCCCTGCAGATGCCCGAGCCCTTCTGGGCAGTCAGAGTCAGAGCAGGCGCGTGAGGGTTTCCGCATAGAAGAGGAGGCCTCGGGACCCGCGAGACCCTGCTGCGCTCGGACCCCTCCACAGGGTGCCTGACTCAGCCTCCCGCGCTCATCTCCAGTTCCCGGCCCTGCCCTGGGGCTTCCCGCACACTCCTAAGCCCGCCCATGTCCAGCAGGCCTGGGCTTCCGGGATCCTAGGCGGACACGGCCCTGGGCTTGGAGGTCTTCTGTTTTGCCATCCACACCGGCACAATAATCTCAAAGACCAGCACTGAGGGCCATGCCCTACCGATTCAGCACACAGGAGAACCTCAGTAAGTACTTACTGAGCAAATGCATGATTAATTAAAAACCAGCCAGGTGAGAATCACTGCGAGGGATGGAGGGGCAGTCTTCAAGGTACTCTGTTTGCATAGAACGCTTAGGGGCTCATTTCAAATAAAAAAATTACAGTTATTCTCTGACTTTTTCCAATACAGTGGAATACCATGGATTGTATTTTTCTTTAATGTAAAATATTTAAATTGATTGATTGATTATTTTCTTTTTACCGGATGTCTCCATGTAGCTAGGCTGGCCTGGAACTCAGTGATCCTCCTGCCTCAGTCTCCTGTGGGAGGACAGGCGTGCACCACCACACCTGGTTTAAGTAAAATATTTTTAAAAGCAAGAAAGAACTAAAATAAAACTGTGCTTCTCTAAAAAGCATCCAAATGATTCTATTCAGTAACCACCCTCAAGTTTACAAGGAGGCCCATGTAGTTCCACTCCCCATAGCTACAGAGTTAAAAGTTTTCTCATCATAGTTTCCTACTTTGATGCAGAGTGATGTTGTGGACATATGTCACTCAAAGCAGGCAGTGTTCAAGTACTCAGCTCAACAGTTCTTCAGCTCTCAGTGCAGCAAGAATCATATTGGATACTGGAGTCTGTGTTCTATTATGCAAAAGCAAACGATACGTGTTTCATGGCTTCTCAGTATTTCGGTTCGGGAAGCACACTATTCCCTGCTTTATAGCACTCTGTCACATCAGGGCCTTGTGAGCCACAGTGAAGTTTGTCCCGGGTCACACAGCAAGCCAGCTTCTGAACACCATAACCACTGCCCCGAGACACCTGCCATCGACACACCCTCAAGTGATCGGGAAATCAAAGAGGTTTATATTGTATTAGGAGTTCCGGATGAACCTGGCAGTAGACTGAGACATTTCCACGTACAGTGAAAATTAGGAATGAAGTAGTGAACGTCCTCTCGTCATAATGTTTATCAAAGAGCCCCTGGACTGCTGGGAAAGTGGCCATGTTCATTTCTAGTATCCTTTGGGAAAACAGTTTTACTGACACTGTAAGTTGGCAAATCCTTAGCACATGAAATGGGAATTCCATTGGTAATGGCACACACTGCTCTCTCAGGACAGCAGGGATGCATCAGCTGGGCTTTGCACTGAAACTGTCTGTGACTGCCAGGAGCTTGGAGCTGTAACTCATTTCCATAAAACCCCACATGTTTTTCTTACAAATAGATTGACCAAACCAGCATGCTCATTGTTTGTACAATACTTGTAATTGTTTACACAACACTTGTAATTTCTTCCAGTTATGAACGAAGATGGGCTGCCCACGGGGGAGAAGGGAGTCCAATAGCTGGACAGATGGAGCAGGAGACTCCCAGGAGCCGGGCTGCTTTGCTGCAAAACAGGGTCCTGAACACTAGCACAGTGGTGCTTCTGTGTGCATCCCTGCTTGGGCCTTTCAGGCATCGTTTCTAGGCATAAACTAAGAAAAAAATTCAGAACAGAATTCTCTACCTGCTGCTCTCTACCTGCCCCTTCCACCGCCTGTTCTACCCACACTCCGTGCACTATATGGACACAAGGATGACACCAACAACCCGTGTTCAGTGTTGGATCTCTAAATGGAGATGCTGCTTGGGATAACCCGCTGTCATCCTGGCCTTGTATTCCCCTCACCTGTGAGCAGAGAAGCTGTGATCATCAGGAGCACGAGGATTGCCCAACCCCAGCCTGACACCAGCTCCTCAGTTCCTCTGCCAGAGATGAGAAGTGTCACAGTCAACACTCTCAGCAGCCTCAGACAACAACCCAAACTGGAAACACACAGGGCAGTGCCAACAGAGAAACTTCTACAGCCCAGCCATGACTCTAAGCAAACTCCTAAGGCTGTCTATCTTCATTCAAGACCAGTCTGCCTTCAATTCCCTGCACATCTTTAGGGGCTCTGTCCCCACTGCAGCCATCTCTGCTTTGTCCGAGTTAGCAGCAGTGTCTACTTACATGCGCACTTACAGAGAATGGCAGATACTTTATGGGAATGTATTTAAAAGATGTAAGTACAACCGTGTTTTATATTCAAAACTATTGCACTTATAGCTCCCAGCCTGTGCCCCTGGGGAACACAAATGAAGTTGTAGAATTCTGCCAATTCCAATAGATCATATTCTTGCTACGAAATGAGTCAGGAGAAGCTGGGAGTCATTACTGACTTAAGGAGAGTGAGCAACACCCCAGACACATGGTCTCCGCACAGCGAAAGTGACCCGGACTGGCATTTGGGGTTCATAGGTGTCCTGCATGAAAGCCTGGAACCTGAGGAACCAGGCCCTGCAGCCACCGAACGCAACAAGCCAGTATGCCGTACATGTCCGCTGTCCAGGAACTCCGCATCTCAAATTTGCTAAGGCTATAAAAAAGGGAAATTACAGAGACAAAAGTGCAATATGTATTCGCTTTCTATTTCCTCATCAAATATGTCTCATTACTCAAACTGTGTTTGTCCTTTAGGGTTGTGTACAGACCTTCCCCATTTAATGAGAGAGTTCGTTCCCACCACAGGGAATTGGATGTAGTACGTACTTTACAGTATTCAGAACAAAGAAATGATCGTAGGAAGCTCTAACTTGATGACTTTATTTGCATGCACTACTGTGATGTATAACAGGACATAAAATTATGTGCTGTACCGTACAATACGATCAGCAAAAACTACAGAGCTGCATAAACAAGGTGTACCGTACAAAAACAGACATTGGGCTCTGTAAACAGGATGTACAGAACTGTACAAAAATGAAGATGGTCTTAAGTCTGAGTCTGATAAGTCCAAACAGGGCATGCACCTCAGCCCTAAGTCCAAACGGTCATTAAAAGTAGGTTGCTAAACGAGGAATGTCTGTATCCAACACACACGTGCATGCATGCACACACCTATATCACAATACATTAAGGTAAGGGTGTGACTTCACAATAGGCTCCCGGAAGGCTGTGTCACTCCTATGGAGCTGTGGTCTGCACCACCTCCCCAGAAGTGAGCCAGCTTTCTCAGAAAAAGGTTCTCAGTCCCTCTTCCTTTCTGGTGTTTACATCCCTCCCTCTAGATGTAAGCACTTGGCAGTATCCACCCCCATCAAGCCTACTTGTATCCGTGTCTAATTAGTGCTTCACCCTCAAAGGGCCTCTTGGAATGTCCCAACACAAGCTAATTTAGGGTTAACAACCCAGAGGAGCCGGGCGTGGTGTGCACACCTGTAATCCCAGCACTCCGGAGGCTGAGGCAGGAGGATCACCATGATCCTTCGAGGTCAGCCTGGGAGACACAGTGAGTTCAAGGCCAATCTGAACTGCACGGTGAGTCCCTTTCTAAAAAAAAAAAATCCAGATGAATTTGTTATCAGCTGGCCTCTTTTCCACAATTGTCCAGCATCTGCACTTCTCCGACTCCAATACTGATATAACACCTTTTGTTCATCCATCTAGAAAGGCTAGGAAGTTGGCTGCCAGCTTAATAAATTAAATCCTAGCCACCATGGAAAACTCAACATTCAAAAAATTAATATATTTTCAATAATCAAGGTCTAACTATGACAACTGGCGTTTGCCTACTGGCTAAGACTAATATTAAAGTTTAAGTTAAACTAATTAAATATGAACGGGAAAGCCGAACATACACGCAGGGAAACAGTCACTAGAACTGGTTCAGGCCAGGCGCACCGGAGCAAGTGTTTCTGAGCTACATTCCTTACTTCCCAGCCGGGACAGACGTATCACAGCACCCAGAAGAGCCATGGGCCCAACCATTAGAAAATGCTTCTCACAGCCAGCATTGCTGTTGATGAATGCAGGCGAGGGGAGCGAGGTCAGGCTCGCTGTGCCGGGCCAGGCAGCAGAGTCTGTTCGGAAACACTCTAAAAATAGCAACAGGCGTTTCCCTCTTCACTTGGACATTGCTTTAATTACCTTCTGCCAACAGCCTGCAAAACCGTCCGAGTGGCTGACGTATTTGCTACAGAAAGTGTTACATTTCCCAACCTCATGGGAAGCCCCGAGTGAGAAAACCATCTGTGGGTGTCTTTGAGACAAAGCATTGACAAAGTCTCGGAGCTCGCTGTGCGTGCCAGGAGTGCACAGGTCCCTGCTAGGAAGCACAACTGCGTGTGTGCGTCATGGCGTCACCCGAACAGCAAGGGCAGCCCAGGGAGGAGGCATCTGAGGCCTTCAGGACTGGGAATGCCTTGTACCTCGTGCCCATTGGGGTGTTTCTGTGGCTGAGTCAGAGTTGTGTCACTTCTGGCGCCCAAGTTCTAGCCTATTATTTTCTTCAGCGGGTTTACCTGGATGCCTGTGATGTAGTACTTCTTACAAGGTAAGGTCAGTCATTCGAATTCCTCTTTCCTGCCCGCCACCCAGGGGACAGGCTGGGGTTCCCCAGCGGTGGGTAGAGAGACGGCGACCTCGTGGCATGGGCACTGCTGCGCCTGCCCACCTTCGGCTCCTGCAGCCCTTGACAGATTAGTGGGTCTGGGCCCCCGGGAGCGGCCTGCACAGCGAGGGATCTGAGGATCAGGGCGCCTCAGAGAGACTGGCCCAGGCGGGCTCAGACCGCGGGCCCCAGGTGTTCACATTGGCACATTTCAGTGCTCTGTCGGGCAGACGGGGCCGATTTAAAGAAAAGACAGAGGTGCATGCCAGAGTTCTGAGCAGAGGCCTGGCCAGTTACTTCAGGAGGAGGCTGCTGAATACTCCTGCGACATGTGTTCTCACTGTCCAGAGGTGGAGAGGGACTGATTAAAAGTAAGTGCACAAGTAACAGTTTGCAGAACGGGACAGAGCACGCAATAAGACGGAAATGTGCTGGAGAAACAAAGTTACTGGCAGTCTTTGTCCACAGGCCAATACCTAATTGCATCTACATATTCTACACTTAAAATATTGGTGCCGGATTAAGAATATTAATTATTTAGCAATATAATAAATTTAAATATTGCTAATAACTCTCCATGTGACCTTATCTTGGCCAGGTCACTTAAACTCTCTTACATTCCTCAAATAAGAATGGCTCATCCATCTTATGAGCTTTAGATTCCTTTACGACATTATAGTTCTAAGATTTTAAGGGATTCTGAGCAACAATAACAGAAATCGAAGTAATTATCCCTGATCTGATTACGGGGTAGTTAGGAAGCAGATGATGCGCAGTGATACTGGGTGGCTGATGGTTTCCCCACCTGCTGATTCTCCAGCCCACGTGGCTGCTCTGTAAATGGATTTCAGGTTGGACTGGCAGAGTGATTGGGAGACACTGTTATTCTGTCCCCTACTGTCTGCTAAATGGCATTCAATTAACCATGTGAAGTGCTGACTCATAGGTTGCCACAGTCTTCATTCAGAAGGAATATGTCCATTCAAGTCAGATCAACTAAACTTTATAATGAATTGTATGTTCTGGGGCTTTATTTTTGGAAAGGAATATGTAGGAAATTAAGAGGCATTTTCGCTTAGTCCAGTCATTTAAGGTTTTATTTTATTCATTCCAGATAATGTAAATACATTCGTTCAAAGCTTACATGTTTATATACACCAATTTCATCATGATAATTTTGGAACATCGGGTTGTAACAGGATTCTACATGAAAAATTATAATTCTGTGGAAGAAAGAATCAGACTTACATGAAGTTTTGGGGAAGATATAACTTTTTAAAAAAATTTTAAAATAACTTTATTATCAAACACACACACATACAAAAATTAAAACCATTCAAAGAAGAACAATGCAAGGGGAAAAAACTACAATAATATTCAAATACAGTAGAACTCAACCAAAACAAAACTGAAAAGCACTTAAACATTTTTCCATATAACTTAAAAAAGCATCTCAAGCACCAACAAGACACCAGAGGTTGTGATTTGTTTCAGAAAGATCCCCAAAACCAACACTGAACAAATAGTGGTCTGGAAAAAAACTCCAGTTAACTAGCAGACTCCACATAAGCCAAGCTTCTCCCTAATTTAAATTTCGATACAGTCATATGACACGCGATGGGAACACAATCCAAGAAATATGTATTAGGCCATTTCATCCGTGTGTATCCTTATTTACACTCTCAGTTTCTCACACTAGAGAGACTATTCGGTATTTACACATGTGTGTCCTGTCCTATTTATTTCACTTAAGAGTATGGCCTCAATATGCATCCATTTAGCTATAAATGTCTCTAGTTTTTCATTCTTTATGGCTGAGTTGTACTTCATTTTATAAAAAAAAAACACATCTTCTTTATCCAGTCTCCAGTTGATGGGCACTTGGGCTGTTTCCAAGCTTTAGCTATCACAAACTGTGCCGCTATAAACATGGGTGCACATATATCACTGTGGTATGATTCTTTTAATTCTTTTGGGAAGATACCCAGCAGAGGAATAGCTGTGCCAAATGGGACCTCTAAGCCTAGTTCTTTGAGATATCTCCATACTGATTTCCACAGAGGTTGCACCAGTCTGCACTCCCACCAACAATGGAGAAGGGTTCCTTTCTCCCCACACCCCACCAGCATTTGTTATTGGTTGATTTCTTGATAGCAACCATTCTTTGTGGGGTGAGGTGGAATCTCAGTGTTGTTTTCATCTGCATCTCTCGAATGATCAGTGATGTTGAACATTTTTTTCATATATTTATTTGCTGCTTTTACTTCTTTGTCTGAGAAATTTCTGTTCATTTCAGATGCCCATTTTTGATTTGGGTCTTTAAATTTGGAGGGGTCTGATTTTTTTCAGTTGTATATATATTCTAGATAGTCCTTTGTCTGAGGTACAGATAACTTTTAATAATCAAAATGTATACTGTAGATCAGGATCAAGTTTTCCAAAAATGCTAGGAAAAAACAGGACACTCCCAGAAATAATCTTTTGTAGTGGACCCTTTCGTGAGCCCCCACTAGGTACCCCTTCAATATGTCAGCAGAGCTATTGATGAGCTCATTCAAAACAGGAGCTTTCTGCGTCTTGCAGCAAAAGCTTTCTAGCCTGAAATTCCAGGGCTCGCCTGTGGGCTGTCAGTCTTGGTGGCTGCTAGTGAGAAAAGCAGGGTCTTGCGCGTGCACGTCACGCGACCCACCAGCTCTTCACTGGGTTGGGTATTACAGGGATGGATTTTGAAGCATCAGATGGGAAACATTCAGACAGAGTGAAATCTTCCAGGGATCTCTTCAATGAGACCACCTCAGCCAAAGTCTTCTCTGCCTACTCACAAAAGATGCACTAAAGGGCAGGCTTTTCTCCTGCAATATCAATAAATAATTGATAAATAAATAATTGATATTCCACACTTGGAAGAAAGTTCTATACAGACCTGTGACGGGACCCAGCTGAAGAGGTAAAACCTTCACTAAGGGAAGCAAATTATATCTTATCTTTTCAAATTAAAGTCCACTTTTGGACGAGTTTTTGCATGATCATTCGCTATATTTTAGTTTTCTTCTTCTGTTTTTTTGCTTTTGTTCATTTGTTTGATGACACGGGAAATGTCTTTGGTTGTTGTTCCAAACCCATGGAAACCAATCATTTTCCCCTAAGTCCTATGGCTGTCATAAGCCTGTTCACGAGATGCTTTCCCAGGGTTTACTTTGCGAAGATAACATGGAAGGGACTTACGACCTGGCACCCCATGGGAATACATTCGCAGTTAAGAAAATGATCCTTTCCTACTCTCTAGATGTAAGAAGGAAACCTAGTTAAATGAGGAATGGCCAGAACCACCTTGAAAGTCCAACTCTGTCATTTTTTTTAACCAACTCTTGGTTGTTGAAAAATTCATGCTAGTAGTAGGCCTGCGTGACTCTATCCCTTGAAATGTAATTTTCCTTATTTGTAAACCAATGTGTGCACTATCAAACACAAGTGTGTCAATTAATTCACACTGTACAGTTTTTATCATGGGTATTTTATGTGCGCTGTTCAAATTTTTGAATAATAATATAGAACAGTCTACCTTCAATTCTGGTTAAAACCATAGTCTAGGCTAGTGTATTTACCTAAATTAGGGATATTTGTTCTCCCTGAGGAATGTGGCAGAGAGACAGCTACAAATCAGATTTATGAGAAAACAAATACATAGAATGGCTGTTCCTCACTTACAGAAAAGTGAGAAGATTTCAATAAATCATATAACTTTCTGGTTTAAAGCAGAAAAAAATACTATTTGGTTGAACACTTGAATATTGATGCCGAGTTTCTGTTTTCATGAGTTGTGGCAAAACTGCTTTCTTTTATGGAACATTTGAAATGACCCCACAGCAAATATTCTGGATGTAAGTATTGGTCATCTGGACCGAAATGGAGCAATGACAAATGGGAGGATTGGCAAATGGACAAGGTTAATAGTTTTCTTACATCTGTAATCCCGCTGACTACCAGAAACAACTTTAAATTGTTTCCAGTAAATATAGAGAGATGCATGAAGAATGCAAATGAGTGAATTGATAAATGGCCAGTCCATCTGGGCTCAGTCTCTCTCTGATTGTCCAATATGCGAAGAACAATCTTTTCATTCCTTCCTCTGCCCTTGAGATCACCAGGCATACATCGGAGAATGGAAATGAAGCCATGGATGCGCAGGCCTCTTTTCCCTAACAATGTGGCCGTGTCTGACAAGGGTGTGCAGGTGTGCAATTTAAGTATCCCAGGCTCAGACGTGCCCTGGCGGTCCCGAGATCAGCTGCCCCGGTCAGATTTCCCAGCCCATTCTCCTCCCCGTTTCTGTCGTCCGACTCACTCCACTTCAAATAATGGCCTGCTTCTCCCGCCTTTCTCTCACCTGCTTTGGATGTTGACCTCACTCTGCTTTCCACCTGGCATCCTGTGCAGACACCCTGTGACTCGCGCAATCCCTGGAACTGTTTGTGTTCCTATTCCCGGGGGGATCACGTCTCTAAACCATCCTCAGACTTTAACCATCCTCAGATGTACATATATGTACATCTTTAAAAATATATTTGAAATATGTGCTCACGTTTTGTTTTTCAAGGACATTTGGGTTTAAAAGGTGGCTTCCATATGTGTTTGAATTGTATGTTCATTCTGTCTCATTTTAACAGTGAATTAGCATGTTCTGAACATGTACTAACTCCACACAAGGAAGAACATGCACTAATAAAAATAAATAAAAGATGATAAAAGGTGGAAATAAAATCTTCTTAGTAATTACATTGATAATAAATAAATAAAAGTGAAGCCTCTGAGGCTCAGAAGGTAAGAGCCCCCATACAACTGGCAAGTAAAGACACAGTTGAGAATTCTGTGATTCTAGTCTAGTACTTGCATAAGGACTCTTTCCAAACCCTCACTGAAATAAAAAGAAAAACAGAAAACCTACAACTTCTATTTTTCTATTTCTAGTTCCTGCTATTTTGGAAGTAAGATTGAGCACTTGCTTGTGGTTCTGTGGACAAATTCATGGTGTTTCCAATCTCCCCACCATGGGGAGCAACGACTGTGTGTGCTCTGAGGTCTACGTGTGTATATGTTAGCACACCTGTAACAGTACATGCATGGAAACGTCAGAATGGCTCACCCCTTGTGCTATGTCACTGGAGGCGCTCGTCAGGCCCTACAGTGGAGGTCATCCTACATGCTCCCCAGCAGCCCTGGCTTCCAGAATCACAACGCTAGGCCATCTCCTTTCCCACTCTGACAACTGAGGACACCACTGGAAACTGCCAAGCACTTCCCAAGGAAGTAAAATTACCTCTGACTGATGGAGAATTACTGATGTGTGGGTGTGTATATATGTGCACATAAAGAGTTTAAAGAAATATGCATAAAATATAAGAATGCCTTTTATCCTAAAAATGAATTAAATTTTATTTGATTTCTAGTACTGATGTACCTAGGGAGGAATAACAAAGAAATGATAGACTTAAAATTTTTTATCATCTTATTTCTTAAATAACAAGGTAAAACTGTCATTTTGATCACATCTCTCAGTTCTGAAATTACTGCCCTATAGTTCAATAAAAAAATAATCCCAAGTTAAAGGAAATATTGATTTATATTTTGTCTTTACATTTCCTTCCAACTGTTTTTGGATCTTCATCGAGTGTATATGACTGCCCTGTGTCTGTGTTTGTCAGTGTGCAGCTTCATTTGTGTCCTGAGATTAGAATGGAAAACATCTCCTAAATCAAGACTCATGACTCACTTTTGAAACACTTCCAGAAAGTCTGCATGGTTCTCCAGCCTTGCAGTTAAGAGAGCTTGGGTGAGCACTGGTGAAGAGGTGGGCCCAAGGGCGGTGGGCTCTGTCAGACGAGGCTGCAGACACACAACCCACTCTCCAAGGGTGCAAGCACACAGGGAAAACCTCACGCGCCTCCAGTGGGCTTTCTGAATGCTGATTCCTGTTGCTGAGCCTGGGCAGATTCTCTGGAAAAGATTAGGGCTGTTGGATCCAATGATCTTCCTGAGTAATTCTTCCCGTTTGTGTCTATTCCATGGCTAGAGACACGATTAGATTCCAGATGCTGACATGAAGAATCTCACAGTCCAGTTGGCTTTTGGCTTCTATCCCATGAAACTTCCCCAGTCAAAGTCTTATTCCAATCTTACAAACAAGCACTTGTACTGAGAAGCTGATTTCCAAAGCCATTGAATAAGACTGTAGTCCTTAAGTTTCAAAAAAATGAACATAAAACAACAAAGCCAAACCACGAGTGCCATTGAGTTTGAAAGCTGTGAAAAATAACACTGACAAAAATGAAGTAGAAACAAGACCACACCAAGTTAACTCTGAAAATAGGCAGGGTGTAAGTTACAAACAAAGTTGAACCAAATAGAGTCTGTCATTTAAAATGGACAGAAAGGTGTACTCCCTGTGGAAGGCCGTAAAGGTAGAGCATCTATAGAGGGTTGACAACAAGAGGCTCCATGAGCTTAGAGCACACTGGGGTGGGAATTAAGGCCCACAGGGGACACACGAGAACTTTAAGTGCATTGCAATGAACTTGGCTTGACAAGGGAATTTGGAAACTGCTAGACTCAGAGGCCTTTCACAAACTCAAATGCCTTCTAGGGCCAGGCTGTGGATGTAATCTAGACCTCGTTTTACCACCTTGGATAGACACACATTTGGAAAAATAGTTTCATAAAGACAGAGTAAACAGGACTCTATAATGAGCAGTGATAACGATGTGGAGTTTTTCTGCTGGGTACGTGTGGTGGGTCCTGGAGACCCCCTCCCCAGGGACAGCCGTCACTCAGCCCAAGACTCTGGCTGTCTCTGAAGAACTCACACTCAGTGTTTAGATGGATCTGTGCTCTTAGGAGAAACCCATATGGGGACTTTTCAGCTGCTAGCCATTAACTCTAACTCCCTTGGCAACTCACCGAGGAAAGCTTCCTAAGCCGGACCCCAACCACAGTGACTGGGCTCCTTGCTCTTGCAAAATCAGTGAGAAGTCTGACCTCATCTTAATTCACCCAACCTAAAAGCTGAAAACAGATGCAAGACCAGTGGCCTTCAATGCCAAGTGCAAGAGGAATTCCACTGAGTTCTGAGCCTGTGAAGTGAGGGTCGGCCAAACTGTCATTCCACCTCCTTAATCACCTGCTAGTCTTCCCTTCCGTGGCCACTACCTTAGTCCGTTTGGGCTCCTGTGACAAAACAGCATAGTCTGCATTGTCTGTAAGCAACGGACACTATTTCTTACAAATCTGGAGCCTGGAGGCCAAGGTGTGCAGACCAAGGCCAGCGGGAGACTCCTGTGTACAATGGCTTGCCTTCTAGTTCAGAACAGGCTGTGTGCTCACCTGATGGACGGAAGGGGAAAGGATTTTTCTCCGGGATCCTGTTTCTAAGGGTTCTTGTTCCATTCCTGAGGGCTTTGCCAAAGATCAAACTGCCTCTTTAAGTCCTGCCTCCTGATACCATCACACTGGGTGCTAGGTGTCAGCATACGAGTGGGGGAGCCAACATGCAGAGCAGAGCAGACGGAGTCCTATACGCTTTCAGTGACTTTTTTTCAGTACATACAGAAAGCTGCTCCTCCAAAAAGGCCATCTTGACTAAAAGAGTGTCACAGGGACCCAGCTCCCATGTTTATTTCATTTCAGCTCTCGGCTTTCTACACCTGCACCCGCACACACATGCACACACCCCTCGCTCCCTAAGGCTGCGCTGCTTCATTCAAGAGAAGGCCCATGTGTGTGTGTGTGTGTCTGTGTGCACATGCACGTGCAATGTTCACAGTGCCCACAGGACAGCTCCAGCTCACAGACGCACACACCCACACTGAGCTGACACGGAGTGCACACTGTAGAAAACAGGGACAGTCATCAGAAGGACGCAATCATACCCCCTGAAATTGCAAAAGCAAGCATGATTTTCAGAAAAGTTAATACTGTAAAAATACTACCTGCCATGAAAAATGTAAATTTCACCTTCAGTGAAAATACATGGGTTTCTTTCATCCAGGGCCCATATGTTCTAAACGAAAAGTAAGTCATGATTCCTGCCATTAGCTGATGAAACTAATCCCACGACTAAGCCAGATAAATAAAAACTGCAGCGGCTTTAGGAAAGATGTATTAGTGACAGATGCATTTCATAACTTTTAGAAAATATGGAATTGCTCTATGTTCTATATTTGATGATAGTTTAAATGAGCTCTTTAGGCAACTTAAACTATGAGTGATTTTTAAAGATAAGGATGTGGAAAGGGCAAGAAGATTCTATGCTATGCAAAGGGGGCACCAGAGCCTTTAGGTCTCTAAAGTGTGGCATGGGTTAAGTCTTCCCTTGGACAAGGGCAACAGTGAGGACGTGGGCCCTGGCTGTACTGCCCCGAGTCTGAGACCTGCTGGAGTGGACCACACCACCAGCCAGACGATGCGGACGATGCAGACCACGTGGATCACAG
Organism: Heterocephalus glaber; assembly: GCF_053883595.1. NCBI lineage: Eukaryota > Metazoa > Chordata > Mammalia > Rodentia > Bathyergidae > Heterocephalus > Heterocephalus glaber. Next base: position 13,263,517 of record NW_028258162.1, on the reverse strand, counting down.
CTCCTTTACTTGGCACCAGGAACTTATGTGCTTTTAGGGAGCACTAAATCCCTTTATTTCTTGCCTGCCTGATGGGGCTCACTATACCTGTCCTATATACCCATGTAATTGTTAGAGGAAGAATCTGTCAATGATATCAGAAACAGAGTACACATTGGTCTTAATTAAATCCTATTTTGGTTTCAAACACTGGTAAGACATTAAGAAGCAATATTTTTATGAATGAAGAAACAAACTTATGAAGAAAGAAAGATGTGCCCCTGAAGGTGAAGGAGTGAGACAGGTAATTTATCTGGTAATAATATTACCGTGAATTAGAACATTCACTCGCTCAATAAATATCTGTATGCTCACCTTGGGCCAGACACAGGGAAACCCAAAACCATCTATCTATCTATCATCCATCCATCCATCCATCTATCTATGATATCATATACATACAAAGAAATAAAATAGTATTCACTAATTAATGCTACACTCAAAGCCTGCTAAATCCACATGTCCTTGCCTCTTCGGCTCCGGTATCAGAGAAACCGGCACAAGGCGGCTGGTGGCAGCAGACGGGACTCTAGCATCGCACCAGACTTGACTCAGGCAGGGAAAGGGCTGCTGGGAGCAGTGTTGGGCTCCCCCGAAGTGCCTTCCGGGTCCCTATGCTCCAAGAACAAAGCAGCCCTCCTGACCCCAAGAGCCATGTCTGGTAAAAGTGTGTTTTCCTGTCCTGTCGGTCTCTGCATGCTGGAGATAGGGTTAGTTTCAACTTCCGAGGACAGAAAGGGGAAACCTCCGCCGGCTCCACACCACAGGCTGCTGGCCCCGCGTCCCCAGCAGGTGTCTGCCGTTCCTCCCGCAGCGGGTCATTTCTGACAGGAATGCGAATGGGCCAAAGTGAAAAACCCTGAAAGCAGTATTAGTGAACTATTTTTCAGTGTTGTTTTCTGAAAATAAAAATACATTCTCTTTGTAGCCAAAGACTTTTTAAGCAATGACCACAGACATGATTTTGATATTCCAAAAATGTAATCCAGCATGACATTTGAAGCTAGACACCACACACACACACACACAGAAAGCTAAAGAGAGAGGAGAAAGAGAAAATAAATTGCACTATATAAATAGAACGTGTAAAATGATTTCTTGCAAGTATAGTGGTGCCTGAAATACAATAGTCATTGAATTTTCTCATCCCAACATGTACAAACAGTTGAGATTTCTTAAAAATTATGTACATTCAGTCGCTACAACTTTCTCCTTAAATCAGGTCAAGTTACCTCTGCAAGTATTCTATTTTCTGCCAATCTTTATGAAAGTCATCTATGACAATATCACATATTTGTCTTTGAATAGCTTAGAGGTTCTAGAGATTCTGATCAAGACAGGCAGAAATATTTAAGAAAAATGAAAGAATATTTGGCCTGCTCATGCTAATGATTTCTCACTGAGTAAAAATGTGAGTTATTTGGAATAAGTTTGCAGTTCGGTATGATGACATGAGCCAGAATTTCGGAAGCCAAGTGCTTTGTACAGTACTAGATATGTTATGGGCTCCAGAAAACTCTTAAGTAAATAACTGTGACATTTGTTTGTAATTTTCAAAAATATTATAACATGTCTGCATCTGTGCTATCCAGTATAGGAGCCACTAGTTCCATGTGGTTATTTAAATTTAAAAACTTAAATGAAATCTGGAATTTAGTTCAACAGTTGCTCCCCGCTTACCGCATGCACCCTCTCCCACAGCTACCCTGGCTGCCATGGTGCATAGGTGGATGCACAGGCAGCTCCATCATGCAGAAAGTGCTGGGGGCCATGCAGTGTATGTCCTGAACATCCATCTGCTCGGTGGGCTGCCTCCCTGCCATGCCTGTTCTATGACAGAGTGCTCCTTATTCTTACAAATATTCTACTTTTTCTAATTCATCTCTCTTTAAAATCTGCTGATTTAGGATAGGAAACAAGTGTGGCCCTGTGAGTCATCAGGACACAGTGGGAGGTCTCCTCTCCTCTGGACAGAATGGAACTTCTGGCTGGTTGCCCTCCCAGACAGCCTTGGCTCTTGCCACCAACGACCCTTAGCTCACACTCCTCATTCTTCCTTGGTTTATCAATCAGTCCGAGTGTTTTGTTTCCTTGCTTGCTTTTTGTATATAGCGTTCATGAAAGCCAGAAGCTAAGTTCCAAATCACAAGAGGTTTACTATAGATTCTAGAATCTATGAGAATAGGTTGATGCTGTTGTGGCTCCTCCATTTCACTATAATTTAAATAATTCCCTCAAGATTTTTCTACACTTTGCATGATTGTCAGTCCTGTGAAGTGCAGGATTCCTTCTCCCCTGCTAGTCAGTCCCACCAGACAGATAATATATTTTAAGTACCACATCCTACCGCCTGCATACTGCTTCTTTCTAACTTACAAAGCAGCATCACATGCATTATTCAAAGCCTTTCTTGAAGATCTGGGACAGATGTTTTGTTCTGATTGTTGCTGTTTAAAGCTATACATTACCAAGCACAGAACAAATCTCTTTTCTTGTACGTTAGTGTTTTTATGTATTACTTTCACTTGCTGAGTGTGAAGAATTATTATCACAAAGTATGATTAATGGAGTGCAAGTTTGCGCTTACAAGGAGGAATTGATGCTGATCACTATTTAATATGATCTTGTTTGTTCTTCTGATAGGTTCAATTTATATCTCATCGAGTGCTGCTGGGTTTGGGGATTTTCCCTTCCACATTTCTGTGCATTGGGATTAGTTGAATGATGTGTATGTGGTTGTGTGTCCTTGTGTTCATACTTCAATTTTCATTCATGGTTTCAAATGTAAGATAAAATGACCTTGGATGTTCTCTAGGTCATTCTTTATTTTCTCAGCCATGAAAAGATGATAAAGTAGTATTCTTCTGTTTGCCTTCATCCATGAAATGTGTATTCTGCCATGAAAAAGGAACACAATAATTGGGATGTGTTTTGGGATGAGTAAACTGGTTCTGCAGATGGCTGGAGTTAGGGTTTGCTCTGTGTGTGACACATAAGCTTTCTGGACTGATCTGCTGTACCACCTGGATGAGGAACATTTTGATTTAGTTCCCTGTTTGCTCAGCACAGAAACGAGCAAGAATAATGTTTTAGGTTGAAAGACCCAGAGGGAGAACAGCCTCTTTTCAGTCGTTCTTTTAATTTCTATTTCTATCAAGATGACAACTGTGGAGCAGCCTCTAACAAAATAATCTTCTAGTCATTTTTATAAAATTCAGTTTGGGAATACAGGAATGAATGTATTTAATATTAAAGTTTTATTTTTAACTGACAGCTTTAGAAAACAAATGAGTGGAAAAGAATCACACTGTGGACAGCACTGACCCAGCTTTACTCCGTGTTACACTGTAGCACACATGTGCACGTGTGCACACAAACCACACAGGGCACTTGCACAGCTGCTCACATGCTCTCACGCAGGCAAGGCCTGGTCCTCACCATAGGCCATTCACTGAGTCCAGCTTCATCCGACCTCTGTCCTGCCTGCGAGTGAGTGCTATGTAACAGCACTGTAACAGCCACAGCCAGAAAAATCCCTCATACACTCCATGTTTGCTCACTAATATCAGAGTTTTTGAAAACGGTAAGTCACCCAAACTTGCTGAGTGCTAGTACCTCATGAAATGGGGATTAGAATGGTACTTACAGGTTGGGGGTGGTAACTTAGTCTCACATGCTTAAGAACCTAGGTTTGATCCCTAGCAACACACACGCACGCACACACAGTACTCACTACATATGGTTGTTAGGAATTAAATGCAGGAATGCATAGCTCTCCAGCACATAGAATTAAAAATGTGAATAATTTTTGCTATTTTTATTATTATTGTTGAGTTTTCTAATCCTGAAAGAAAAGAGAAGTACTTGACTTTGTAGTTGCTAGTTTCACCAACTATTCTTTGTCAACTCACATTTGTGTTGCATGTCTGTCTTGCTGATTTCAGCAAATTTCTTCTTCTCAATGTCTTAAGTTCAAATCACAGCTTCAAAGTTCACTGATGATGTGACTGCGTCTTGGCAGGATAGCTATAGTAACAACCAAACACCAGGATATCGGCTGATGAGCGCAGCATAAACATATCCCTTGCCCACACCACGTTCAAAGCAGGGATTCTTCATGCAAATGTCTTTCTTCCAGCCAGTATTTCAGGGCCCCTCGTTCCTTCTATGTTTTTGGCTCTAGAATCTTCCACTTGTGGCTGTCAGTTTACCATATTTAACTGAATCCATGTGGTGGAGAAGGAAAATCCCAGCATCTCTCTGGGAGGTGTGTATGGTCCAGACTTGGAGAAGGCATAGATCCCCTCTGCCTCCATCCCATGGACAGGAAGTCAGCCCTGTGGCACACCCAACTGCAGGGGGTTCTGGGGTACAGCTGTGTGCTCAGAAAGAAGGGAAGTTTACTGATCACCTGAGAACACGGTCCAGTAGTATTTTCTGGGCATACAGAAGCAGTCTATATTGGAGCTGTTTATTTAGCTGTTCAATTTAGTGGCTCCTGAGAATGTGAAAAGTGGCCAGTGCAATGGAGAAACTAAGATTAGAATTCAGTCTGAAACTAAGACTCTAATTCAATATTAGTTCATTTAAAACAAACTTTCATATCCACACATGCCCAGTGGTTCGCATAGGATACAGTGCAGAAGCCTTTCTGTAACGGCTTTGATCAGTTTCTGTATCTATAAAATAGAGAATAACAAGGGTGTGCATCTCAAAAAGTCATGTGAATTAAATGAGTAAAGCTCTCGATTTGTGTTAGCTTCGTAATTACACTGTGCCATGAGCCTGCTGTCAAGAAAGTCCTTTCTCATTACCTAATCTCTGCCATTCCCAAGCCTTCTCCTCTGCTGCTCTGTGTGAAGGACAGTAGTTAAGAACCACAGACTTGGAATTGGACCCAAGTTTGACACGTGGCTTTCCCATGCATCAGCTCTGCTACATTAGGCAAATAATACAATTATCCATTTTCCTCTCTGTACGGCACACCATAAGTCCTACTTATTAGGTGGTTTAAGGACTAAGGTGGTACATAAGCAGTGTTCAGCAGAGTGCTTAGCTGTTACTTCTCACCCTGCATAAGGCCTCTTAATAGATGTCAAATCACCAGGTCACCCAAACTAACCAATTCCCAGCTGGTAACTGCTTCAGCAGCTTGGAAGCAAAGGCCACTCTTGGCCATGGTGCCCAAGATCTTTCCTCATGGGTCTCTTGGCTTAGTAGCAATGACTACATTTTTAATCTCCAGAAGACTATGTTTTTAGCAGGACTGTGTGTTTTGTTTAATTTTTTCCTAGAGATTTCTCCCAATTGCCTGGCTCACATCCCATGAACCATAGGAAGGCACAGAATAACAGTGAACTGTGTCCTCCTAGAGCCCCTGACTCACAAAGCCAGCCTGGTTACCTGTGCCACTCCCTGGTCTTCCTTTCCCCATGACCAGCTGTGGGAGCTTCTTCGGCTTGCACCTTTCGGAAGGGGCGGGGTCAGGTTCACGGGTGGACAGACTGCCGGAAGGGAAAAACAAAATAAGGGGCTGGTGTGTTGGAAAGAAAAGAATGAGCCTAGAACAAGACAGTAATTCCCCCAGAGGACAAGCTGGGGAACGAGGATCGGGTTCCACCTCCTGATCCTTTAGCCCTGAGCTAAACGGCTCTCAGGAAAGCGCAGGTTGCCAAAGGAGAAACTGGGTGAAAATCAGCAAGAATTCTCCAGAAACAGAGCCTGCACCCATGACATGCAGCACTCTTGTGCCACAGGTAAACTGAGGTGGCTCAGGGACTTGCCCAAGAGTCCACTTCCAATGCGGTCGCAGGCCTCTCACTTCCAAGAAGAGGCGCCGTGCTTCTTAATACACATTTTCTCATGGTGTCAACAAATACTTCTGGGACTTGATAAAAGCAAGCGCTTTACCCACTGAGAAAGCTTCAGAAGAATTTTCCTAACTTTGATGCAAATGCCACCTGGCTGACCACCATAATCACTATACATCCTTACAGGTCACAGTTGCATCCGTTTCAGCTGTAATTACCTGCTTACATTTACCTTACATGAGTGAGTCTAAGGTATAATTACACTAATAAGGCTCTGTCCAGGTCGTCAGGCTTTAATCTTTACTCTTACGATTTCCATTTCACAAGCAGATGACTGTTTGAATCTTGATGCTGATGACATGATTTACCTAATTAATATCTTTAGTCGACAATTCTCTGTCCAACTTACTAAGCAGATTTTCACATACAAATCACCTAAAGGGTTCCAGTGGGAATCTGCACAAAGAGCAGACTGAACCTACTGAGAACTATGTGGTCCCAAACCACGAACGCAGCCTCCTGTGTTATACACAGCAGAGTTAAGGTGTGGCAGCTGCCCGCACAGAGGCAGAGAAAATGATTCTCAGAAGACATAAAACAGGTGAGTATACAGTGAATGTTCAGAATGGCTACATTTTTTAAAAATTGCTACAGTGAAAGGCACATTGTCGTGAATCCCCCTCTAAATACTACCTCTCATTTTGAGTGCTTTTGCCCTGCCACTTTCTGGAGCAGTTCTGCAAGTCCTCTCCCCTGACTTTACACGCTGCTCAAAAGTGGAGTGCACACCATCTGGTAGAAAGGCGATACAGGAGTCACGCGGAACACGCCGAATCAGTGCCTGCTGCAGACAGGTAGATCTGCGCATGCCCTACCGAGGTCCTTAGTCGTCCAGAAGATGCTGAATCAGCCCGCTGCAGAGAGGCAGGTCTGCACACGCCCTACCGAGGTCCCCAGTCAAGCGGAGGACCCCGAATCAGCCTGCTACAGACCGGCAGGTCTGTGCATGCCCTACTGAGGTCCTTAGTCGTGCAGAAGACGCCGAATCAGCCTGCTGCAGGCAGGCAGGTCTGCACACGCTGTGCCAAGGTCCCCAGTCAGGCAGAAGATGCCGAATCAGCCCGCTGCAGACATGCAGGTCTGCCCACACCCTGCCGAGGTCCCAAGTCATGCGGAAGATGCCGAATCAGCCCGCTGCAGACAGGCAGGTCTTCACACGCCCTGCTGAGGTCCCGAGTCGCATGGAAGATGCCTAATCAGCACCTGCTGCAGATAGGCAGGTCTGCGCATGCCCTGCAGAGGTCCTGAGTCATGCGGAAGACCCCGAATCAGCCCACGCTCCGGCAACAATCCACTGGACCCCCCAACCCCCACTCCTCTGTACAGCCACCTGGTTCCACACTACAAAGACGCAGAGGACAGCCGACCACCAGACCACGGTACGCAGTCCACTGCTCCCAGCCCAGCGGTAGGGGCTTCTGATCCGCCATCGCACTGCTCCTGGTCCAGAGGAAGGGGCTTCTCAGTCACCATCCCTCCCGCTGCTCCCAGCCCAGAGGAAAGGGTTTTTGGGCCACCTACTGTCGCGCCGCTCCTGGCCCATAGGAAGGGGCTTCCGGGTCTCCATCCCTCCCACCGCTCCTGGCCCAGAGGTAGGGGCATCTGAGCCACCATCCCACTGCTTTTGGACCAGAGGCAGGGGCCTCCCGGCCAACATCCCTCCCGCTGCTCCCAGCCCACAGGAAAGGGCTTTTGGGCCACCATCCCTACTGCTGCTCCCAGCCCCTGTCCCACCTCTCCCAGCTCAGAGAAGGTAATCCACGCAGGCGCTAACAGCCCCCCGCCCCAGTCGAAATTACAAAACACGTAAATAAGTCTCAAAACCAGACTTCCAGATCACTTACAGCAACCCCAAATGGAAATGAGATGGAACCCTCTGATACTCAACCACCTGGACCCACTGAACTGGCAACAAAAGGGGATCTGGAAAAAATGAAATCAGAAATAATTTCTCAGATGACAAGAGAAATTGTGACCCTCGGACAAGGCATGATTAATAAATCTAGAGAGGAGCTCAGGAACATGATGGAATCCCAACATAGGAAACAAATGGAATCCATAAAACAGATGCAAATAGATTTCCAGGAGATGAAAAACTCCATTAAAAGTCTACACAGCAGAATGAGCCAATGTGAGGACAGAATTTCAGATATAGAAGATAAGATTGCAATTAGTGAGACCAGGGAAAGAAAAATTGCTTCAAAATTGTAAAGAAACATGAGAAATCAATCCAGCAGCTGCTAGATGATGCAAAGAAGAACAACATAAGACTGATTGGAGTCAATGAAGAAACAGGAGAGCGTGCAGATGGCATAAAGATCTCTTCACAGAAATAATGTCAGAAAACTTCACAAGCAGGGGGAAAGAGCTTGACATACAGATAAGTGAGGCATATAGGACTCCAAATAGCCTTGATCAAAAAAAATCTACACATAGGCATATAATTGTTAAGAGTCCAGAAACTCAACAGAACAACAAAGTTCTACAAGCAGTTAGAGAAAAGAAACAAATTACATGCAAAGGAAAGCCCATCAGAATCACAGCAGACTTCTCAACACAAACCATCAAGGCAAGAACAGCTTGGAGTGACATATTCCAAGCCCTAAAAGAAAACAGCCTCCAACCCAGATTGATGTACCCTGCAAAACTATCTTTCAAAATGGATGGAGAAATAAGATACTTTCATGACAAAGAGCACCTTAGGAACTTCTTGAATGCCAAACCAACACTCCAAAGAATTTTACACAATATCCTAGGAACAGACATTGAGGATCACAACCCCAGGAAGCAAAGCAGAATGAACCCATCTGGCATGACAAGAAATTAAATGTAAAGGGGTAGAACCCAACAAAAAACAAATCATGGTAATAAGTCAATACGTTTCAGTTATAACCATCAATGTTAATGGTCTCAATTCACCAATCAAAAGAAATAGACTGGCAGAATGGGTCAAGAAGCAAAATACAACAATATGCTGCATACAAGAAACACACTTAATTCAAAAGGAAACTCATAGACCGAAAGTTAAAGGGTGGAAAATAATATTCAATGTGACAGGAACCCAAAAAAAAGCAGGGGTAGCTATCCTTTTTGCAGATCAAGTAGATTTCAAACCAACACTGATGAAGAGAGATGAAGAAGGACACTACATCCTTGTAAAGGGAAGAATCCAAGAGGAAGAGATGACAATCATAAATATCTATGCACCAAACACTAGTGCACCCAACTATATAAAACAAATATTAACAGACATGAAAAGTCATATATGCACAAATACAATTGTAATGGGGGAACTCAACACCCCACTGTCACAAATAGGTAGATCAACTAGACAAAAAATAAGTAATGAAATACTAGAACTCAATCGAACTCTTGAACAAATGAACTTAACAGATGTTTACAGAGTCTTCCACCCCACAAAATCAGAATACACATTCTTCTCAGCTTCACATGGGTCATTCTCCAAAAAAGACCACATACTCACACATAGAACATGTTTATGTAAGTGCACAGGAATTGAAGTTATCCCCTGTATATTATCAGACCATAGTGCGACGAAATTGGAGATCCATAGCAAAAGAAACTCAAAAAATTTCATAAACAAGTGGAAACTGAACAACACACTTCTGAATAACCAATGGGTCACAGAGGAAATTAAAGAAGAAATCAGACAGTTCCTTCAATTAAATGACAATGACAATACAACATATCGGAATCTATGGGACACAATGAAAGCAGTCTTATGAGGGAAATTCATAGCAGTGAATACGCATTTCAGGAAAACAGAACGAGCCCAATTAAACAACCTGATGTTGAATCTCAGGCTTCTAGAAAAAGAAGAGCAGGACAACCCCAGAGCTCATACAAGGGAGGAAATTATAAAGATCAGAGGAGAAATCAATGCAATGGAGACTAGGAGAATGATACAAAAAATCAATGAAGCCAAGAGTTGGTTCTTCAAAAGAATCAACAAAATTGACAAACCTTTAGCCAATCTTGTCAGAAAAAGGAAAGAAAAGTCCCAAATCCATGCAATGAGGAATGAAAAGGGTGAAATAACAACAGACTCAGCAGAAATCCAGAGGATCATCAATACCTACTTCCAGAACCTATACACCAATCAGATGGACAACACAGAAGAAATGGACAGATTCCTAGATACATATGAATTACCAAAGTTGAATGAAGAAGACCTAAAAATTCTGAACAACCAATATCAACCAATGAAAAAGAAAATATAATTAAAAACTTATCAACTAAGAGAAGCCCGGGCCCTGATGGCTTCACTGCTGAATTCTACAAGACATTTAGAGAGGAAATGCTGCCACTACTGTTTAAACTCTCCAATGAAATTGAAAAGGAAGCAATACTCACAAATTCATTCCTGGAAGCAAACATCACCTTGATCCCCAAAGCAGAGAAAGACCCAACTGAAAAGGAGAACTATAGGCCAATCTCACTAATGAACATAGATGCAAAAATCCTTAATAAGATAATGGCAAACAGAATGCAGAAGATCATCAAGAAGATCATACACCCTGTTCAAGTGGGATTCATCCCAGGAATGCAGGGATGGTTCGATATATGCAAATCAATCAATGTAATACACTATATCAATAGAGCCAAGGACAAAAACCATATGATTATCTCCATAGACGCAGAAAAATCATTTGACAAAATCCAACATGCATTCATGATAAAAACCCTACAAAAAATTGGAATAGATGGTCTCTACCTCAAACTGATAGAAGCCATCTATGAAAAACCAACAGCCAATATCATACTAAATGGTCAAAAAATGAAATCCTTCACACTAAAATCAGGAACAAGACAAGGATGTCCACTATCACCACTCTTGCTCATTATAGCTCTGGAAACATTAGCCATGGCAATTAGACAAGAGAAAGAAATAAAAGGAATAAAGATAGGAAATGAAGAAGTCAAATTGTCATTATTTGCAGGTGACATGATACTCTATACAGAAGACCCCAAGAACTCCACCAAAAGTCTTCTAGACTTAATAACCAAATTCAGTCAAGTAGCTGGTTACAAGGTTAACACACAAAAATCAATAGGTTTCCTCTACACAAATGAAAGACTCACTGAGCGAGAAATAGGGCAAATAATTCCTTTCACAATAGCATCCAAAAAACTGAAATACCTAGGAATCAACCTAACAAAAGAAATCAAAGACCTCTTCTCTGAAAACTATGGCACTCTGAAAAGAGAGATTGAAGATGATATCAGAAAATGGACAGACATCCCCTGCTCCTGGGTAGGAAGGATTAATAGAGTGAAAATGGCCATACTTCCAAAACTGCTATATAGATTTAATGCAATTCCAATTGAGATCCCAGCAGCATACTTCATGGACCTTGAGACAACAATCCAAAAATTCATTTGGAGCAAGAAGAGACCCAGAATAGCAAAAGCAATTCTAGGTAACAGAGACATGGCGGGGGCTATCACAATCCCCAACCTGCAACTCTACTACAAAGCTATTGTGATAAAAACAGCATGGTACTGGCAAAGAAACAGACCTGAGGACCAGTGGAACAGATTAGGAGATGCAGAAACAATGCCAGACACACTCTGCCATCTCATGTTCGATAAAGGAGCCAAACACCCTCACTGGAGGAAAGATAGCCTCTTTAATAAATGGTGGTGGAAAAATTGAGCTTCAACTTGCCAAAGATTAAAACTAGACCTATATCTCTCACCATGCACTAAACTAAAATCAAAATGGATTAAAGATCTAAATATTAAAATAGAAACTCTGAACCAGTTGGAACAGAGGTTAGGTAGAACCCTTAAAGACATCGGTGTAGGAAAAGATTTTATGAACAAAACCTCAGTTGCCCATGAACTAGCACAAACAATCAACAAGTGGGATCTCTTCTTATTAAAAGGCTTCTGCACAGCAAGAGAAACCACCAGCAGTGTGAAGAGACAACCCACAATGTGGGAAAAAATCTTCACCTGCTCTTCCTCAGACAAAGGTCTACTATCTCGAATCTATAAAGAACTTAAAAAGATCAGACCTCCCAAATTTAAGGACCCAATCTGAAAATGGGCATCTGAAATGAACAGACATTTCTCAGACAAAGAAGTAGAAATAGCAAATAAATACATGAAAAAATATTCAGTATCACTGGTCATTTGAGAGATGCAAATGAAAACAATGCTGAGATTCCACTTCACTCCAGAAAGAATGGCTCCTATCATGAAATCAATCAATAACAAATGCTGGTGGGGCTGTGGGGAAAGAGGAACCCTGCTCCACTGCTGGTGGGAGTGTAGATGCAAGCACTGTGGAAACCAGTATGGAGATACTTCAAAGAACTAGGACTGGAAGTCCCATTTGACCCCGCTATTCCACTGCTGGGGATCTTCCCCAAAGAATTAAAAGAATCATACCACAGTGGTATATGTGTGCCCATGTTCACAGCAGCACAGTTTGTAATAGCTAAAACTTGGAAACAGCCCAAATGCCCATCAACTGGAGAATGGATAAAGAAAATGTGGTGTTTTTATGAAATGGAGTACTGCTGAGCCATAAACATGAGAAATTAGAGACATTTATAGCTAAGTGGATGCACATTGAGGAGATACTCTTAAGTGAAATAAATAGGACACACATGTATAAATACCGACTAGGTTCTCTGGTGTGAGAAACTGAAAGTGTAAATAAGGACTAAAATGTATAATAGGTAATGTGAAGTAGGAAGAAAAGGGGCAAAGGGGAAGGAACTTGGAGGGCTAGGGGAAAGGACAGAAGGGAATGGGATTAATATGAGAAAATGGAAAAATAGGAACAAAATCTTTGTAAATAGGGAGGAGTGGAGGGGATGAAGGGAAGGCTGGGCAAGGGTGAAAAATACGAACCAAGAGAGATTACGTAAAGGTGCACATTTGCAATGATGAATGTCATTATATTGTATACCTAAAATGTACCAATGATTAGAATGAATAATTGACAATGCAAAATAGGAAGAAAAGTTCCAAAGGGGTAGGGGTAGTGGGAGGGGCAGGGGAAAGGAAAGAAGGGAAAGGAAAAATGATGAGAAATGGAAAAAATGGAAATAAAGTCTTTGTAAATAGGGAAGGGTGGAGGGCATGAAGGGAGGGCTAGGAATGGGGAAAAAATAAGAACCAAGATGCATCATGTAAAGGTACAATTCCCAATGAGAAATGTGAATGTGTTTTATACCTACAATGTACCAATAAAAGAATTTAATATTAAAAAAAAAAGGCGATATAGTGTGTCCTCATCTGTCTCACTCACCGAAGCTGGCTCCATGTGACTATTCCTCTTCCACCAAATCACAGTGATCATCACGCAAAGTAAGCATTTTAAATTGTTTCACGCCACCGAGGCAAACTGACAGCACAATTAAAAACACAAAAGAGGACTTCCGGTACCTCTTCAGAAAGTGGCAATAATGGCAGGATAAGTATGTTTGAAGCAAGGGGGGATTACCAGCAATATGTCTTTTACTGCAATAACTTTTAATGTAAATATGCACCATATTTTTAGATTACACCGAGTAGTAGTGAGCAATTTACAATCTGTGAGAACTTCTGTGTTCATTTCTGGGAAGAAAAACAAACATTTTAATGGAAAAAGGAAAAGCAGAAGTCTTTAGTGACAACTTCATATCGACACAGAATAACTGGAAGTAAGTATAGGGCTGGGGATGTAGCTCAGAGGTGCTGTGCCTGCCCAGCAAGTGAAAGGTCCTGAGTTTGATCCCCTGTACCAGAAAAAAAAAAAAAGAAGAAGAAGAAGTAATTCTCATGTCATTAGATGCTATATCCATGCTGAGACAGTTGAAAACAATAACAATCACTGATCATAAAGAAGCTGCAAAGCTGCAAATGTGATTCCTTCCAAGAGGACAAAATGTAAGAAACCAAACTAAAGAAAGCTCTGCACTACTTTCCATTCAAGCTTGATGCTGTTTTCCTCCCATTCATTCCTCCAGCTCAGGCCACCTGCCTCAATTTACCTCAGCCTGTTGGCTTCAGTCCAGGTCAGACAGGTGAGAAGTTCATTCTTTTCCAAGAACCTGATGAACTGACCCAAAACATTCACGTTCTAATACTGAAACTAAGAAATTATTCTTCCTCAGTGGGCACTGTCAGCCACTTGCACGGTGCAACTCACCCTGAGACGTGCATGGACTCGAATTCCACCTGCTGTTGATGTGAGGCTAACATTCTGCTGACGCCTGCCTTCCACTACTGCTGCGCAGTGGAGCGGGAAGGCTTGTGTGAGCCCTGGACACTGGGCCTGCAGGGAGCGTGAGGGGCCCAGGTCTCGAGACGGGGCGGGCTGCTTATTTATCCAGCCACTGTTTCCTGGGTATCCTTAAAGTTAGGACTTAAAAAATAGGCCTCTTCCTTCCCTCTGAGAGGATTTGCTTTCTCAGAGCAAAGTTAAACATTCCTCAGGAGTTAAAATTTCCCAAATTGCAAAGTTTCAAATCCTAAACGCGAACCCGGCCAGACTGTCCTACAGGCTGGACAGTGCCCAGGGCTCAGTCTTGCAGAGCTCACACCAGCTGACCAGGTGAAGTCACCAGGTGACCCCGTGTCTTCCAAAGGGCCTAGAGCAAGCGGGCCTGAGGAATTTGATTTCGGTTTTCCTAAATTAGTTTGCATACAGGATTCATAATCTGAACACAAGAACTGGTCAGAAAAAGAAAACCCCATTAAATCTTATTTCCTACAACCAGGTTTCAGTGAACAAACTTCCAAAACACGAAAAGAGCAACTTCAAATGCAGAGAGTAAGGACACGAGTCGGGCTGAGCTACCACGGTGCACCGGAACCTCGCCCGGGAAAGCAAAGGCGCATGCGGGACCGGACGTGACGTCAGCCACGCAGCACGTGGGCCCCAGACTTGACGTCACTCGGGGCGGTCTCTGCCGGAAAGCAGCACAGTCGTGAGGCGGGAGACCCTCGCCGTCCCTCTGCTTCTCCGTCTGTCCCCGCCTCCTTTCGAAGTCGGAGCCGAAGCCGGAGTGAAGATATGGAAGTGCACGGCTTATCGCAAAGGACGTTTTTCGAGATTCAGAACCTTTGCACGAGCCCGCCACCAGCTAGGCTTCAGCCAGTCTCGGCGGGTGAACGAGGCCGTCCGGCGGGGTGCAGAAGGTGCGGCCTGGCTCTGTGCCCTCAGGTCCTTCTGGTCCGCCCTCCCGTCCCGTGCATGCTCCGCCGGGTCTCAGGTCTCCGCACTCCGCCTGCGTCTCTCTCTGCACACCCACACCACCCGCCCACCCGGAGGGCCAAACTGCTGCGCCCTCCTTCCCCGGGCTCGCCTGGCTCCTCCAGCCCGCCCGCCCTGGCCTGTTCTGTAGTTGCGGCTACTCAGGAAGCTGAGACAGAAGGGTCAGTTGAAGCCAGTATCTCGAGGCCAGCCTGGGCAATACAGCAGGGCCCTGGATATAAAAAAAGGTGAGATAAGCTCTTTTACTCACTATGTCGAGACTCTCGAAGAATTCGGAGTGACTAAGTACATGCCTTGGCTTCCGTTCCATCAGTATGCATCGCTGGCTTTCCAGGAACGACCGTGATAGCACCTGGGAGAAGGGGAAGGGCCTTTTCCCATTGATGCTCACTCCACTCCGTGGGGGTCATTATGGGCCTCCGCAGTGAGAGAGGAGGATTTCAGCGCTACACTGTGTCGCAGAAGAACATGCACTTTGTCCTTGTGAATAGATAAAAATAAAAGGAGAACTCCCACTTCGCTCATCTTTATTCCCTTAGGGATGGATGACTCCTGTTTCATTTAAAATATTTTTTAATATAAAGAGTGTCAAGCCAAGACAATCTGGAGGTAAGTGCATATTGGGGCATAAGAACTTTCTTTTGACTTTCAAGTAGTATAATCACATAGATTCTTGATTCTTCCAACTTATCCATAGTTGGTTGCTATTCAGTCAATATTTTTTTTTCATTCTAAAAATGAACCCATCTTTTCTGATGATCAAGACTTTAGTTGACATCTCATGATAACTTTCAAGGGACTCCTGGAGTTTGATGTAAGCCGGGGTCACAGCATTCAGTGCCAAGAGGAGCAGCCCCCACTGCGTTCATGAAGAGCACAAAGCAGAGATGACTGCTCGTAGGTGGTTTCCGCTCAGTGAAGAAGGTTTTCACCCTGCCGGCTGGGGGTGAAAGTGTTAAAAACATTTCAACTCCAGCCAAGTACTCTTCTGTGGGTGTGAACACCAGACACTCAACTTTGTGAAGAGAAGCCAGAAGTATAAAGTTTTACAAGGAGTAGTTAAAAATTAAGGTGACTGTTTATATTAAAAAATTTATTACAGTAAAAGACATTCTGCCAAGATGAAGAGGTGAGTGCTCAAAGGGAGAGATTTTTGAGCACTTTGAGGGGGGATTAATGGCATTGTGTCTTCTACTGTAATAATTTCTCTTTAGTTAAACATTCACTGTATTGTTTAATCACTCTTCGTTGATCAAACATTAATGGCAGTTTCTGTCAAATAAAAGTATTACAATTTGTTCTTCTTTACTGGATCTGTCACCAGCAACTTCTGGCTCCTCTCCTAAGCCAAAATGTCCATGAGGGGTAAATATTTGAAATTTGATTCAGGACATAAAGGCAGCCATGACAGCCCAACTGAAGACACAAAAGAGGATTCCCAGAACTGTATCAGACAGCAGCAAGGAACACGGAATGAGTGGGTTCAAATCAAGGGGGTATTTTGAGGGGATTAATGGCAATGTGTCTTTCACTTTATTTTTCGTTAATTTAATCATTCACTATATTTGTGAAATCTCATGATTTCTTAAATGTTGATATCTGGTCTGAATTTAAAATTGTTTGAGACAAATATGCAAAAAGCACTGTGCCAATAGTGTAAGGCCAAAGCCGAGGAGGAGGCAGGGCTGGAGGATCCCGGTTTGTGTCTCTAGCATGGAAAGATGAAGGGCCTCCCCTAAACACGATTCCCAGAGCCACACCTGAGGCAGAGGCAGCAGCCTGGGCCCCAGGACCTGAGAAGGTGGTCTGCCCCGGTCAGTACCCCTGGCTGTTGGAGGGAAGCATGTGGCCCAGACCTGCCAAGCTGGTGGCTTCCACAGCGATCCTCTCTGCCTGTCCCAAGCATGCCCGGAGTCATGGCTGCATCTCTGTGCGTTCCCTTTCAGGAAGTCTTGGCCTGAATCGGTGGTCTGACTAGTTTTGCAAATCTTATTATGTTGTCCAATAATGAAACCGGGTATAAATTTTTTCATGCTAAAAATGTTAAAAGACAGCAATTTTCCATCCTTAATTACTTCAATAATGAGCAGAGTACACTGAGAACAAGCAGGAAAATGTTCAGCCTGAAGGCAGCACTGCAGAATGTCAGAGGAAGCTGAAGGAGGAAGCACTGAATGAAGCTGTCATTCCAACCACTGCAGCAGCAGAATACTTAGGTGGTTAAATTAAAATACATTATCCATAACACATTGGTTTTGCCTTAATAAGAGTAAGGATTTTTTCTTTTCTTTGTTACTTCTTTTCTTTTAGCTTTGTCATGTAGTTCAAACAGCCAAATATAGTGGCAAGGTGCCAACTTTTGCTAATAGCCAAATTGATTATAAGACACTGTGTTTTCCTTAATTAAGAGTTGAGAGAGAATAAAACTTAATCTGATAAAATGCAATCTGCCATCTTTTGAGACTCTAATTACAGAAGAGAAATTATTAAGGAAAGGAAATCAAAGGAAGCTTAATTCCACTTTATTTAGCAAATATTCTGAGTATTTGCTGTGTGCTTAGGTGATGAATACTAAATTTATAAAACTAGATTATGAATCTTTGCATTAATTAGAGTAGTTTATAACATAGCAGTGGAGATGTTTTTCAAAACCACTGAAAAAAAGCCTAAGCCGTTGAAAAGTCGGCTTGTGGAAGCTCAGGATGTCAGAGGCTGATGCCAGTCTCAGAGACGGGGACGCGGCAGTGTCTGGGTGCCCCGCATCGCAACTGATGAGGACCAACACACGCCAGTGTGTGAAAATGACAACACTGTGCCGAGCCTGCCTGCAGTCTGAGGAACTCCAGGGCTCAGCAGAAGCAGGAAAGTGTTGGCTTGGGCATGAGGAACCTGAGGAAGCAGGTAGCCACATGGGTGTAGATGTCAAGAAGATGATCAGAAGTGTGTGAGGTGGATGCAAGAGGCCCCGAGCTGGAAAATGTATGGGAGATTCGTTCACAGGGAAAAAGGCTTTGGCTTGAAAGATGACCAAAGTCCAGACAGAAAATTGAGAAGGAGGGCAAAAGCAGCTGAAAGCTAGAATTTTGTAAAAATCTATATTTAGGATGTATAGGAAGAAAGTCATTGGAAGCACAGAAAATGTAGGGGAACCATGAAAAATGTACTTTGATAGAAACCTTAGGAAGAAAGCATATCCTGAATGATGTGATAATCAAAGTATGTCTAACAATGTCAAATCCAAAGAAGTTTAAGAATTGTGAGACTGATTCATTCCGGCAAAAAGAAGACGAGTTTTGCTAAGCAATATTAGCAGAGTCAAAGGGGAAATTGTGAGGTCTCAAGAGACAAAACGGAGGTAGAGAGAGTGGCCACAGTCAGAAAATAACAGCCAAACCCTTTAGGGTGCTTTACACTGAAAAAAAAGTTTGCTATATGGAAAGATTTAAAAGGCAGGAGAAAGTTCTGTTTTCTTTAAAGAAAAGATGAGAAAAAAGCACAAAAAGGGGATAATTGATAGAGATTCTGAAGATGGGTGGGATAAAGGATGATTTTCTCTAAAACAGAGAAGAAAGTGAGAGTGGAGGAGTGAATGAAGAAAAATAGAAATCTGAAACAGAGATGAAAAAGTTGACATTCAGGCCATCCTCAGTTTTGTGTGCAGAAAGAATTGAGTTACTATCTTAGAACAGCGAGCTAATAATAACAAAAAATTGGATAGAAAGAGTGAGCAGCTCAGACAGGTTTATAATTTCTTGATCAGGGTTTGACAATATTTTAGTGAAGAGTTATCATAAAGAGGGGGATGTACATATGTTTTTATTTCCCTCTTTATTTTTTTTCTCTCTCCCACATAGTAAACTCCTTAAGAATAAGACACAGGGCCGTATTATCCAGAGAAACTGGTATTGTTCAACTGCTGTAATAAATTATAATTGATGTTATCTGCTAAAAATATTGTAATAAAACTGTACACTTTGCCTCTAAGATCAGGAATGACACAGATCCCCTTGTTATGACTCATTTTCAATATCACGCTAGACATCCTAGCTAGTGCAATAGAGAAGCCACACAGAATATAAATGAAGTAGGAAGGAGGAAATAAGACTTTTGTTCACAGCTGAATCAGTAGAAATCACGAAAGAATGAACAAAACCATATATAATCAATAGATAATTACAGCAAATTTGCACGATACAAGGTTAGTATATTAATTTCTTTTAAAAAACCAATATAAATTAGAATTTGAAAATTAGAATGCAATATTTACCAATACCAACAAAAAGATGAAATTTTTCAATATAAATTAACAAAATGAGTACAAAATCTATTTAAAGAAAATTATAAAACTGTAATGAAAGAAACAAAAAATGTAAATAAATAGATACCCATATTTATTTATAGAAAAACAATATTTTTATGATGTCAGGTCTTCCCAAATTCATTGATGAACTCAATGCAGTTCCAATCAAAATCCAAACAATTTTTTGCATCAGCACACTAATTTTAAAGTTTATATTGTAAGGCAAGGGATTCAGAATAGCCAACATAGAATTGAAGAACAAAGTTAGAAGACCATTACTTCCTGACCTCAGTACTTACAGTGAACTACAGCAATCAAAACTGTGGGCCGGGGATTTAACTCAGTGCTGCTGCTGCGTGTCTTGCAAGCGCAAGATCCCGAGTTCGATCCCCGGTGCAAAAAAAACAAAAAACAAAAACTGTGATATTGGTGGCAAAATGAACAGATCAATGAAACAGAATAGGAAGCCCGGAAATAGATTCACACACACGGTCAACATCTTTCGAAGGAGCAAAATCAGTTCATTGGAGGAAGGACAGTGTTTCCAACAAATGATACAGGAACAACTGGATATATATGAATCCAGACAGAGGTCTTCTACTCTGCACATCTACTCTGCACAAAACTTAATTCACAATAAATGACAGACCTACATGTAACATAAAAAGTAACAAATCTCATAGAAGAAAATACACAAAACACTCTGCAGGCAAATGAGTGTGATGTAAATAACTACTGAGATAAAGGACAGGACAGCTGTGTCTGAGTGGAGAATAGTCATTATTGTAATGCCACGCTATAGCACCCTAATTCCTTGCCTTAAAATGTGCTTTCCTGGTAACGGGAGTATTTCATTCTGTTTGCAGTCCTTGTGTGGAGTTGGCGCATGTGCATAACGCATCTTAATTCCTTTGTTCACCCCCCTTCCTTCCTCTCCCTCCATCTCCTTATTGCCTTTTTTCTTACATTTTTCATCTGATTCTGTTTATTCTCTCCCAAAAATAACCCTCCAAGCCATTCCTGCTTTATTCTAAGGGAAATGACACAACACCCCATCACATCACAGTGAATTAGTTAGCTGAGTCCTCTAACAGAGTATCTGATTTAGAGACAGGTTTCAAGGTGGGAGTCAAAAACATAGGAAGGAGTTAGCAGAATGAGATGAACAAAGAATCTGTGAAAACTGAATCAAAATGTAAGGTGACAAATTTTACTGTCTTCCAATTACATGTAAAATAATAACAAAAATAGTGTTTGAGTCCGTATCATCAAACTTCACATCATGATTCTAATATTATACTGGAATTGGGTTACATGTAATATTATTTAAAGTATTCCACCTTTTGAAATTCAGAAAATATTTTTGCATATGAGGGTTTTTTTTTAGTAAGTTGAGCCTTTCCTTTTATATTTTCTCTGTTAGCAGCAATGCATAGATTCACCTTGGAATAATGTTTTAGATCCAGGTATATTGGTTGGTAATGAAAACATCAATGGAATATAGCTAGGGCAAACGTGCAATATAAGACAGCAGTTTTAAAACTGTGAGTGGAGTTTCGTTTGAAGTTGAGTAAATACAGAAATAGCAGATCTCCTAAATAGTTTGCTTGAAAATTACGAGTTCAGTATTAAGTGGCTAGGTACCAACTGCATGTGGACAATAGGATTGAGACTTGAGAAATGAGTATCAAGAGATTCTAAGAAAAGACATAAAGAAAAATGACGTAAATATATGTAGGTGAAGAAATGGCTGTGGTGAAGATATAAAAGAAAAAGTCAAGAGGGAAAACGTCTTTAAGGAAATATTAGGGTTCATACCTAAACTTACAACAATTAAATTTTTAGAAGGACATTCATAGCTTTCACCAAAGAACGTGGCAAGAACAGGCTCCACTGCATTAAATTTCTGTCTCTCTAGGCAAGAAGTACAAGCAAATTTATGGAGGTGCTTAAAATTGTACAAGAATTGCAATTTTTAAAAATTCTACTGGGAGGAACGATTTATTGGCAACTCTTACAACTGGACAGTGTGTTTCCAGGTCTTTAATTTCATGAGGCTGCATGAAATTCATGTTTTTATTCTCTGTCTTGTATATATTTATTACCATCCCCGTAACTTTAAAGCAAGCTAAAAAATGTGAAAGAAGTGGTAGCTGTCTTCAAGAAAATATGCATGCTTTAAATAATTAATTTTAGTTTTTAGATCACATGTGAATTATTAAACATAAATAAGGTTTTAAAAAGCTAATAGATCATTCACAAGCTCTTTATTAAGTAGGAGTTTTCTATTGGTCCGTTAATTACCGTTCAGCGCAAGCTCAGATGCGATAAGCAGTGTGAATGACCTGAAGAAACGCTGACTTAGAGCAGCAAGGACCTGGTTGGAGCCTCCTATTTCTGTTTACTCTCCACTTGGCTCCGTTTAGTATATATACATGAAAATTGGAAATAAAAATACCTGCTTTGTTTATTTTATGGAAGTTAATTAAAGAAAGAATGGATGATTTGGTACTGAGCTCTGGCCACATTTAACTCTTCCATGCCAGGCCATTTTTATGTGGCAGTAGCCTACAATGTGTACATGAGTCACAAAATCTAATATGTGAGTAAGTGAAAAAGCAGTAAGTACAGAACTGCTGTACAGTGTGAGCAAACAGGCAGCCCACGTAACCTGGCCTGGACAGGTTTGCACGGCACCCAGGGACCCACTGAGCGCCTGGCCAGGCGTCCTCACCCCTCATCCCAGCTGTCTCCACAGCTCTCCAGCCTGGCACCATCTGTTCTGTCCCCAGAGTACCTCGTGGGCTCCTTACTGTTCTTAAGTCCTTCTTCAGTCCGGGCTGCAGCCCAGAATGTGTGCTCCCTGACCCACCACTGCGAGCAGGAAACGTGGCTCTAGCTCCGGCAGGATCTGCTCGTACCAGGGGACTCCCACTCCTGAGTTCCTGGGTGTCTCTCGTTTCTAAGACTGCTTTGTTTGTGTTTCTTTTTTGGTGTTTGTTTGGTTGGTCAATGGTTGGTTGGTGTTTGAGTCAGGTTTTTTGTGTGGTTCAGGCTGGTCTTGAACTCACATCAGTCCTCCTGACTCAGCCTCCCAAGTGCTAGGATTGCAGGCATGTGCCACCACACCTGGCTTACTACTGCCTCCTAAAAAATAGTCTGTGGATGCCTTGAGTGGATCGATCACACACCACTCCTCAGCCCCAGTGTCAGGGCCATGAATCAGGGGGTCACTGGTACTCATAATTATTTCCTTTCTCATCGTCAGCAAAGCCTTCAGATCTTGACTCTCAGTCCAGATTGTTTCAGCTCTCCTTCCCACCCCATCTCAACACCCCCACTTTAGGGTGGTGCTTTTTGGAGCGGAAGCAGCTCTGGTCCACAACATCAACACATGTATTTAAAGAGTTCCAACTCTTTCGTGGTCTCCTACAGATGTTTCATGGTGTGATATCCCAAATGCTTCTACTGCTTCCTGGTGGAATGTGGCTCCATAATATTACATGTAAGGTGGGACAAGCTTGCCTAGAAACTAAACAAATGTGCTAGCCAGGTAGCATGCAGCATTCTTTTACTTTCCTTTTTATTTATTTATTTAAATAACTGA
Source organism: Heterocephalus glaber (assembly GCF_053883595.1). Taxonomy (NCBI): domain Eukaryota; kingdom Metazoa; phylum Chordata; class Mammalia; order Rodentia; family Bathyergidae; genus Heterocephalus; species Heterocephalus glaber. Next base: position 13,240,466 of record NW_028258162.1, on the reverse strand, counting down.
ACACTCCTTGCACTTTTAATTTAAGCTGATTAGCCATAGCCACAACTTTGCAAAAGGAAGAACAATAAATAAGAGAAAAATAATTTGAAATAGTTTTCCTACAAGAATAGCATCCCATAATCCTCCAGTTAATGGATGAAGGGCATCGTCTCTAGGGAACTCGGAAAGATAAGAAACGGCTGTAGGGTTCTGAACGTGTTCACAGGGCCCAGAGGTACTGCAAACCTTAGCTCCCTCTGAATAGCTAACTCGCCTCTATTTCAAGGGGAGCTTGGATCTTACCTTCTCCCCGAGGTCTTTCCCGAAACCTCCACCGCTGGTCTCACTCTCCCTCAAACAGTGACGGCGTTTTCTTTGTTCCTAATTTCCTAATTGGGAACCTAGAATGCACTATAGCAGGTGGTTTTTAAACTTTTTTTAAAAAAATACATGTACATATTTGCTAATATGAATTGGGTACAAATCATAGAAGACAGGAAAAATTATGTAGTTCTCTTTTTATCTAGGGCCTAACACTGGACCTTCTGTTGCAGTCACTTGGTAAATACAGAGTGGCAAACGAGGTAGTAGATAAAATGTTAAGATGCAAAACTGAGCCTGAAAACCAGTGTTTGTTATAAACAGAGCTGGGAGCTTCCTTCAGTCTTTGCTAATAAACGTCTCAGAGTTGTTCATCAGCGTAGTCCCTTACCTCAGCACCTGGCCTGTAACGTGCACCGCACATGTCCTTGTTACTGCTATGATGACGGGAGCTACCTTCCACTCTGTGCACACAGGTGCCGAGAGTGATAGCCCACCCAAAGTAGAGGCTCCAAAAGTATTTTGGAAACACTAGAACTGTAGAAATGACTCAGGGATACAGATAAGATAAAAATTCCAAGATTTGATTTTAGAACACATGGTTGATCAAATTCTCCCGAATGGCAGGCAGCATTCTGCTGTGGAGGTAATGACATTTCATTACAAAGGCAGTAGGAGTAATCACAGTACAATACTGCAGGATCCAGAGGCAAAACAAACACAACCAAAGCCAAGAGCAAAACAACCAGGAACAAAGGAATGTTCTGATCACGGTCTGGAGCAGGACCAATTTCTCTTTAGAAGGTGTAATGTATACATCTAAGTCCTTTGGGGCGGGGGGGCCATACTGGGGATCGAACTCGGGTCCTTGTGCTGGTGAGGCAGGCGGCGGAACCACTGAGCTACATTCCTGGGAAATGTTTTCCTAATAGTGACATCTCCTTTAAAAGCACCCATCAAAGCCAGCCCCTGGGAGCATTTGATTCCTGATTACCATACTTTCTCCTCTTACTCAGATTTACTGAAGCTGACATTGTGATTCTAAATTGGCTTTTGGTTATGCACAGAGATGATTTCTTCCATTCTTGAGAAGTAAGTAAGCAGAAGAGGTAATTAAAACTTTTATTCTTCATGTTGTTCTGCACATATGTTAATTTTTTTCTGGTACCTTATACCCGCAACCAGGGGGATTTCTTACAAGCCAGAATAGTTACTTCCCACTCCCTGAAAGAGGGACAGCAAACACTTGCAAAGAAAGACAGCTAATGAGCAACTCTGCAGTAAGTTAGTGTTGAGGAGGCACAGGGCGGGAAGAATTCCGAACAGAAGCAGGCAGGCCAGGCACTGGGCCGAGTCCGGGCCTTTGGGTCAGCTTTCAAACAGCGGTTATCTACCTGCATTTGACTGTGATGCACTTCCAAAGTGTATGCCAACATAGCAGAAAGTAGCAGGCGCTAAAGCCACCCCGCGTACAGGATCCTTCATCCCACCGCTCTCGGTCCTGTAAGCGCGGAGGGAGTGGTTGGGTTAGAGCAACTCCCGGCGAGACCTGGAGGGGCCTGAGCCTCTTGCTGGGATTTCAGGTCCCCTGTGGCACAGGCACGGTGCAGGTCGCCTGTGTCTCCCAGGACACGAAGCACAGTGCCCAAGCGTGCACACTGGAGGTGAGTGCACCGAGGCCGGAGGTGAGCGGATCCCAGGGGCCCGCTCCCCAGGCTGGGGCTCTCAGAAGGCCCAGTGTCGGCCCGCCTCAGAGAGGAAGGCAGGACGCGGGGCTCCTAGGGGGCAGTCCGGGCCGGGGCTCCTGAGAGCTGAGGGAGCAGTCCTGGCCAGCCTGGCTTACTCCAGAAGCGCTGCCACCTCTCCTAGGGCAAGCTGACCACATCCCCAAGGCCCGCAGGCAGAAAAGCAAAGGGTGAAAAAGCAGCCCCACCGGCAGAGCAGGCGCGGGCCGAGGTGATGTTGGGCCTGCCGGGCCTCTGGGGGCAGCTAGAAGAGAGCTGGCTCTCGCCCTCACCGACGGCAGGTACCTGCTGCTCACCATGGCCTGTGCCTGCAGGGCCACCTGTGTGTGTGCGCTCCTCCTCTGGGAGGACGCTGAGTTACGAACTTCCTCACAAGAGATGTTCGCAGGGTTCCTGGAGGCAAAGAAGGACCCATTAGGAGGTGAAGGCGGAGGACAGGTCGCTGCCGGCCGGAGCAGGAAGGATCGGAAGATGGCCCGGGCAGGAGAGGGTGCGTGTGCGTGTGCGTGTGCGTGTTTCTCCATCACTGTGTCAGGTGGGTGCGCAGGGGAGAAGGAGGGGGCCAGGGAGCGGACGGGAGGAGAAGGAAATCTCTGGAGCCAGTGCCGGGAGCATACACGGAGCATTGAAACGCAGACGTCTGCACCTGGCTCAACTCAGCCCGTGAGTTTCCCACAGCTCCTAAGGGCGAGGTCAGGGGCCATCTGATTTCCATGTCGTGTGAGAATGATACCCAGTCCTGGGGACGTGTGGTCACTTTGACCAAAAGGTATTGAAAATCAGTGACGGAGCAAAACAGCTTTTGTGCATCGGCTTCTTCGGTCTTGCTGTGCCCGAGCCTCCCCTGTGTCTTCCTGCGCCCGGTGAAGCACGCGCACCTACCCAGCCCAGGGCACCCGGCCTGGCCCTGCGCTCGCGCCTCTGGTTCCGCCCCCGAGTCGCTCTTGGCTTTGGGCACCGGGCGCTCTGCGCCTCAGCGGCGTCCACCGGGCAGTTCTTTGCCTGCTCCTCCTCCTCTCCTAGCCAATTCCTACCTGCTGCTCTTCAGCTCGCAAATGTCAGTCCGTCGCGAAGCCAGTTCGTCCACCTGCCTGAAGAAGCACGGATGTGTAAGGTGCTGACACCTGGTGCCTCCTCCTATCACAGCTGGCGTTAACGAGCTACCCCCGGAGGGCGGAGGACGGAGGACGGCTCGCGTGCGGCCCATTTCCATACCCCCACCAGCCCAACTGCAGCAACTGCGCTCCTCGTGGCTTCCCAGACCTTGAGGCTGCCTTCCTGGTCCAGCTGGGCCCGTCCTCCCCTGCCCCTGCCCCAGGCCTCTGACCGCCCCACCTCACCCGGTTCCCCACTGGGCTCCTCCCCGCGCCCCCGGGGGGGGGGGCTCAGGGTCGCGCACAGCAGTCGCGTGGGGGCGGGGGCGCCGCTCCTGAGGGTAGGAGCCCAGTCCGCCCCCGCCGCAGACTCTGGGAGGACGCGCGATAGCGCATCACAGGCGCCTCTCATTGCTGAGCAGCCGGAGTCAAACCTTACCCGTGAACAGGGACATTCGCAACTAATGTGCGGCACATCGGGCCTCTGCTTTGGGGTCACTGGGATCTCGACAGAAATCGCCTTCTCGTTCAAAGCCCAGCTGAAGCGAAATGGAGCCTCTTTCCAAGCTCAGGGGCAATGCCCCTGCCCCTCTAAATTCACCGCGCCCATTTAGCTCCCGAGAAAAGACAAGCAGTTCAGAGCGTTACTTAGACTTCTGTGTGCACCTCTTGTCTCTCAGAATACGTTATTCACCCATCGAGAGCGGCAACTGTCGGGCATTTCTTTGATTTGTCCCAGTGTTCAGCATACAATAGTAATCAGTATATACTAGCTGACGTGTTGTTTTAAACTGAAGAACGCCAGGGTCTCGGTAGAGCGAGAAACACGAGGCCTCACTTTTAGATCAATGCCTCACAGTGTACCAGGCAGCTTACAAATCGCTTGAACTTGCTATTTTTAACAGCTATAAAACTATTCAGATAGATCTCTTAAAGATATGCATTGGCGCCTTATGAGTGAAAAGTTATGATTTTAAACATAAAACAAAACTAGCCATGTGTGCACGCAGGCTGACAGCTGCTTTGCCCTGCCCATTTTTGAAAAGTTGTAGTATTTACCACTTCAGAGCCCGCTCACCAATGTTCAGAGAAGTTTCTTACTCGCTGTTTGAGAGGAGCCTTCACCGCCCCTCCAGTCCTGGATGCTAAGATACTGGGCGTTCCTCCACGCGCCCACGCGGCCTCTCCAGCGCAGCACGCCCAGACCGAAGTTGTTGTCCTTCTCTGTCCACCCGCAGCCTTTCTGGCCCTTGTGGTCCCCACCTGAATGTGCGGGGCCTTCACATCTATGCCTCCCGAGCCAGACCTCTTTCGCCCGCCCTCCCTGGCCAATCTGCCGCCCACTCGTTTGCGAACCCTCCCCTCTCTGCCCCTCCCTGCCTGCCTTCCTCCAAGGGCTCATCACCTCTTCTCTGCGCCATCACTGCCCCCTACCTGGTCCTCCTGGCCTCTCCTCTTGCTCTTTCTGGAGCGTGCTCTGCCCAGGGGCGGCAGAGACCAGACCAAAACCAAGCCCAATCACAGGTGTCCTCTCGTTAAAGGCCCCGACCGATGCCCACGCCAGCACTGACGAGGACCAGCTCTTGATGCTGCGACGCAAACCCCCGCAGACCCGACTGCTGAAACCCTGGCCACAGCTCTTTATTTTCCAACCAAAAGTGACATCTGAACTCCCCTATGCTCTCACTGCTGTGCACCTCTTACCCGGCATCTACTCTTCCCCCACGGAGGCACCAGGAACTTTGCTCGTCATGGTGTCAGCCGAATGTGCCAACTTGGCTGGGCTGAAGGGCACTCATTAGCAGGTAAAGCTTTGTCCCCGGCTGTCCGGAGGGCGTTTCTGGGGGCGAGTAGAGACCTGCCCTCACCAGTAGGGTGGGCATCACTGGGTGCATGGAAGGTGGAAACAGAGCCAGGGCAAGGCCAGGGGCGGTTACTCTGCTTGAGCTCATGCTGTGCTCGGACACCGACACCTGGCCCAGGCCTTCAGACTTGGACGAACTTCATCACGGCTTCTGGATCCCCAGCCTGCAGGCTGCAGGCTGTAGCGCCTCTCCGCCTCGTACCCGCATAAGCAAAGTCATGTGATAAATCCTACCCTACAAGTGCTGTTGCTTCTGCACAGTGGAGAACCCTGGCCTGCAGGCTTCTCAACCGGGAACACAGCACGTTCTCTCTCGAAGTAAGTGACCTCTTCCTGGCAGCTTTTGCTGGACTGTCAAACAAATTGAATGCTTTTCTTCTTTGAGCCATTTCTATACCTTAGATATTTTTGTAGCCATTGTAATAAATTATAGTTTGAATCACTGAGCATATAGCTTTATTATAGAAGATTCTCAGGAGGTGTTTATTAACATTGTTTCATCACTGTAACTTACATTTAGTCAACTAACACCAGAACATTTTACAGATGCATCAGAAAGCAGGTCATTCAACTTTATGTACTGAAAACTTGTACTAGTAAAAATTGTTTTTTAATTTTTAAAAGATTTTTTAAAAAGGTAAGTGAAAGAGAAAGGGTTAGGACACCATCCTACGCTGAACTTTGTCCCATTTGACTACTATCTTCCTTTTAGATAACCCATTTAAGAAAACATTTCCATCCTGAGTTGTCCAAACATCAGACGAGCATGTGGTCCACACTCATGAAACATCCAGATGGTGGAAAATAGACTATAACTGCAGAGACCCCACGGAACCCGAGAACTAATTGCAGATGCCTTTTTACTGGGCACCAACCTTGCTGGAAGCACTGCGAGTTAAATCCAAATAACTGACTGCTTCCTTGTGTGGGCTTCAGGCCTCTGTGGCACTTAGGACTTGTTTATCTCCTGTCTCGGGTCTCGTTCCTAGACAGAGACCAGCATTGAGAACAGAATTCGCATGATGAGTAGGAACTGGACAGGAAAGAGATGGGCCAGGAGGGAGCGCACAATGGCTCCATCGGAGGCGGGGACTCAGAGCTCTGTAGTCACCCACGGGGAGTCTGGACACAAACAGGCACTGGGGGAGAAAGTGCTGGCACTTCAGACCCGTCCTGACAGCCTGCCCGCCAGTGGACAAGTGACGCGCAAATCCCTGCTGCTCTCTCACCAGCAGGCCCCACAGCCTTGGGAGCCAAGGGAGATCCCCACAGAAGCAGCTCTGAGCTCAATTTAGGAAACAACTCCACAGAAGCTGTAATTGAGGGTTTATGGCATAATTTCTTTAGCTTTGAAAAATATTTTTCTTATGGAATTGAGTAGAATACAGGGTTCTTGAGTGAGTCCTAACTTTGAAATAGCATCAAATGTTGCATTATATTGTCAAACCTGAGAAGAAAGGCAGTGTTATTTATGTCACAGTCAAGTTTTGCTATCCTCTCTGTATAATCACCACAACACATGATGGCATACAGGTTCGGTCTTGTTAATGACTTAAAGAAAGCAGAGGTATTAGATACATGAGTGCAACAGTTGAATATGAATCTAAACATAACATAACAGACCTACACATTGGCATCTAATAAAACAGGATCAATTACATAAAATAAACATACAACTCTGTCAGAGGCAGCTCTAACGCAGGGATTAAAAGCACATGCCCTGGATTTCCAGGGCTGCTTCAAGACTCTGTATCAACTGGGTTCCGTGGCAGTTCAGAGCACCTCACCCTGTCCCCAAATTCCCTCCTCAAGGGGACAACAGTTCCTACAGCAGAGGATCGATTGTTGTTGGAGAGTAAAGGAGATTGTGTTCATCGGAATACAGTAAGTTTGACTTACAAACATTCGAGTTGAGAACTTTCCCAGAGGTACTGTACGAAATTCACAGGGGTACAGTTTAGGACTCACTTTGTGGGACTATAGAATCAGATACTCAATGATCAGAGCCATCTCCCAGAACAAAGCAACAGCATCAGTGAAAGGTATTTCTCTCACAGTCAGGTGGGATGGACGTGGGGAGATTCGTATTTTTACCAACATGGTGTTGTTCTAACCAAGTCACATGCCACAAGTTCTTATAATGCCACGCACTGTGATGGCAATTTTGTGTATGCCATGTCTCCTAATCCTCAGAGCAGCCTGAAAATCAAGTATTATTATCTATATACTTATGCATATAGAGACTCAGAAAAATTTAGGTCATACAATAAATGGATCAACTATAATTTAAATCCAAATTTGACACCTTAAGGAAGAAATTGAATAATTTGTTTTTATTTGGGAAAAGAAAAATGTAACAGCTAGAACTTGAAAGTAAGGCAATATCAAGAAACTTAGGCATAGCTCATAGAAACAAACAAGCCACATCAAAACTGTCTTGACCGTTGTCATGAAAAGAACCCAGTTTTGTCCCAGAAGTCAGAGGTACAAGCAATGGGTAGAACAGGAGTTAGAAGAGGACTCAGGAGCCAGTGATGACATAGTATTGATTTAAATATTAGATTTTAATTATTTTAAATCTTTTATGCAGTTTTCAATATTATCAAGTAGGAATTTAAGTGTTGGTGGGGATATTTCAGAAATTTAGCAATTCCAGGAAAAATTCTCAAGACGGGAAGTGAAGATGTTGAAAACAAGGCCGATGAAGCAAACACTGGAAATATTAACTCTGGGCATCTGGCTCAAATTAATTTCAGCAGCAGGAGAATAACATCAATTACCCACTAAATGGACTTAGCATTGTTAGTATGGAGCACAGAGAAACCAACCTCTGTGCTTGGGTGGACTCGGGTAACCTTGTTCCCAGAGCCTCCTAACTACCCAGGCAGGGCAGCCACCAGGGAGGAAACCTTGCTAGCCATGTGCTCTCGCTCCGGCCTTTGACGCATTCCAAATGGGCAGTCACCCAAACCCACCACGCTGTTCAGCAAAGGCTGTTGAGCCGCGGCGGGAGCAGGATTCGTTCATGGCTTCCAGGTACCAGAGCACATGGGTGCAGAGGCTGGAGGACCACAGTGGTGACCGTTCTGCAGACGCTTGGTGTTGCTCTCTGGTCCTCAGTTTCCCTGCCTGTGTGGAGGCCAGCTGTGAAGCTGCCTGAGATGACGCAAGCAGCGCCCCACATGCTGTTCACAGCGAAGGGAGTCAGAGTACTGACTGCCGTGTCCTTAAGCTGTCTGCCCTTTGTGATTGTGCATTTCACCTTATTCCATTTTACTGTTATTTTTCATATCATAAACCTGATAGGTAACAAAAGTCCCCTCCTAGTGTATGTTTTATAGTTAGTTCAGCCTTTTATTTTAGCACTGACTAAAATGCTATGCAGCATGCAGAAGTGTTCAATAAGACCTTGGTAAATTAAAGAGGTAAAGTATGAGTAAAGTGTTACTAGTATTAGTGATTCTTACGTGTTTCCTTGTGTGGGGCCCTGTGCTAAGAGTTTTACATGCTTGGACTCATTTAATCTTTACTAAGAGTCCTGAAATATAAGTAGTCTATGAATGAAATTCATTTTTGATGAATTACAGGAATGCCATTGCTGTTACCATAGCAACAGAGGTCTGGAATACAAATCTGGTTTTAGAAGCCACAATCATTTTTGTCTCCTCTTTTCCATTTGAGTTTTAATGTGCTGTTGACAGTATTTCTATGACACATAAGCACTTTCAATAATATTGATTAATGCTTATTGGTCCCCACAATTGAGAGTGGATGCCTTAGATCGAAGCCTTCACAGTCCTGCTCAGCGCTGTCGTGTGAGCTGAGGCCCGTAGGACCAGGAAGCTCTTGGTGGCATTTGGGAGATGTGCCAAAGGAAAGGAAGATAGTTGCCGTGCATTTGGGGAGTTTGGCGTTAGTTTATTTGTTAAATAATTTGAAATATTAGTTTTCTAGTGAAACAGTTGTGCTCTGTCATGGAGAGGCCATGTTTGTGTGAATGTTCAGCACACACTTCAAGGTCATACTTTGGATGGACACCCCAAGCCCAGGGCGGGTCATGGCAGTCCGCACACCAGCAGGCTCATTTAAAGAGAAACTGAGTTTAGGAAGAGAACGAAAGGAAGTGCTACTGCACGAGATGGTATGGAATGGGGATTTGGTAGATGCAGTAATTAATGGAATGTGTCAGTCCTGGACACAGAGTGAGTTAGGTGACGCTGCTGTTGTCATTTTATGTTCTGGTCTTGTTGCAGCTCATCTACTTCCACAAACTGAGTTTATAACTTTTTAATAATAGTTATGTAAATTAATTCAGTATGAAAATTCAAAAACAAGAGTCTGTATCTTCATAGCAGGGCAACAACTACATATGAGTATCTATGGGGTCCAGAGTTCTTATATTTACTGGAGGCAGTTTGGTGCATTATAATGTTTAAAATACCATAGAATCCAATTCAGTATTTATTTTCAAAGCAAAATAACTGTGGCTCCAGACTCAGATTTTCTAATACTTTTCTTGTCTCTCAAGTGGACAGGCTTCTTGACTTCTCAGAAAAAAAACTTTTCACTCGCTGTAGAATGATTCCCCTGGGAAAGGATCTCAGGAATGGATCCTAGGAATTCCCCTAGGAATTGGACCCCAGGATGGTCCAGGAGAGGAAGAAAGATGAGAGCCTTGCATTACTAAGTAGCACTGTTGTAACCATGTTATGTCAAGGAGAATAATAAAGCTAAAGTGATGACAACAATATTGATTTAGCATTTGTCACCAACATTTTACATGCATTTTTTCATTATATTCTCTATTTGAGCAAGTAATAAATATTTATTGCTCTATTATCCTAAAATGAGCTTTATATCCTGGCATACATTTATGTGCAAGTGCCCAGTACATGGCTCAATAAATAGTACATGCCAAAGGTCTACAAAGGAGCCTCATTTTTGGAGCAAAAGGCCCCTTTTATGATGCCTTCGTATGGTGGAAAGCTGGAATACAGCAACCAGACTGACCTTTCTGCATAAAAGACAATGAAAAAATGTTGACAAATGAAATAGTTATTATAAAATAATAGCTTCAGCCTGGCTAACATAAATTCAGTTAAAAAAAAAAGTTGGATGTTTTAGTTTTAATCTAATTTGTATTGCATTTTCTAAACTTGAAACAGGGGTATCAAAAGGAATTGAATTAAACTATAACATCAAATTATGTTTTTTAAATAAAAACATATGAATGATAGAGTAAGTGGTACTTATACTTATATTTGCTACCAACAAAAACTCCTTGCTAGCATTTTTGAAATATTTCATTTTTAGTTTTTATACATATTTTATATAGTAATTGTGATACTGTGATTTTCACTTAATGTGAACTACTTCACATTATTAGAGACTTTTAGTAAACATTTTTAAGAATACTTGCCATTTTCTTGACTCAATGTGATATACTATAATTAATTTCTTTTATTATTATTACTATAATAAATACTGTTGATGAAGGTTTTTGTATGCATTTAATTTATTCATATGTTTTGGGATTATTGTTTTAGAAAGATGCCCCAAAGGATATTGAATCAAAGAGTATGAAAATTTAAGATTCTTTCCAATTTTCTTTCAAAACTATGTCACTCAAACCAGCAATGTACCTGAGAACTCATTTTTAATTGTAAAATTTGAAGGTTAAAAAGGATCTCATTATGTGTCCATGGACACACATGCGTGTGTATGTGTGTGTGTGTGTGTATGTGTTTGTACAGTTCTGGGGTTAACCCAGGGCCTCTGCAGAGACATCCCTGATCCTTTTTTAAAAAATATTTTTTGAAGTTTGAGACGGGTTCTTATTTAGTCGTTAAATTGCCCAGGCTAGATTCAAACTTGAGGATCTCCTGCCTCAGCCTTCTGCAATTACAGATGTGCAATAGCAGGCCTGGGTATTCTTTGTGATTTTTTTTTTTTTTTTTTGGTACCAGGGATCGAACTCGGGTCCTTGTGCTTGTGAGGCAGGCAGCGGAACCACTAAGCCAAATTCCCGGCCCTCGGCTTGGGTATTCTTCAGTAGGTTTTCTGAGTAACTGCGATGGTTAATTGCTGCAGTGGTGGTGGTGCTGCTGCAGAAATGAAAACATGATGTGTTTTGGTAGTAAAGAAAAGTATATAGAGTTAGAGGGCCAAGGATTTAGCTCAGTGGTTCTGCCGCCTGCCTCGCAAGCCAAGGACCCGAGTTCGATCCCCGGTACCAAAAAAAAAAAAGAAAAGAAAAGTATATAGAGTTAGAAAAGTAGATAAAAGCTTTATAAAGAGTTGATCCTTGAAAGGTGAATAGGATTCAATAAAGGAAAGGAAACAAATGTACAAAAATACAGAAAAATAATATTAGGATGACAAAGTGTTAGGTTTTATTAGAACAACAGATTCCTGGATGAGAATGATGAATATGATATCTAAGTTTATGCACTGACCTGATTAGGCAGTAAGGTGCTCAGATGCTTTGTCAAGCATTATTCAGGTGTTTCTGAGAGTTTGGATGAGATTCCCATGTAAATTGTGAGCAGAGCAAGTAAGACACCCTTCCAGTGTGGGCACCGTCCCCGTGGAATCAGAGGAAGGCTGGAATAGAGCAAACTGTCTGGCCTCCTTTGGGTGAGAAGGGAGCCTGCCTGCCTGGCTTGAACGGGGATGTGGGCTCTTCCCAGGTGCTGAGTATTCTGGCCTTGTCCCTGGGCTTAAACCCTGGATGCCCTGGGTCTCCGATTTTCAGGTGGTGCCTTGGGGAGTGTTGGGAATCATCAGCTCCATAAGCACACGAGCTAATTCCAGACAACTAATCTTTCTCTGTACGCACACATCCTGTGAGTCTGTTTCTCCAGAGAACCCTGACGCCACAGCAATTAGGAACCATTTTCTGCATATTTACTGATTTGCTGTATTTCCTTTCTTTGGAATCATCTAAGTTTCACGTGTACGCATCATTGAAGCACTTTTTCTTGTTAGCTATGAACTGAATTCTGCAGTCTATCAGAATGCTACAGTGTCAGTATTCTGTATCAGGGCTCCGATTTCCGAACATACGTATCAGTATGTCAGTATTCCCCAGTCTACAGAGTATATCAGTATTTCTAAGTAACCCTTTAACTGTCTTCACCTAAAATTCCAGGGAACTGCATGAGAAACAATAAATTTTAATTAAAAGTGTAAGACAAAGAAATTCTGATTTAGCAAAAAAGAGAAAAGAATGAATAACTAGAGCATGTAGGACATGGCTCTTCATCCTCTCGGTAAAAAATAGAAAACAAATGGTGACAATCAAAAGAGAAAACAAAAGTGAGCTCTGTGGTAGTCCACTATGGCCTGCTTCTTCTTTTCACTTTGTTTTGTTAGCAAACTGCAAACAGGTTTTCCAACCATATATTAGACTTCGGCACGGGGGAGTGTTTTGACAGAACTATGGAGCTAACTTTTTATTTGTATTGCACAGATTTTCCCTACGAAAGATAGCTAATTCTGAAAACCATTGTCAAAAGATGTGAACATATTACTGTCAGAATCCAAGAGGCAGAAATTGGTGATCACTTGGGACCAGCAGAAAGCCAAAGCTGGAGACAGTGGGCACTGAGGCAGACTATAGGACAGCAGATCTCAGCACTCCTTCGCTCCCTGTAGCCCTCCCTGTAGGTGTCTTTCTGAGGCCATGTTGCTGTTTTCCTCACTCTAAGCCTTAGGGAGTAGTGACAATAAAATACCACAGTAGCTCGTTCTTCAGTCCACTGCGGCTGCCTCCATCCTGGACATATCGCAGTCACCTGTCCTGAGTTGACAGGGTTTCTCGCCACCATTCACCAAGAATAGCTCCTGACCCCTGCCATGGTTCTTAAAGATTTATTTAGCTGCTTCTGTTTTCCTATGCAGAATCTCCTTGAAACACTAAAACGATCTTTCTGCTTTTGCATAAATCAGATCAAAAGTGTCCCTGGCCTGCCCTCCTTTGTTCTGTCTTGTGGCTGACAGGGAGGAGAGTCAGGGACGCACACAGCCCAGGGCTCCCTTTGGCCAGAGTGCTTCCTTCCCTGGCCTCTCTCAGGGCTATTAACTAGATTAGAAAAGAACATTTCCCCCGCTCTTTATCCACAGAGCAAATGGAGTCGGTCTATAAGTAAAGGTTCAAAATCCACCATCTACACTAAAAATCTCAGCGTGTGTTACTGCCTAATGTTCACTTTCAGAAAAATAAAAACTACAATTAGGAAAGCTGAAAGGAAATGGAATTCTATCCCCCAAAACTCATCTGGCCAATTACTAGCCACAGTGAGTGCGATCATTCATTGTTTTTTTCCTGAGAACTAAAATTAAATCTGTTATTATTTCCCCACTTAATGGTTTAAGTTCAACAAATGGTTGTAAATATTTTAGCATGCTAAAAGCTTTTTCTTAATAGGAGTTCATTCAAAATATAGGATAGTAATTAAAAAAAACTGCTGGTGTTTATGGTCCGATACTCTGACTATTAAAATGAGCTATGTATGAAAATATGTCCGTCTTAAATGGTGATTATGGATGGGGTGAGAATAATCTATTTTAAGCTAGAAATAGATAATTTATGTGTTTCCTATAATAGCATTTTCTATCTTGGACATTTGATATAATTTATAGCACAAAGAAACTGATAATATTACCAAAAGAATGCCCTAAAAATATTGCCAGTTTCCGTTTTCTACTGCAAAAACGTTGGTAATTATTTAGGGCTTTTTTTCTGAAATTACTCTAAGAAACCACTTCCTCTGAGGATGTGATGAAGCAACCCAGCTCCGCCCACTGCGAAGGCATCTGTGCAGAACTGCTGAGGAATCCATGCTAACAGGCCGGGTTTCTTCTAAAGTGCAAAGCTTGCGCTGCGTTGGTGACTAGAATGTGCTTCCACATTTCCAGGCTAGAACTTTGTATGCGTGTTGCTAGGTAGAGTGCTGGCTTAGGGAACAAGTGTCAAATCCTAAAAAAGATTTTACACTGATATAAGGGTGCTATGTGGCCTCCAATATTTCTTATTATTTATTTGTGGTGCCTCTTCCTTCAAATATATTTGAAGTTGTTTCATATGAAACACACACATAGAAGAGAAACAACGTCAATTGAAAGAAGGACCAAAAGATCAGGGTGAAGCAATTGATCTTCGTAGACTCCCGAAGTAACACGGTAATTGTAGATCACACAGCTTCTCTGGGCCACACTTGCCCAAGAGAGGCAGGATTATGAAGTAGAAAAATGCCAGGGTAGAAATCACAGGTCTTCAGGTCACTTCATGCACTTGCCATCAATTTTCTCACCATCAGCAAGAAGGACTAGAAGAACAATGGGAACATGAGGGGGAAAAGAAAACGTGGGAACAAACAAGGTGGCGAAACTCCCTGCAGAGTGCACCAATCGTGCACTGCATGACGGAGGTCCGGGAGGAAAAATATGCATCCACCCCTCGCCTCCTCCAGGAGCTCATAGTTTGGTCCAAGAGGGAGGGCTGCAGAGTCCTGAACAAGTATTGCAGTGTCAGAGGAAGGGACTCAGGAAGGGACTCATACGGCAGGAAGCCACATCTGGGAGCACAGAAGTACCTGTGGTCCACACAGCAAAGCACCGTGGAGTTCAGTGTCTCAGTTCTGCCCTGCTCTGTCACCATCTGCCCATCTTTCGCACTCTGCTTGCTGCTTCCCTTCTAACCTCTCAAAGGCAAAGCTGCATGCCAGCCCAAAACCCTCACGTACAGATGTGCTTGGGTTAAGTCGCACTCTGGTCTCTTGTCTCGCCCTTAGCAATCCCTTGGCAATCCCCTCCTGGACGGCCGGATGGCCCTCGGGAAGTGCAAGTGAGTAGAAGGGTATATTGGCCCCGGCTGCTCTGAAAGACGTGAGCCCCCACAGCCTCCCCTGCAGCTCTCTGAGCTTTGGTTTGCAAGCTGTGAGTGAGGATGAGCCCCGAGTGCTGAAGGTCTCTGTGGGCTTCCATCAATACTAACATGATTCCTGTGTGTGTCCAAGGTTGGTTTCATCAGCTTTTGTGGATTTGAGTCCATCACTAAGAACCAGTATCCAGGAAACAGGAGAGTCCTGCCCCAAGCCAATCCTGAATAATTATCACTAAGTCATGTTGTAACTTTCTCTTCTACTTCTTTTTGTACTCTGAGATGTTTTTCCACAGCTGTCGTGAAATGTGACCTTCCTCTGTGGGCTTTCTGCAGCTTCCACAAATCCTCACTTAAAGCATGATGCCTGAACCATGTATGATGTTCCAGTAGGTTCTACCAAAAATGGGGTGCTTCCTATGTGCTGGCTCTGATTCTCTAAGTACCTCTGTTTCTTAGAAAACATCTCCTTGGTCAGTCGAATAATTTTGTGAGTCTGTAAACAGCTCATCCCTGTGGATTTTATGTTGCATAAGAACTGTCGTGATGACTTTTAAGAACTCCACAAATGTAAGCTGCCTGTACTCATTGATTTACTACTATATTTAAGTGGTCAACAAATGGTAGTTCAGCACTTATTCCATTTTGGGCATTATGCTGAGTACTAACTGAGGCTTTCTTTATAAGATTGTAGCAACTAAACAAAAATACTGATTAAAATAGGCTTTATATTGATATGCATTTCCTTTAAGCATTTACCTCTTTACCTTTATATAGATCTATCAATTATGCAATGTGTCTATAAACACATTTTCTCTATCTCCATATTGTAAGCCACTAAAAAATTAGAACAAAAACTGTCTTTACCTCCTTATAACACAAGAACATTACCTTTTGGTTAGTAGTCAAATCATGAATATCAGTGATCATTCACAAAAAAATATTCATGGCCTATGCTTGGAATACAGACATTACAAAGTAGACAAGTTCCTTGAATTCATTAATCATTTTATTGAGGAAAAGTAGAGAATGTAAAAATTAGATGGTTATTTGCTTGCTTACTCTGTTTCTTTGTGCTACAACCAGCTTATGAGTTAGGAATCCATTCTGTGTGAGGCTTTATTGAAACACTGAATGAACCACAGTTATTAGATCGATAGAATCATGTCAAAAACATGATGGGCACTTAGCATGATAGGCTGTGCATATTAGTGGATGAAGAAGCTGATGCAACCGAGAATGACTTAGGAATTTAGGAAATTATTGGCTCATTTCTCATGAAAGAAAATAGCATATTGGACTATAGTACCAGTAGCAGAGATGGAGAAACACAGATGCATCTAGTGAAATCAATATGAAACTGTAATGGATCATGTAAGGAGGAAAGGGAAGTAAGGAATTAGGGCTGCCTGGAAGTTTGGAGTCTGAGCCATGAGAGCCATGATGAAGTTTTTCACTGAGACACAAAAGACTTGCAAAGCACTGTTACTCTGTTGGTTTAGTTACATTTTTACTTGTTTTGTTTGAGATTTCTTTTGCCTATACTAACCTTGTGTGGTAGATTGGACAGCTCACTTGAGACCTCAAACACACAGTCCATGAGTCTGGAGCTTGTGAGGAATGGCTTGGCTGCAAATATAGGCAATTAGTCATTTGCATAGAGGCATTTTTTCAGTGTCGTATGTCTGAACAAGGTTTCCTGGGGGAGGAGAGCTCTGAGAAAAGGAAATGAGATTGTGGACCCCCCCCCACCCCGCTTCCTGGCTTTGAGATGATGAGGAAAAACCAACAAAATGGACTAAGAAGAAGTAGCCAGGAAAGAAAGAAAATCGAGAAAAAATAAAAGGTCTCAAGAGAACCGGGAAGGCCAACTATGTGAAATGCTTCTGAAAGTTTAAATTAAAAAAAAAAAGTGCAGATATAAACAATACAGAGTTGGGTTAGCAATGCAGAGTCCATTGTGGACTTTGATATCATAGAACATCAGCTATATTAACACTGCAGGTTAAACTGAGTATGTAGACCGGAAGAAGCCATGATACTTCCATCTGTCATTATTTATCTATTGACTAATTAATTGATCTTAAGCTACTTAATGTTCTTGCTGATAATACAGTATCACAGACTGGGGAAGTTATAAGCAAAATGATTTATTTTGGCTCATGGTTCTGGTCCAAGCTCAAGGGGCCATAAGTGGTAAAGCCTTCTTGCTAGCAGAGTCCCCAGGTAGTGTGGGCACATGACAAGACCTGGGAGAAAGAGAGGTCATTTCATAGCATGCCCACCCTGAGTCACTGATCTACTCATCGCATAAGTAGATTAACCTATGCACGAGGGCACACCCCTAAGCACCGCTTCAAGGTGCTCTCTGGTCTGATCTCTCAATATCTCACAGTGAGGGTTAAATTTCAAGGTGAGTTTTGGAGAGACCATATTCAAAATACAGCACTCTGATCATCCTTTTATTAATCTATGCCCATCTGTCTCTCTCTCTGCTCATACCAGCATCCACCCATCCACCTATGTCTCATGTGAAAGCATTTCTGTGTCTACAGAAAGACAATAATGTCTAGTTTCCTATTAAGCAAATATTGTTTAAAGTAGCCAATACATGCCCAAATGTGGTGATGTCTGACAAGGATTAAAATTCCCAAAAAGAGACCAGGCCTTGGGATAAGGATATGAGAGGTGGTCCTATGTGGGTGGAACCACCACGGAGGGAAAATGTCAAAAGAAAGAGAAGAGCTCCCCAAGGAAAGCCCGCTGGGGGGCCAGGGACTGTTGTGAGAGGAGCCACAGGGTGAGCAGGAGATTTCTCAGAGGTCTCATCAAGGGACTAGGCCAATAAATGGCAAAAACGTGTTTCAGAGGTTGCTTGAGTGAATTCCAATCAGACGGCAGGGTGCAAAGTAAAGCATCCCCCATTGTGGTTTGCTACTATGGAAGAATGGTCCCATGCCTTCCAGCTGCGGCCTGCAGCTGCGGCAGCCCTACCCAGCGGTGGACAGGGCTGCAGTCCTCTGCGTATGACGGGCCGTGGGGCTGGGTTTCCGAGATCTGCAGCAGGACCCTGGCAGGGCTGACCTGCCTTCTCCTGGATCTATTATGAGGCACTCTTTTCCTGAGAGGCTGGGAAGAGGAATGAGATGGAAAGTGCCTGAGGAGTTACAGGGGCGCTTTGTGGCTTTCCTCTAAGAGAAGGTGTGACGCTTGAAAGAAGAACCAAAGCTGAGGAAAATGGGGCGGGAAAAGTGACAGAAAAAATAGAATAGCTTTTAATATGCTCAAATTCAAAATTGTCTATGAATAATTATTATTCTTTATAAAAGTTCCACTTTGGTGGTTTGGAAAAGAAAAACCAGTGGGATTATGAGCCCAGGAATAATTGACCTAGCTTTCTTGCCTTTGCCAAACCTTTCCCAGGGGCTCTAGAACATGGACAATAATTCATCCCTCTTAAAAGCTTACTTGGAACCACTGTGCATGCTTAGAGGGAAACACGCAGCCAGAACTGGGGGCTCTGCGGCCCAGGAAGCTGTCCAAGAAGACCTCTGTCATGGTGGTGAGAACAAGTTCCCAGCCCAGCCCACAGGGACTTCTGGGTGTGTCTGGAGCACAGCTTTGGGTACTACATCCGGTCCTGTGTCCCTTCCCTTTTGACACTGCTCCCTTGCTCTGCTGCCAGGCTGCCTTGCACTAACCAGCTTTGCCCCACTACACACTTTTGCCATGAGTGTTCTGCCTTGGAGCCAGCAGACCCTAAACTGAAGCCCTTATGACATGAGTCAAATGAAAGCTCTGAGCCTTTAAATTGTGGGTATCAGTTACTGTGTCCACCATCAAGAAAGCTGACCTATACAAGAACAAGCCTACGTAACACAAAGGCTTCTATCTGTATCTTCCTCGCTTCCATTGCTGTTTCCTTCCTCAGACAATGGACACAGAGGTAACCACTGGCAGGGTGGGTGAGCATGAATAAGGGAAGGAGAAAGGGAATAGAGAACAAAAACACGAATTAATGTCTCAAAAACATACTACCATGTGCCCAGTTTCAACTTCTCTTCAGCTAAAAATTACCATTGCCTCATTTCCATACTATAACATGTTTGTTTTCTTCATTTCCTAGAAATCTTCCTGTTAAGTTATTTTCTCCTAACTCGCTTACCAAACATTCTGTTCTACAATCTCTGTTCTAGAAATAATCACCTTTAAAAAAATTTTTTTTTGTGCTCCTTAAATACTTTACTGCAAAAAATGTCATATTAGGCCAAAAAAGATTCTAAACATGCACACACCGCGTGCAAAAGTGTTGATTAAATAAACACTAGCAACTGGAAAGTTATTCAGACATATAGGTCAGTAAGAAAGTCACAAGTGAAAAAAATGACTGAATAGGTTTCAGACTCTGAAATATGATGTTGTTTAAAAGGATCTCTGGGATTCATTTTTCCAAAATGGTCTCACTTTTAAAGAAACATGCATTGCTGCAGTGAAAAGTTAGGCATTAGCAACAGTTAAATCAAGGCAATGCAATTCTTGGTTCCAACTTTGTCTGAACATAGAGCTGCTACCTTGCTAAGTGTCACATATCACTCTTAACTGAGCACACAGGGGCTGGAGTAAGACTGCTCTTAGGTGAGATAGAGTATTCGCAAATTTTTTGACTAGATAAGAAAGAAGTTATTAATTTTACCATAAAATGGGAGAAACAGGCCCTGACTTCCTTCATTGCTACTGTGGCCTTTGTCAAAGGAAGAAAATTAACTGGGGTTACCACGCACAAGTCAGCCCTCTCCCCTAAGATGTTTGTACATATTTTCAACATATAACATTACTGCTTATTTTTGTGGCTAGCTAGCTGGACCTCAGGGATGGATTAAATATATTTTCATAATAATTAACTGATATGACTACAACCAAATATGTTTCTGGGCCAAAATTTGCTAAGTGGGTATTCTAAAATAAAAACCACATTTTAGAAACTTAGAACTAAATGACATACGAGATTCAAATTCCTATTGTACTTGGAAATATTTCTTTTAACTCAAAATTTTACTAAAAATACAGAATTTATTTCAGCAGTGCTATTTGATTTCTTAGAACTGTAGCAACTGAAAATTCTTAGCAAAACAGGATTTCCTTGTTTTCAAGAAAGCCACATACATCAAATACATATCGCTAACCCCAGGCCATAATCAATCTGGTGGATAGAGGGCAATTACACAGACTGCTTTATTAGGGTTTCATTCTTCATAGGCTTTCTTATTTCTTTTCTTCATTTACTGAAGAAGTGACTGGGAAGCTTAAGGTTTTGCCCTAGGACATTAAACACAAGTCTTCTCCACGGCTTTTTTGTTTTGTTTTCATTCTATTTCTGCTTTGTTTTGTTTTGCTTTTCATGAAGAATAAAGTAAGTGCAACTTTTGGCCAGCTTTCTTCTTTTTAACAAAAAAGAATATACTTCTAGTGTCTTTGCAAATTTCCCATTCATTATACACTGTGGCATTTGCTTCCAAGGGTGAAAATTCTGGAGAGTTCAGAAACATCATTCCAGCTATTCAGTGGACATGTAGAGGGTTGGAATAGTTGAGTTGCCAGTTCCTGATTTATCTTGTGTCCCCAAAGGGAGTGAGTTTGTTCACCTCTGATTGTGTCTTTTCCTCAACATCATTTGAACTCCAAGAAAACCAAAGGTTGATACAAAATAGAATAAAATGAAACATAAGTTTATAATTACAGAATCCATTTGAAAGAGAATTCTATTGTTTGGAAAAACTGGTTCACCTCAACCTTCCTACTTTTATTTCAAAGTCCTGTCCCTAATATTAAGGTATGTTACCAATAACCTTGCACAACTAAATGTAAGAGTGGTAACAATACCTAGCATCCCATCCAGTCTTTCTAAAAAATAATCAAATAGACAGATATACATTTTTTTTTTAAAAAAAGGCAAGGATAGAATCTTTCTATTGTAACCATCAATTCTACAAAGAGCCATAACTATAAAAGACACTAGCACAAGAGTCATTTTAATTTTCTTTGATCAATTATGACAGACCGGTTTAAATTCTCTATTTTCATTATTTTTTTCATGCTTAGAATATTTAACCAGAAGCAGGGACATAATCTCAGATTCTGTCATCTGACATAGACAGGTGCATTTCCTCTAGTTTTCCTCTGATTTTTTAAATTTTATTTCCAGGTGGTAGGTGTTCACTTGAGGGGAGTTGGTAACTCCTGCATTATGACCTGCAGTTTGTACCATGTTCAATCAAGCTGAAAACAGCAGTAATTGACTGAAATGAACCTGACATAAGATCCAGAAGCACTGCAGAGGATCCGGCAGATTTTACTTCACAAGCAAACATTTGCTATGCCCACTCTGTGAAAAGCAGCCTGTGCACAGATGAAGGAGAGAGATGGAAAGTTGCCTCAGAACTGCCTGCAGAACAGACAGGAACACAGCCAAATGGTGCATAAGAAAGGAGGGGCATGAAATAGCAGAAAAAAGAAAAAATTTTTAATGCAGACTGGTATGGCCTGTGTGTAGATGTTGCCCCAAAGCCTCATGAGGTCATAGGTGGGGCTTTTTCAGAAGTGGCTGGATCTAGAATGTGTGACACTGGGATTGATTCATGGTGCAATGCTAGGATCAAGACCCCCAGGATTAAGGGTGTGAGTGCTACCCACTCTGAGTAGCCTGGATAAGATAGAAGGGGTAGAAAGAGCTATGGTCATCCCTTGTTCTTTGCTGCCTTCTGCCCACCATGAGCTGTTTCTCCTCTGCTGCACCAGCCTGCCTTGGAGCCAGCTGATTATGAACTGAAACCTCTACACACTGTGAGCTAAATAAAGCTTTCCCCCCTTAACTTCGGGTGTTGGGTATTTTGGCTCAGCAACAAAAGACAAGTAACAAAGACCCAGGCTCAAGACACACATGAAATGCGGTTATACTGGTGCCATGGTTGGGGATCCTCTTCCTGGAGCAGGGAGGCACTAGGAAGTAAAGACAACTCATGTTGAAATTTGCGCCAACAAAACTGCTGCAAATAAAACATGGATGATGTCATTTTGCTATTGCGCAGGGAGAAAAGTGATAAGACTAAGATGAGCCGTATTTCTCCGAAATGAACTTTGAGACTATTAAAACAAATGTATAGCCATGATCAAATAGTGACTCTTTATTGACTACTTTTTAAATCTTCAATTTATCATATCAGCACTCAGGCAGAACTCGTCAAGACATAGAATCCTGAAAAGATGATATTAAGGCAATTCTTGGGACCAAATGCTGTTTTAAAAAGTCCAGAGGAAAGAGATTGTGTGCATAAATATGTCACATTTAGTCCATCATTAGGAAGAGTGCTAAAAAATTATCTCCTCATCCTAACAAAATAACAGGAAAACATAAAATGTACTTGAACTTTTTAACCTTAGCCAAGTTCTAACACCAAACACAAAGTTTAAGGACAACCTAACATATTTCATCTAGCTTATAAAACTACAACAAACTTTCAAAGTTCGTACCTAAGTTTTTACTTATATTTTTAAGACCAAATATCTGGACTTCAGTAGCAGAGCAAGCACACACTGGGTACAGGCAGTGAAAGATATAAGTTCATGGATGATTAAAAAACAACAAAAAAGCCAGCTAAAAATCAGTATATTGTTATTTCCCCACATGCTGGCAATTGTACACGACATCAATGATCAATTATCTCTCCTCACAGAGTGGGCCTGTCACCACCCACCCATCCACTGACTATAGATCTAAATCCTGGCTGTGAAAGTCATCTTTAAGAGAAAAGAGAACTCCAAATTTTCCTTCTCTTCTTTTAAAATTCATCCACGTGGTCCCTTGCTTAGAATCATCAGTTTCTTCAGTATAGACTGAAAATCTCATTCAAAGAAAACAAAACCTTAAATAATTCTGTGTCATAGCTATCCAATGTTCTTCCCTTCTGTAGTAAAAATGAGTAATATGTTATCTACTGTACTGAAGCATAAATTTAAGTAGATATTTATGTAGATATATAAGTGTTTATATATAATATAAGAATATTTATATTTATATATAATATAAGATATATAAGAATTTAAGTAGATATTTCTAAATTTAAGGGAAAGACTCTTATTATGTAATTGTATACAGTCATTATTTGGAATGAAGATGTTTTTGAACACATCATTCAAAATAGCTCTACAAATCTCTCCTCCATTTCATTAGTTATTTTCTGATGGACTTCAATTACCAAGATTAAAAGAGATGATAAATTCCATGACGCCTTTGTTGAAATCTATTAATTTGGGTGAGCGGGGAAGATTTTGGAAGTGTTCTTTTGCAGTTAATGTGTACATTATGATGTGTGCACACACGCCCTGCACTTTCACTATGCAAAGTGGGAGATGAACAACACTCAGCCTGGTGTGGATGGCACAACGGGGAAGGCGAAGCCAGATGAGCCATGCGGACGGGGAAGAATTTCCAGTCATGTGTGCAAAGGGCCCAGGGGAGTGTGCCAAGTGTGCTGCTCGTTACACGCACATGTATGCAGTAAGTGCTTGAATGTGCATGCACGAGCTTTACATGGAGACACACAGACCATGTTGCACGTCATGTGAAATATACATAAAAGCTGAGATCCAGACCGGAAAGTGGGGTGTAACTGCATTGCTGTTGAGAAAGAGGAATAAGGTCACTGAAACAACGAAGGGCCAAGCATGCACAATTTTTCTAAAAATCAATCCTGTTCTTTGAAGACTCCTTCATCCTACAAGACAGCACTGCATCCTTTTTTAGTACAGAAATATATCAGAACAAAATGCAAAGGAAAGAAGTAGATCATGGAACAGCAGCCTGGGTATCTATACCCTTTTTGGGTATACACACACACGGAATTTGATTCGAACTCTACTTTATGCAGTCATTCTCTCATTGAAACTATTTAAAGAATACCTGCCAAGCCATGTGCTGGGCACTAGGGAAAAGGCAAAGCAGACAAGGCCATGGAACTACAGGTATGCTCAGCCCAGATCAGGAACTGCTATCCTGGAAGACATCGGAATGCCCACAGGTAATTCAGATGCCCTCCGGTTAAGGGCATGAACTAACACAAGTGACAAACTCAAATTACCTAACATCATTTAAAAGATGAAGACTTGGCTGAGACCAAGGGTTACCCTGGACCCATTATTTTCAGGGTATACAGCAAAGGACTTGTCCCGATTTCATTTGTTTACTTGTTTTAAAAGTTTCTTTTCTGATAACTTTGTTCATAAAGTTGAACCACAAGAAATCAAAATCACAAAAGCATGCTAAATGCAAACCATTTTTTTCTTATTAGACACAAAGTGTGCCAACATGAAATTTCTCCGTGAAATTGCTCTAAAACTTTCTGAAAGGTCAGTCTCAATTTCCATGCTTCACATGTCAGAGACCAATAAATTTGCAAATCTCTGTCCTGGGAATCACAGGCCAGGGCTGCGAGCTTTACTTTCCAAGTGTGCTGGGGTTCGAGCGAAGATGAAGAAATGTAGGCAGATTCCTACCTACTTCATGGTACTTCATGGAGGGAGATTCCAAACTCATTTGGATCTGTATCAAAAGAAGATTGAGTTGTGGATCAATATAAGTCTAAAAATAAGGTGGCAGGAAAGTTTAATTTTAATTACTAGCAATAAAGCAGAAGAGTTTCTGGTATTTAAGAAGCACTTAACAAAAAAGGTGCTGAATGAATGAGGAAATGCAGGGCATGACTGTGGCAGCCTCTGTTGAGAGGAGCTGGAAGGTGGCATAAGGCTCACAAAGGAGGATGTCAGGAGGGACTCAGATCCCCGAACACACATGGGGAAGGCAAGCAAAACGCAGATGCCATCAGATCAAATACAACGCAAAAATTGTGAATGTTTAAGAATTTTCCAAATGAAATGCAATGGAGAACAATGGAGATTCACTGCTTCTAGGGAAAACGTGATGGGCGCACTCACTCAACCAGAGAAAGCAGAAAAGATTTCTGGTTCTTCCCTGATGGTAGCGCAGTAGGGAGAAGACGCTACCAGATTGATCAATAAAAGCAGGGTCGGAACAACCAAAAAGTAAGAAGAAGCCGGAAGACCCGGTTCACACTGAACCATTTTACAAGAGGTTCTGAAAAATCAGGGAATATTAGGACGTGCTGAGAGTGTCAGATGACACAGGCCTGGATTAGGTCATTTCTTACCCTGCGCTGGTGGCCTCGCCGCTGACGCTGGCTGTGAGGACGCTGCGAGCCTCCAAAGGAAGCAGCGCGCCCCTGCGTCATGGCCCGTAGCGGATAGTCCTCAACATCTGTGGGTATCTGCAGCGAGCGATGAGGAGCTGCGCTGCAGATGGCTTCTGAGGATGGAGACATTCCCGGTTTCCAGGAATGCAGCCTGCTGCAGAGTGAAAGCCCAGTCCTTCCAGGGGCATTGCTCTCAGCCCAAAGAGCCCTCTCACCCGGGGCGCTGGCTCCTCCGGGGACCACTGTCAGGTGACTGTGCCCGCGAGCCATCCAAGGCCCCGCGCATTGTCTCCAGGGAACCAACCCTGTGACACGGGCACAGGCTGCTGCGGGAACGTCCCAAGCTCAGCGTCTCCCTGTGCCCTTGTCTGACCCCCCACTCATACACTGCTATTCTCCAAAAAGTCTCCATCTCAGAATGTGCTTCCTAGGGCCTAACTACGGGACGTACTGGAAGCCACGAGTTTGCTGACTGCTTTTCATGCGCTGTGTATCACTGCGTGTCGCAGGTAGATGTTGTCTCGGTGAAGATTCTATCAGGTGCATCCGAGAGGTGAAAAGGGTGAGACTCAAGCCTCATAGGGAGCTAATGCCAGGGCAAGAATTCAAAAGGGAGGCAGCTCCAAGCAGTTTGCATCTTTCCACCCTGCGGTAGAGGCTGTGCCTGCTGCCTCCGGGACTTCCCTCTGAGCCCTTCTGAAATGCGTCAGGCACAAAAGTCAATTGTCATTCCCAAGGAATTTTTATACTAAAAATTAACTTTGTAAACTTGAAAAAAAGAGAAATCTTCATGGTAGTCATAGAATTGTGGATCCTGTGAGACGTTATCTCTGGCCTTTCCTCCTTGGTGTAATTGGTCTTCTACAAAACTTGCTCGAGAGTGACTGCGGGCGTCTTCGCAGGGTCTGGGCATCCGTGAAGTGCATAGTTTAAGCCCAGTCGTGAGGTCAATCTGGAGTCTACTGCTCAAAGGCAAAGCGTTGTCATGGAGACAGTGGGTCCCTGCCTGACCGTGCACTACTCAGGCGCGAGGACCCCTTGCCATGCCCCTGGAACTCTGTGTCCCAAACACTAATAAATAAACAGAATCGGCTACTGTAGGAGCTGACTGACAGAAGGGTTAATCTTTTGGTAAAGGAGTCAGTTTTTAACCTTGACTCAAATTTATAAAAAAAATAAGATTCATGACCATCCACAACATTGTCTGCTGTAAATAAAAATTAAAATGCTGAAGTATGTTCTGCTGGCTCTTAGACATGTCCTCACAAGTTTACTTCAGTAGGAAAGGGCAAGAAGGCAGAAGAGCCACACTGCGCTGGTGGGAAGGCTGTCCTTGAGCTCACAGAAGTTCCCAAATCAGAATATTCTCCCCATAACAAAAAACGTGCCTTTGAAGAATAGCAAGAAACCTTCAGGTTATGTGGTACAGCAAACATTTGTTCCAGCTGAAGCCAAATAAAAGCTATTTATTGATAATGCTAGAAACTTAAATACCCTTGGTTGGAGGCATTTTATATGACATACCTCTAGCACTTGTGTACAGGTATGAAGGCACTCAGAGACACTAGTCAGGCTGAAGGGGGGCGGTGTGGGGCAGCTCAAAGAACCGAGACGGGTTGTGCGCTCCCTAGTTGTTTCTCACACATGTGTTCTCCAATCCCTTTCTCGAGACAGAAGGAAAAGAACTGGAAAATTCACCTGTAAATAATTGTAAGTAACCACTTCTATCTTTACACTAACATCCAGAAGCTAACATTTGATTTAATGACAAAAAAATGAAAACAGTAATTTTAAAAGAAGAAATATCCCTGGTATGTTTTCATTTTTTAAAAATACTCTCTCCAGAGGCAAGATTTCTTTATTCCTAGATGCCAAAGATGTCCTCTCCAGAGGAATTTAAATCTGCAGTAGACTATTATTAAGGCAAGTGTATGACATTTTATTTCATTGTCCCATGGAAATAAAACCTGCAATGCTAAAATTGAGGTTAACTTTTAAAAAATGGATACCAGATGCAGCCTTGCCAAGTGCCATCTGTAAAGCTGTTATGACGTAAGAGTTTCGCCCATTATCATGGAGATATTCTGCAGGATTCCAGGTGGTCTTGGGCTCCCCTGGATGTGTCTGGAGGAGATGATCCCCCCTAGAATTGAGGGGGTCTGTGTCGACGTAGGGATCAGGACAGGAGTCTGCATCCCCCAAGGAGAGGCCAGAAACGCTGCAGACTTCCGTGCTACCTGCACTGAACTAAGAAGAAGGAGCTGCTTCTTCAGAGAAGAGAAGTGGTGATGAGCATCCCTCGGTGCCCCCCCACACACACAGCCGCCGCAGAGAGAGCGCAGCCAGGCTGTCTGCAGCCTCAGCGCTGTGCTGGGACCCAGCCATGCCCTTTGCATCCTGAGTAGAACCTACATGTAGAGAAACATGACAGCCTGAAGGTTTTGTTTGCCTGGATTTTGTTTTTCCTCCTCTCTCTTTTTCTCTTTTCTTTTCCTTTCCTGGGTATGGTTTTCCTCCTGAGCTCTGATGTTGGCTGAGTTGTTTGAAAGTAAGAAGAAGGAAAGGAAGACAAAATCCAGAGAAGAGGGCTCACAGATATTTTCATTCGTTTTTCCACTGCTGCGTAAAGTTCGGCCAGGCATCCGGAACAGCATCATGGGAAGCAGAAGAGATGACTGCCTTTTCAGGGCCCTGTGTTAGAGAAACAGAACTGGGAATAGCACCTGCGAACACAGCCGTGTGGTCGCTTTTGCCTTTCTTCACACAAGGGATAAACTACACGCTAGTGTCTTGGTCTATTTTGTGTTGCTGTAACAGAATGTCAGAGGTTAGTAATAAAGGAAAAACTTTATATCTTAATCATTCCAGAGGCTAAGAAGTTACAGATCAAGCAGGCCACACCTAAGTTTTCATCCTGCATCACCCCGTGACACGTGGCAGAAGGACAGAAGAGTTGGTGCCAGAGGGAGACTGAAATCGCAGTCGCAGACCCTCCTGTCTCACCGTGGGCTCTCGTCCGTCCAGGAGGTGCCACTCTCATGAGCTAAACTCTTCTCATCAGGCCCTATCTCCCGGAGCCGTGACGTTAGCAATCAAGTTTCAAACACGTGTGAGGGGTGGGAGGGCATCTTCCAACCTTGGCCTTGGCATCTGATACAGAAACTAAGAAACTTGAGATTTCTAAAGTTTTTTCATGACCTAAGATACTTAATTGCATATTTCCAAAACATTCCTTTTCCTAAAAGTAGAATGGGCAAAATCCTTAATGAAAAGGTCCTCTAGGAATTGGTTTTGTTTCACAGTATAGATTCAGACCTCAATTATTAAGGATGACTCTTTTAAAAAGATATAAGAAAAAGATCAATAGCACTACTCATCAAATTCAGGTCATGGTAAGACTCTAGCTCTGCTAGGCCTGGCTTAGAAAAAGGATCATAGACGAACTCTCTGCTTTCAATTTCATGCTTTATTTTTCTCTTGTGAGAGAAATATCAACAAGTCCTGAAAATAGTCCAAAAATTTAACAAGTGAATGATTTCACAAATACTCAGACTATTTTTTAAAATTCACGTACTTTTTGATGTTTTGTTTCATTCCTGGCAGTTGAATCTTATACCACAAACCTTTTGCCGAAATTGTCTATTAACAGCTCAACCCCAAGCCACCATATGCCTCAGAACGTGCTTTCTCAGCCTGTCTCCCTGGAGAGAATGGTTGTAATAAAAATTGTGGCCCTTGAATTTCAGCAGAACAGCCTCTTATCAAAAGAGCAGCATAGATATTTTTAGAAAAATGAACGCATGTTCCCTTCAGGGATGCCCTGCTCTTTCCCAGAGGCAGTGGGATGATGTTTTTTCCTCATTTTCCATCCCTTGGCATTCACTTCTCTTAGAAACTGTACGAGCACCATCTGTGTCTATCCAAGAGCAGATCTTTTGCAAGGTGTGCTGAGGACATAACTGGCTTCTGAAGACTGGAACGCAACAGTTTTTACTATTTAAGTGAAATACAATTTGTCTCATGGTATTTGTTTTGAAGGGGGATGGTATTCTTTGAGAGACTTTACTGCAGGATGAATCTAGTGCAAAGAATTTAGTTCAAGATCACATGCAGACAGACTGTATCAGAGGAAAGGCCAAGGAAAGGGATTGTTTCTCCACTAACAGGCTTGACCTAACACTTTGCAGTTCTCATGGGTTTGGTTTTGATAACTAGCTCACAATGGAAAGCATTTGATGTTTTGTGTTTAGTGGTTTAGACATACTTTGCATACTTAGCATTGCTTATATATGTTTGAATTGGCCAGAGAATTTTGACTATGATATCTTTTTTTTTAATTTACTATAAATGTTTTGAATTACAGCACCATATCCTGATACACAAAGCTTCCATGTCTTGATAACTCTTTAGGCCAGAAACATAAAGTGTACTCATAGGAATTCAAATTCTATTGGAAATGGCCTAGGAAGGAAAAATATAACTACTACTGTGTGCTATATGCTCTGAATGCATCCACCTCTTCAAAATGATTTCCAGCTAAAAGCCTCCTAGCCCCTCCCAGCCCAGCCAGGTACAGACAGTGTGCTAGGCAAATACTGGCACTAGAGAAGAAAGTCACTGATCCTACCAGTGACCTGGTGACGCGCGCTTCTCAGAAGACAGAGCAACACTGCTTGCTTTCCTTGCACCCATTGTTACTGTAGGTCGAAGTTGCAGGTTACCATTTCACTATCTAAGAAAAGGTTTAAAAACCTACTGAGATTTGCGGGAGGCATTTCAGTGAAATCAGCTTGAACAGCGATCAGTAAACAGTAAAGCAGAACAGAGGCATGAGTAAGCTCGTCGATGCCTAGTGATACCTGTGTTACTTCTCAGGTGACATTTAAAAGGTGGCTGGTAAGCCAGTTGTCAGAGCAGCGCACTGCCTCTCCAGAGAAGCATCTGCGAGGCATGTGCTGGACTGCACGGGCCTCTCCTCTGGCCCTCCCTGCGGAGGTGGGGGCGAGCGCCCTGCCCGAGGCAGAAGAGCGTGTGGGACTTCGCTGTCCACTACTGGCCGCTGAGCCCCAGCAATGCGGCACGAGGTGACCAGAAGAGACCCCTTCTGACCCCACTGCTAACATCCCATCCACTGAAGAGTGGCCCAAAGGGGCGGAGCATAGAGAGTCTCCTCTCCCCATGCCCATGGCACGGAGCAGAGCCCAGAAGGCGTTCCTCCCGTTCCTTGAAACACCTGCCACAGAGCAGCAGGTGTGAAATGCCAAGGTTTTACTAAAGGAGGCCAAATTCTCGTTTCCTAAACAGAAGCCACTGGATGTGGAGTAAGTTTAGCAGGTGGCAGGACTGTGGACTGGGCATGGACCAGCTGGGCCTGTGAAGGGATCCACTTAGCACTCCTGTCTGATTTCTGAACTTCAAAGTCAGGGAATGAAAAAATTTCTAGGATTTCTTGTCCTTCTAAATTTTACAAAATATAACAAGAAGGAATTTTCCTATAAATAAAATGTAGTTGATATATATCCATCCATTCATTTAATTATTTCCTCTACTTGCTTGTAGCATGGACTGAATTTAAGGGAAGCAAATGGCTATTAGGGAATCGGGATTTCCAAGTTCCCCAGGGACCCTGTCCAGCTTCTGCAATGCTGATCAGAGACAGTGGACACTGTCGAAGGGGGTCGGGCTTTCTGTTCTTCACCATCCTCTCCTCCTGGGTCTGTGTCGTCAGCCTCAGGGTGCCCTTGGAGAACCGCATTCAAACCTGTCTCCTCGGAAAGACACAAGACCAGGGCCGGGGATTTAGCTCAGTGGTTTCGCTGCCTGCTGCACAGGTGCAAAAACACCATTTTGATCCTCAGGACCAAAAAAAAAAAAAAGCAAGACACAGGACCAGAAGGCACAGGGACAGAGGGACATGAGGACCAAGACCACAGGCTCTGAGACGCACTGGCACTGCCTCCGAGTCCGCGTCGAAGCTGTGCTTTCTTCTCAAGCTTAGTGACCCTCTGGCCTCAGCCTCATGTCTCGTGAAACACTGAAAACAACGGCTCCCACTCACACAGTGGCTGGGTAGATAAAGCAAGGGTGCATTCTGCACTCAGGAGAGAGCCTGATGGGTGAGTGTTAGGCGCTACTGTTTATTGACCAACATTTCCAAGACCCATCGTAGACACTAAGTTCAGATCCCCAGAATCTTCCTTCTGACTTTGTACTAAGTACTCTGAGTAAAGGGGCACATTATGCTCCAGAGCACTTGAAGTCACACCGAATCACTGGTCGGTTCTTACAAATCAGTGTTTCAAATATCTAGCATATTACTTCTCTGTTGTGCAGCTTACGGCCTCTGTGCGGTACTTGATTGTTCCTGTAAAGTATATTGAATGAAAAATACCTATCTGCAGTCCTTACTTCAACGTTGGCAGTTTGTGATGTTAAAGAAAGAAAATGTTTTTTGTAAAATGACAGGTCTAAGAAAATTATACTTGAAATGGTTTAAACAAATAAATAGAGGAAAGAAATTTGAAAAAATAATGACATTTAAATAACATTGATGCTCTCAGAAAAAATCCTTAGGAATGTGACTAAAATAGCTGAAAGGGTAAAGATATGCCAAAATTCAATTGCTACATTAAAGTAAGATTTATTTCAGCCATTCACAACTTCAGAGTTGACCACTTGTTGACCATACTGCTAATTTTTATAAAGGAGCCCAGTGGCGTCTCTGAATTTCCTAACAGCAATGTGCAGTTTCAGGCATGACTGTAATCCACAGGCTGCTCACTCCCACTCCACGGGCAGCGAAGCTCTCTCTCACAGCCATGATTAGCAGGGACAAAAGCTGTCTAGAAGAGAGCACGTTCCCTCCCATTGCCATTCTTTCCATAGGTCATCCAGACACAGCAGATTACCCAACTCTGTGACTCAGTTCCAGAGAGAGAAGCATATTTTTCTTATTTTTCTAAGATATAACTGTAAAAAACTAAATTGTAAATAGCAATGTAGAAGCTATACTGACTTCCAGATAACACTATAGAATGGATATCATAAAAAAGAAATCATCACACCTTTGCTATAGGCTAGCTAATAATTTCAAGGTCAGATATGGCTACCTTACTTTGGACAATGAAAATCTAGAAATTGATATGAATTGAGTGGGTTATCCTTAATTTGGAGAAAAATCTGGCACTAAATTATGAAGAAAAGAAATTTCATATATTAGAGGACTATTTTTTATTCTATGCCAAGTCAGGTAACTATAACTATTGCTTTCTAAAAGTAACGTGTAAAGTAGGCGGCTCTGCTCAGCCGTTAGAAACCCCTCTCTTGAGAAAGAGGCTTTCTCACCCAAGCAGGAGCCGCTGCTGAGTTTCTGTGTCTCTGAGCAATCGACTGAAGGCGTCTTTGTCTCCAATTCTGCATTCATAAAACCAGAAGTAAAATATGCTTCTGAAATTACTTAAAGACCTCTACTAGGAAGGTGAAGAATCCTACTGACATCTTTATGGAACCATACATCAAAGGAATAGAGGCTGTAGAGAACAGAGGCATTGCTTGAGAATAAACGGCTTCAAATGTAACAGCAAATTATATGTAAATTAAAACTAAATGTAATCTCTTTATATTAGAACCTCCTAAAAGCCATGTCCTTGGGTGTATGAATGTGGACTACACATTTATTTTTATGAGAGTACATAATAAAAAGCTAGATTTATCTCTGTATTGTTGGAAATTTATAAATTGTTGGTTTAAAATTTGGCAATTTAAGCATAAGAGTTAAGTTGTAAGACCTGGAACCGTGGGGCTGATATGGCTTAGTTATGTTCAAAGTGTCTAAGGTCGTGCTGTGGAATCTACCCTGTTTTTACTTTTAAGATGATGAAAGAAATTCAGAGTTGGCCCCTAAATTGAATTAAATCTTTTAAATCTCCTATAAAGTGAACATCTGTCACAGAAAATAGGGGTTAATATATGGGTTAGACAATTTGGTTCTGAAATTTTCGTTGTATACTCTTTCCTTTGAAATATGATGTAAAGTGACTTTCATTAAAAAGTCTTTAGCAATTTCCCAATTCTTGGCCATATTATGCTCTCAAACTCATTGAGCTTGGGTTTTTTAAATTTTTGAAGTTTTTAGATGATGATGGTTTTAAAACCTATTTCCAAAATGCTTAACTCTTGCATGAAGCGTTGGAGTCTGTGTCTTCTCTTTTGGAAACTGATTGCTAATATGCTTAGCCTGACTGATAGAATGTGACAGAGGCCAGATTCTGGGGCCAGAGGCTTAAAGAGTGTCATCTTCTCCCCTCTCTCTGGGAAGGAAGACCCAGTAGGAAAGGAACCCAAGCCCCCCACCCTGAGCTACAGCGGAGGTCCAGCCAGCGCCCAGCTGCCACGCTACCGTGCGAACCAGCCTGCTCCACAGGGCCTGCCGAGATTCACAACCTAGGAACAAGATAAAGTTATCGTTCTTGTTTTACATCATTGTGTTTTGAGGTGATTTGTTATACAGCACGTAATCTGGTGCCTGGAAGCAGGGTGTGCCGTAACAAAAACTTAAAAAATGGGACATTGGCTTCCAGATGTGTCGTAAAAGCTACAAGGCCTTGTGTTAATTAGCTTTCCTGTTGCTGGGCCAAAATTACCCCACAGACACACAACTCAAAGGAGGAGAGGTTTAGTTTGGCCCGGTTGCTGAAGGTTCAGTGCATGATAGGCTGGCTTCAAGGCAGAAACACACCCTAGCAGGAGAGCTCGGAAGAGTGCAGCTGTTTGGCTCCTGGCCCCTAAGAACCAGAGCAAGGGGCGCAGCACCGGAGAGGAAGGGCCTGAGACTGGACGTTGCGCCCACAGTCACGCCTCCACGACCTACCAGGCACACGCACAGAGAGCTTTACTAATCCCCCGGGCTGCCCGAGCCCACGGAAGCTTCTGATCCAGCTTAACTGTCACAGGTCTTGAGATGAGCTTTGATAAAGCCCTGACAAGCATCAGTGTGAGCAATAATGAAAATACCAAGGCCTCCAGGGCAGTGCTAACAGACTATCCGTGACAGCGTAACGAAAAGTGAAACGTGTCACGGAAGCTTGAGAGCGGGGAGAGGAGGGGTCTGCTGGTGAGGAGTCTAGAGTGTCTTCTGGCGCACACGACAGTGGAAAACTGGGGCATATGATGTTTTAGCTCAGGCTGATACAACAGAACATCGCAGCCTGAGTGGCTTGCAGACTGAGCGTTCACTTCTCCGTTTCTGGATGCTGGGTGTCCAGGATCAAGGCCCCAGCACAGTCGGGTTTGGTGAGAGATCCCCACGTAACTTTTTCTCTGTTTGTCCAAGGAAAAAGACAAAGACCCTCACTGCCTCATTTTTCTTGTAAGGACACAAGTCCTATTGTATGGGCCCCGTATTATCTTCCTGAAAACCTTAATCGCCTTCTTAAAGGCTCTATCTTCAAATCTTGGGGGGCTGGTATTTGGGGCTGGTCCTGGGGCTATGAACTTGGGGGTGGGCAGAATTCAGCCCACAGAATGGAAGTAATGAGCTCAAAGCTCTCTCTGAGGAAAACCTTAGTTAAAATAGTGAGTCATCCATTGTATGCGGTTCATTGTCTATGATATTATACAAAATTAAACAACTATGTTGAAGAATAAACTCTTAAATATAAAAGACCTGGGACTTTCTGGGTTTGTAAATATAAGGTTTTCTGATTCCCTGTCTCACAGATGACAAAATGATTCTCAGCATAAGAACGGGCCTCACATCAAAGATCAATTCCTGGGTGAGATGAAGAGATCATTTTTCAAGACCTGGGAAAGATCTAAGCAGATCACAGACCCCTTAAAATAGCTGAAGACCTTCAAGTAATATTCCTGGTGTGGCACACAGCCCCCCCCCCCCATTAAAGTGCATGGTGTTTAAGAACCTGAAGCGCTAGCCCAGCTCAGCAGTAAGATGGGCTTATTCAGACATCTAAAGTCTGGCTTCTGTCTAATGGTGCAAGTCCAAAAGGACTCATAGTGAACCCACAAAGTTTTTTAAATAAAAAATGTTGGTGAAACCAGCATCACTTTAGACCCAAAAGAGGCACAAATGGTTTAGCAATGAAGCCTTTGGCCCTTGACAGACATTTTATGGGCTGGATCAGGCTGAAGAGGCCTCATAGTATAAACTTTTAGGGAAAAGAAAAGATGATCCAGGGCCGGGGATTTAGCTCAGTGGTTCCGGTGCCTGCCTTGCAAGCGCAAGGTCCTGAGTTCAATCCCCGGTACAAAAAAAAAAAAAAAAAGAAAAGATGATCCAAGAATGATCAGAAAAGCCCAGATGGTAGGACTATGAGTGGTGTAGGAAGCACACAGGCGTGGTAAGCAAACTCCAGTCGAGGGACTGGAAACAGCTAGGTGAATTCCAGCACTGCTGCAGCACAATGAGGATGTGCTTCTTTCTCCAGCAGGATGGCTTACAGAAGGTGTCCCCTGCCTGTCCCACTGTTACCTGAAGAGTGCATTGGGGCAGATGACGTGTCTCAATTCGTCAGTCTTTAGACAGAGAAGAGCTGTCCTCAGAAGCTGGACTTTGGTGAGCACATTCGAGGGACCTCATCTACCCCTGGAACTGCTTTCAGGGACAGGTCTCAGACCTTGAGACTCAGCCTAATGCAGTGGTGTGAGGAGACCCCTAGAAGGCTTCAGAGTGTGGGCCCACCACCTGCCTCACAAGCATAAGGTCCTGAGTTTGATCCTTGGTACCAGAAAAAAAAAAGAAGTCTTCAGAGTGCATGAATGTACTATGAATGTGTGAGCAATGTGAATAATTATGGCTAAGAGGAGACTAGTGATTGTGAAACACAACCCAAATTCTTTGATAGTACTTCCAGTTACAAGTGAAGTGTGTGTCCCCTCTCCATGCAACAGGGCTTCAGACCAATAGAATTTGGTGCAAGTGTCATTTTTCAGTTTTTGACCCTGCTCTTAATAAATCAGCAGCTTTCTTCCCCTCCCTCTAGGGAAGCTTGCTTTTGGAACCCAGCCGCCATGCTAGGAGGAAGACCAAACAGTCCATACACAGGCCAACAGGGTGCAGAACCCAGGCTACAACCACCAACATTGTCGGAAGGCAGCCCCAGCTGCTGCCCATGAGTGAGCCATCTTCGAAGTGACCCTTGGGCCCCATAAAGCTATCTCTCTGGACACCACATGACACAAATCAACCTTCCACATTGAACTG
Source organism: Heterocephalus glaber (assembly GCF_053883595.1). Classification (NCBI taxonomy): domain Eukaryota; kingdom Metazoa; phylum Chordata; class Mammalia; order Rodentia; family Bathyergidae; genus Heterocephalus; species Heterocephalus glaber. The sequence continues at coordinate 13,204,100 of NW_028258162.1, read as the reverse complement.
TGACCCAATTACAGATTTGTGAGTCATAAACACAAAAATATGAACCTACTCACATGTAATTTTCTGATTTTTATATGTTTCTGTTGTATTATTTCAAGCCACTACACTCGCGGGCAGTCTGTTATACCATAGAAGTCAATGACCAGAATACTTTGGATGAGAAAAACATTATTTCCTCTTATTTTCTTCTTTTTGAATCCTTTTATGTTTCCACATTTTCCAATTATCATATGTGTAATAAAATCCTCTCAATTGTGCTATTGTGTTTTAACGTTTCTCCAATAACAACCATAGTATTGCAAATTTACAACAAACTAGAGAAAATATAGTTTCTATTTTAACATGCAGCATGAGAACATGGTGACACGGGTTTTTCACATAAACAGAATCAGTTTTAATTTCTAGTCTAATCATTAAACAGAATGGACAGATTGTGTTTGTTCAGTAGTTTCCTTCCATGTGATGCCTGTTCTTTGAAGACTAGAGCAAGACAGGATACTGCAATAATAGCATCGGTGTGTTAGCTAATTAGAATTGACCTGTATTCAGCCTGGAATTATTAATGTAGGTTCCAAGATCAATATGTTGATCCACTTACTTGGTATTATCTGTATGTGTTGAGTTTGTTTGCTGAAGAGTTTGCCTTTTCATTTCCAAAAGTCATCTTTTCTGTGTAAATGTTTTTGGAATACTATACGAGAATGGTTCTAGTACTTTTCTCACCAAAACTGTTACTGCAGCCAATCAATCAAATTTGGCTCTCGTGGGGTAGTCAGTGGGGAATAGAATTTGTCAGCCTTTACAACTGTGCCACAGGAATAATATACAATCAGTCCAGCACAGCTATTCTCAGAGTCCTGTGTAGGTACAACTCAATTTAAGGATCTTTCTACTAGGAGAAAAATGATAGGGCAATCCATTAATACTGACAATGATAAAAAGAACAATCACCACAATGATTAACAAAGTAAAAGTTTATAAAGTTTTTGCTCTAGACTAGGCACTAATCTGAGTACCTTTCGTGCACTAAATAAATTATCAGAACAATCTATGAGTTAAGTTATTATCTACATTTTGCCAAAAAGTAAACTAAGGCACAGAGTTTAAGTAACAGGACTAAGTTTATAAAACCAGCATTAGATGTTTAATCCAGGATTCAAAACCATACACTGTAAAAGCTAAGAATATAACACTGAAGAACACAAAATATTTGAGGCACTATTAAATTTATTCACTTAGTATCATTAGCTTAAGCTGACGATAGAGGTAACCTTTGTGTTTAGAATTGCTCTTACGTGAAAAATAGATATTTAAGTCCTTTCTTTGTGGCCGTGTGATTTTATAAAACTCTTTATTAACATTTATAGTATTTTATTATAAGTCCCATCCAGTTACTCAATTTCCTATTACGTAGCAAATAAGGGACATACTCAGCTTAAGTGTGGGAAAGGTTTGTCTTGGCTCACAGCTTTGGAAGTTTCAGCTCGTGCCTTGTCTCTGCTCCTGCCGGCCTGTGGGAAGGCGACAGCACTGCTTGCCCCAACACGGCCTGGGCTTCAGACAGCGTCTGAGAGAGACTGGGGTTCACAACCCCTTCGAAACAGCACCAGAGACCCAAGACCTCCCTCGAGTTCGCACCTCTTAAAGTCCCCGCCACTTCCCATAGCTCCACGCTGGGGAACAAATCTTCACCATGGAGACCTCTGGGGGACTCTGCAGACCCAAGCTGCAGCTTCCTTCACCCGTGGCTCTGTCTTGCTAAAGTGTTCTCTGTGTAAGGAATGAAACACTCAAAGCTGGTGTGTGAGCAGAAAGCAAAGTGCTTGCAATGTTCAAAATGCTAAAACAAATGAGTTAGGATAACTCTAGGCTTACCTTGGGCACCAAAGGGAAACCAACTCAAAACTGTATCTTTGAGGTATTTTTCCTTCAAAGCCATTTGAATCATAGCCTCTTTTCTCCCTACTGGGGGTGTGGCAAATACCACTTACCTAGCTTGACTAGAAAACTATGATTTCATTCCTTCCTTGATAAAGGTTCATATTCTCCCGCTTTGTTCTCAGAAGATACACATACAAAGTCACTTTCGAAGCCTGTGAAATGAGGAACCTAAGTCCTTTACCTCTTTCTATCTGTCTCCCTCACCTTTCCTTGCTGCTGTACCTGGGTTCCTTGATCTTGTTCCAGGCCTGATCACAAGCCCCTCCGGAGTTTGTTCAGACTTCATGGGACGCTCTTGTGAGAGTCGAAGAGCAGAGGCAGAAAGGCTTGGGGAAGTTCAGAAGACAGCACCGCTAATGAGGTCCTGCCAATGCCACTGGGGCTGAGAGCCACCCAGGCCCAAGCCCTGGCCCCCGAATGCCTGGGGATGCAGGGTCACAGCAATGGTTCACACTCTGAGAACCGCAGAAGGAGGGAAAGAACAGCTTTTTCCTGCCCTGGATTTGAGATTTCTCTATTAACACCAGAATGCTGTGCACTAGCGGGCAGCTAACCCTTTTTCCTTTTTAAGAAATAAAAAGGGATACAGAAAAAGGGGGAACCCAAAAATACCACTCCATCCCCTAATCAGAAAGACACCCCACCAGCCGGCCAGCCTGACAGAGTTCATACGTGTCCAATTTGCTTACAATGTTAAAAATAAGTTCTCCCATTTCGTGTTTGGTTCGTTCTTTCAGAAGACTTCCTCATAAAGCATGAAAAAGAGACAACTTTGTGTGTCACAAGTCTTTTAAAAATCACTCTATGTTGTTTGAGAAAAAGAGCAGCTGGACATTTTTTTTCCCCAAAAGGTGTTTAATTTTATAGTCTAGGCAGCAGCAACAGCAGTTTCAAAAGTTAGCATCGTTAGGTGAAGAAAACTATAAACCAAGGTGTCCTGCAAGGATTTGAAGCACAGGATAAATTTGTGTAACTCTTCTTTCACTATAAAAAAAGTGCCTTTCGGAAGTTGAGATAACTGTTTGATGTGTTTTTTTCTTATTAAATTGGCCGCTTCATAAAATCTTTATGGTAAAATTTCCTACATGCTTATTTCCTGAATTATATTCATATTTTATAAGTCCAGAATTGCCTTACAGCATGTATGCTTTGTAAACACACAGTGTTGAAGATATTATTGGTCAATCTCCATGTTAGTAATAAAAATATCACTCAGCACATGCCTCTGCCCAGGCATTTTACATGTATGGCTTAATTTATCCTTTCCCAAAGAAAGAGTAGGTAGCACTATCAGCATCCACATTTACGGGTGAGGGCACTAAGACTCAAGGAGGTCACAGAGCTTGTAGGAGACAGGGTGAAGAGGCACCTGGGGTCGGGCTGGTGGGTCAGATGCAAGGCTTGCCTGGTACATGCTGTTCACCCACACCATTTCCTCCTTCCTAATAAGGACGGTTTCTCCTGAAGCTCATGACCAAATCCTTCTACCTTTCTCCAGTCTATATTCTCAAATGAAGCCAGAAGGGCTCTCAAAAAGAAAGCCATGCATTGGGCTGAAGACATCAAAAGTATTCATAGGGGTGTGCCAGATTTCCCTTGTGCAGCACACTAGTTTTGAAATTCATGATGCTGCAGACATCAGCAGCTTGTTCTTTAAGTAAGGCCCATCCACCAAGTAGAAGTCAGACCAGTGGACAGACAAAAACACTCGATTCTGAGTCCGGCGGTGAAGTTACTGTAGGTTTCATAGGTCAAAACCCACTGTTTCTTACACTTCAATGCAAATTATCCCTCAGCAAATAAAACACAATGAAGGGAATTGTTCAAAAGAACTCACTTTAATGGCATTTACTTCCTTAAAAATCTTAATCATTCACCTGTGCTAGCACCTGATAAGCACACACACACACACACACACACACACACACATGCACACACACATACACACACATGCACACACATACACACACACCTCTGTAGCACTGCAGCCAGTCACACCCATCCTGGGTTTCAACTCACCCTTAAATGTATGAAACCCTTCTTTTCCCTTCCACTGGACTCCAGATGCACTGATACCCTTCAGAGCTCAGAGTCATTTGCCCAATCAGTACCAAGTTTTTATTTAGATCTTAGCTTCCACATAACAAAAATAGTTGGATCACCAAAATACCACCCTTTCAAGCACCAGGTTCTTCTCCAGGTTAACACTTTCAAGATTGGGGTTTTATACATTTTATCACTGCTGCAAGTTTCTGTATCATTTGATGGACTTTTAGAAGAGCAGTTTTAGGTTTATAGCAAAATTGAAAATACGGGGGATTTCCATGGACCTTCTACCCTGACATGCGTACAGCCACCAATCAATATTTAGCACCAGTGCAGTGATTAATTTTGTAATTAAGGTCTTTTCCCCTTCTAGCCTCTAAACTCTGTAAGCACAGGAACTTTGCTGGTTTTTCTTCTACACACATTTCTGTTTCCTTCTTTAGTGCACAGATGCTTAATTAGTATTTATTTTATGGGTGTATGGATAAGGAGGTCTTTCTTTGCAGTAGTCCCAATTCAATCCTTAATCTACTTCACTTTTTAGGTCAGTACATTTGGTTCAAAAACTTATTATTCAACATATGAGAAGAAATTTCATTTTATTTTGGGTAAGGGATACAGCTTTATTTTTAAAAAATAACCAGTTAGTTTCCCACAAAGCTGGTAGACATCTTAACTGAGAAATCGGAAGCTCTGAAGTTTATAATTTTCTTTTTTCTAATTAGATGAAAGTTTTACTTGATAACTATACTTTGCTACTTCCAAAAGATTACAGAGCTTCTTTAAAATTGAGATAAAAATGTAATAATAATTTTCTTATTCTGTTTATATCTAATATCTGAAGTTTAGTCTAAAATGGAGTGTTTAAAACTTTCTTTGATTTTGACTCACAATAAGAGAATGGAATGAAGAGGGAAGAAAGGAGGGAGGAAAAATTTCCATATTATTAAAAAAAAAGAATAAACAGAATATAAATTAAAAAATAAAATGCATAAACATTGGAACGAAATAAAACTGCAATGTTTCTTAGATGCAAAAAATGAAAAGGATCTAAATAATTACACTCTCCAGCCTCTATTCTGGTTGGTAATGTCTTAGAATGTGGAATGCCCATATAATTTCATAGGTCCTCTCTTACCCATATTGCTATGTATTCCCTGATAGTTTTTTATTTTATTTCAATCTATTCAGTTACACTACAATCCAACATATGATGGATTATATCTATTGGATTCTACTCTTTCCTATTTTAAAAGTATCCTTCATAACCCACTGAATTAATTTCCCAATATGACATGCCTTTAAAAGAAAAGCCATCACAATGCTGAAATTAGTGTTCTTGAAGTAGAACAAACTCAGAAATACAAATCAAAAATTTGGCCAAATGACTGGCAACTACTATGGAAATCAAGCAGGCCAAGCAAAATTGATTGCATTTCTATTCTTTAGTGGTTTATTTTCTTAATATGCAGTTTCCTTACCAGAATTGCAAACTGCAATGGCTGTAGAGGTTTAGCGTAAATCTCAGAAATAAACACCACGAAAACTCTCCCAAAGTTTCCATGCAGTTTGGTGTTAATCAGAGAAATTCAGGTTGCAGATACCTGTTAGCGATGAGGGGCTCTTTCGGAGCCAAGAGCTATTCAGAAACTAACCTCAATTATGCACCAGCTTAAAAACTCTGCAATGGGCAAAACACTGCACAAATCAATTGTCAAATGAAAATCATATATCTGTCTGCTCCACTTCATGACTCAGAATCAAATAGTTACATAAACCGCGAGTCCACACAGTGCCACCGAGGCCAGGGCATTTGGGTGATGCCTCTCTCCAACAGTTAATAAAAGTGGTAGTCCACATGTGTGAGTTAAATGCATTTATTTAGGGTTTCCATTTGGCTTTACAGAGAGACTGGCTGAACGTTTAACTTTAAAATAAGTTGTTATGGCAACTCCTGTAAACAACAGCTTTGACTACTGCCTGGAGAACAAGGTTGAAATGATTTGCTTAACTCAGAATGTCTGCTAAGATGTTACTGATTTCTAGGGATTCACAGAGTATTTAGGACTCAATAAATGTCTACTAACTAAATGGCTGAATGCATGATTAAAGTTTCTTCACAGATTTTAACCAGATGTCAACAAAGAGAAATCCAATTTCCTTTCCATTGTAAAACCAGTAGCAGCTTTGAGAAAAGGTTTCTTCCACACTCACTTTCCTCGGGGCTCACAGCAAGTTCTATCAGGATTCACGGGCCTCTTTACCTCTACTAACTTCAGTCACTCAAAACACTATTTCCAGAATGGCAGTTGTGTGGGTCCCAGGCCTGTCTGTCACATTCTGTTTTTCCTGGAATTCTGCATATCCGCTCAAGCAAATCTTGGAGCTCATGGGTTGGCTGGATGCATAGTCTTCATCAATGGTCACCTTTCTACAGAGATGGATAGTGGTCGCTTCCTCCCTTCCTGTGTTTCCTCCTGATGTTACAGACATAAATCACCCAGGGCTTAATGTTGACAAATGATTGCTCAGAATAGAGTCTGTATATTGAATCTGAATACGGAGGAACTCGTCATGTGACAGCTTCCAGCCTTGTTCCTTAATATGTTGTACTTTCCACTTTCTTTCTGTGAATGCCCTTATCATACTTCCTAAAACATGGATGTAATGACTGTTGTCTAGCTACCTCATTGGATCATCCAGGTAAAGGCTATACCCCAAAATGGCAGCGTCTGGGTGTCTTAAGACCTCATTGAACTGGGTCACCTACACCTGTAGAGAAATAAAATCAACCACAAACCCTTCAATCTTTTTAAACCACTCTAATTTTGGTTTCTGTTACTCAGAGTAGAACTTAATCCTAGGTAATATATTATTACTCTTCCCACATCTGTCCCTCCAACTGCATTCACCTGGCAATTCATATCCTTGGCTAAAATCCCATCTACACCCGTACTATTCCTGGCATTCAGCAGTGGAATTATCCCAAGGAAATGTTCAGCTCTGATGATCCACTCTCAGGTGGGCATAATACACAGTCTCTGCTCCCTCATCCCATAACCCTCTGTTCTCCCAGTAGCAATTCCACATGTCCTCCTTTCTCTAGCAATAAGCCCCAGGAAGCATTCCCCAACATGCATGCGCTAGTCAATCTGCCTCGAACACCACTGAGAACAATGTGGAAATATTTGTCTAATAACATCCTAGGTTTCCCACACAGGAATTATAAGCCCATTACATCACTAACTATACTTTTTTTTTTTTGATACTGGGGATCAAACTCGGGTCATTGCACTTGCGCAGCAGGCTGCAAAACCACTGAGCTAAATCTCCAGCATCTCTAATTATACTTTTGTCTACCTTGTATTGCTATGAATGAAATCAAAGATCAAACCCTGCAATCATGTGCTGAATCTGCTATGGTTTGAACATTGTTTGTCTTCTCCAAGACTCATACTGAAATTAAATTCCAAAATGAGATATTGTGAGGCAGGATCAGATAGAACCTGCAGGAGATGACTAGAGCCATTTCCTCACGAATGAACTAATGGGTTAATGACAGTTATTTATGAATGGGTCTGATAGAACAGCCAGTGTGACTTGGTCTCTCATGTGTTCCTTCCTTGTCTCTTGCCACGTGATGCAGTCCTTCATCCTCCGACTAGAACCATGAGCCAAAGTACATTTCCTTCTTTGTAACTTACTCCATCTTTACTATTGCATCATTAGCAACAGAAAATGGGTGGGGACAGAGTCCGAACCTATTCCTCTTTGGTTACTCAAGAATTTTGTTGAACATTTTCTTTCCCTTTAAATCATGAATGTCTTTCTCCCATCTGGATCATCATTACCTACAAATTAATATCATTTATGTCATTGGTCATCAAACCAACACAGAAGACCTCTCTCTCACCCATACATCTTTTTCCACACTTCCACCTCTTCAGAAAACTGTCTCTGCTTGTTTCCTCCAGTTCCTTTTCAACATACTGCAGTAGGTTGCTCTCTTCTTTCCCCCATGAAAACAGCTTTCATCAGATGGTGACCAATGATACCATGTTCCCAAAGCCAAAGATCAATACTCTGAATTTACTTGATTTATCAGCAAATACTGTAATTTGTTTGAATGGCCTGCCCCTCTCTCTTGAAACACTTTCATCTCTTTGAAGCTTCCTTTTACTTGTCTGGCCACTGCTTAATTTCTTGCTTCTTTTCATGGGCTTCTCTTCTTTGGGAACAGCAATTACTGTCTTTCCTCTCAACTCTCACACTCAGTCATGGTATTAAATATGTACTGTTCTCTCTAAGTTTTGATGAGCCCCTTGGGAAACCCCCAGCCCTAAGTCCTATTATCAGAGATCCTCACAGCTGATGCCAATCTCCTTCTTGGTGTTACAGTGCAAGGTGAGAAGACGTAGAGACAGAATCAGAGGGAGAAATGGGAACTGGGACAACCTAGTAAGCAAAGGCCCTGAACAGCCAGAACTGTCGATATTTATTGGTGACACAATCATTATTAAGTTAGGGTAAAGGGGCTACGTGTGGTTGCTAGGGATACATTGGTGAGGCAAACAAAACTTGTAAAAGAAGAGACAAAGCATTCTTCTGTTAGGCTGGGAACCGAATTTGGATAAGAGTCACTCTGACCTTGGCTGTGTATTATCTCATATGTTTTGATCAGACTCATTTCCTCAAACAAGCCAATTGTAGGATTAACTCTTTACAGCCTGAACTGTTTACAGCCTGCTCCAGGCATAATCAATGGAGTTATCTGCTACATCCTGTCATATATTTTTCATCTCTATTTTTTCATTTCTTCTCAATTTTCTTTTGCTCTGTTTTCCATTTTATTTAGCTGGTTGATAATTTAGTACCCTCGATGCTTTCTCCTTTCTTTGAGTCTTTCCTTTTGACCCATTTTATTAAGTAAAGACTATACACAGAGCCCTATACTTCTCTTTGTCTCTAATTTCGTGCCTTACTCTGAAACACAACATCTCTGCCCACTAGGCTGTAAGGCACTTTTCATGACCCTGTTGTTTGGCTGCCTGTTTTTTTGTTAATCCTTCCCTGTTTTCCTTCCCTAGATTATAAACTACATAGGAGGCTACATGTGGTTCCTCTCATCCTCTCCCCATGTCCAGCATCTTCAGCAGCTCTAAGGAACTTAGTAGGTGTTCACCATTTGTACACAGAATGAATGAGAAGTCAGGACACTGGCAAGGTGCTGTGATTCAGTCTGAGCCTTGAACCCTGCACAGTTACAGTCCTGCCTGCATTCTGGGGCTACACAGCTGTTGGAAGTGCCTTAGTATGGAGAAGCACCCATCTGTGGGAATCTCTGGGCCTCAGACAAAGTATAGAGAAGATGCAGAACCAGAACCACAGCTCTTCTAGGAACCAGGACAGAAGAGGGCTATAACTGCAGTCAGTGCAGAGCAGCTCTCTACATGTTAAATGCAGTGTGTGTCACACGGTGTTGGGGTTTGGACCTTGAATTTATGATTTTCTTATTCATGTTCTGTTATTTTTATTTGGCATTTAAAATTCATGGGCATTCATTCATTTTGATTTTACAAACATCTTTATTATGCATAGCACCCTTATAAATACATTGTTATTTCTATCTTCAGCATCAGCACTGGGCCATTTTATAGATGTGAACTTGTCAAAGTCAATATTACAAAAGAAATCAACATCAGTTAATCAAATTGTCTCTTTTACTTAACTTGTTTTTGATGTATGAAATCTTTCCAGATGAATGGTAACATTTTGTTTTATTAGAGATTAGGTCTCACTACTGTTTCGGGGAACTCTCTGGCTTCTTTCCTCAGGAACTCACTTTTAAACAGGCCCAAGAGACTTCAAACTCGAGACACGTAGCAAAGGGCATGTGAAGCAGCATTTGTTTGCTGCTGCCTGAGAACTGCTGCCCTTTGATGTCTTCCTGTTACTGGACGTGCACATCAGCTCCTGGCATCTCCAGGCCTGGGACCACAGAGCGGATCACTCAGTGAGAAACAGGAGAGAACCAGAGAAAGCTCTGCTGGTAAAAATGAGCCACAGAGCCCTCTGCAGAGAGCTCCAGCAGCGTCTTCAGCTCCACTTCCTAAAGGCCAGTCCACCTTACACTCACCAATCTGACCAAAGCTTCTAGCACTGCCTCATCCACTGGAGTTAAGAGTTTGCCCAATTGCTGGTTCTCTCTGGGTCTTCACTCAGCTGTTCCCCAGTGACCATCTTCCAGGATCTATTAGCATGATATTTGAGTCCCAAGGTCTCCAATGTTTTCTGGGTACATAAATCAGGACCAAGTGTCTGTTACTGGCTCCCTGGACCCTTCACCCCTCGAGGCCTGGGCCCCTCAGTCAAAGGCAGCAGAATGACTTCAAAACTCTGCTAGCTGAGGGAAGGCAGCTCAGTCTCAAAAGATCAGCTCCTCACTGAACTGTCTTATTGCACTGTGTGGTATTTAACAACAAAGGAGTTCTGCCCGCTCTCCACTTGGGACACACAGGGTCCTCTCCTCCCTGGACCCTCTTCAGGTAGACCATGGATAGAGCTCTAACTCCCCCAGGAGGGTAACCACAGCTATGCAGAAGAAAGCTCCTTCCAGCAAAGTGACAACCAAATAGTTTAGGTCTACAGGTAAAACACAATGGCCTTTGCAAGGGCAGGTATCAGGGTGGTAGGAAACAAGCCACATAGCTTTGTTTTCCAAATTGATTTGCTGAAGGCTGCAAACTTGACTCCTAGCACTGCCTGTGAGTCCAGACAGATGAGGGAGGGGTGGAGAAGCATGCGACTTTGGGGTTCGGAGGTGGGGACAGAGCCTGGGGCAGCCCAGGAGTGGAGGTGGAGCCATCTGCCTGCTCAGGTGGCCTGAAGAGCTATCCACCTGCAGGATGGGCCAAAAGGCCCAGGCAGGGCAGCGGTGCCAGGGTGACTGGCAAGGCCAGGTGGACAGGACCCAGAACTCAGGACCCAGGAAAGGCAGGAGCTTGGTCCTTAGGGTCCTCAGCAGAGATGTCGGTTAGAAGGAGTCAATGCACAGCCAGCCAAGCGAAGGAAGCCGAAAGCATCATCTAAGGAAGTAAAGCTGACTAGGGTGTGGAGTCACATATCTGGGGGATCATAGATTAGCCCATAACTTTTTCTCCTTGGGACAAGAACATGCGTGATATAGGAAGAGATGAACAGCCGGAACCCTGGGGTCCGGCTGCCTAAGTCTGCCATGAGTCCTGCTGCCTGGCAGCCAAGCCATCAGGAACTTACCTAACTTCTTATGCCTCAGCTCTCGCAGACAAAGAAGGGCAGTAGCAGAGGTGCTGCACAGGACAGTTGTCAGAATTATGTGGAGTGAGGCAAGGAGTTCTGGGAACGCCAAACTTGTTCAGAAAATAATTTTGCTTGCCAAAAGATTTCAGATGAATGTATATCTGTGTGATAAGAAGGCAGATATCACTGAGGACATGGTATTTACTAACACACCATTGAGGGTGATTGGAGTTTTTATCACGCAAAGGCAGAGCAGAGAGACACATGCTGAGTATGTCCAAGGTGTCCCCACTGGGCACACGGCCGGGAAGCATGGCAGCTCGGTGGGAATTAGATTCGAACTGGGCTGGCTCAGGAAATCCTGGGGGCAGGAGCAGTGGCAGAATTAGTGATGAGTGAAAAAGGCTGGAAAATCATGTGTTGATGGAGGCATTCTGAGGAATGGGGCAGAGATCAGCTGGGTGAGTAATGCCTTCAGTAAAGATTGAAATATCGTGTGTTGTTATTATCCTCAGTCATGGTCATTAAGAGCTCCGTGCAGAGCTATGACTGTGCTGTTTAACAACGACTTATATATGTTTATTAGAAGGTATCATAACTTAAGTGTCACCATATCAGTTCTTCAGTAATACTGCCTTGGTCAGGGGTCCAAATGGGCTGTGGCTTTTGTAACTCTACAGTGGTATCTAGGAGCGTTGTCTCAGTCCATTTGAGCTGCTATTCCAAGATACTGTAGGCTGATGTGATATCTTGACAACACATGTTTACTTCTCACAGCTCTGGAACCCGAAAGTCCAAGATAGAGACAACAGGAAGTTCTGTATTTGGCTTGGGCCTGACTGCTGGGTCCTGCCCCTGTCTGGTCAGTGAGTTCTCACCTGGTGAGAGGGACGAGGGGCTCCCTGGGGGCTCTTCTACAGAAGCCTCACCCCTTCACAAAGACTCTACACCTGGGGCCTCGGGGCAACCCAAAGGCAGGCAACCCACCTCCTTATACTGTTACCTTGGGGGTTCAGACTTCAGCATGTAAACTGGGGGGACACAAACCTTCAGCTCATAGCAGTGATTTGTGGAATTGAGATTCCCCGATTCAATAGGAAAGAGCGCTTCTGTCCATCATTCACCACGGCCTTAACTGAAACAGCTTCCAGTCTTTTTGTATTTGGATATCTCTAGACGCTTTGGCTACACTGTGGCAGGGACTATCCAAGGGAATCAACCTTGCACAAAGCGCTGGACCTTATCCCACTCATAGGAATTAAGGACCTTTTAAAGTTTTCCTTTCTGGCAGTTAAGGTACCCAAGGTGAATTTCTCTTCCCATGCTTCCCATAAGCATGGACTATCTCACCTGTCAGACAGAAGGGGACTGCCGGCTCCCTTCTCAGAAATTAGTGCAAACCCAGAAGTAAAAGCACTCTCCCGGGGACCTCTCTGCCAGCATGACTGTCCTGTGGAACATGTCCTGCCTGGGAAACCTGGCCACAACACGACACGTGTGGGTAGGGTTCTCCCTGCTGGGCACTTACTCTGCCTCAGCACCTGCAGAGTGGGTGCCCCGCACCCCCAGGAGCCCAGGCCCTGATCCCTGAGGCTCGGGGTGTATGGGCACAGCCTGATCAGTGCTAGTCCTCCATGCTAGTGTACAAAATGGCCAGCTCGAGTGCCTCTTCTCTGAGCACATCAACCGCATCTCATCCATGGCTGTACCTCACACACTGAGCATTTTGCCCTGTGGAGACAAAGTACTGGTTTAGTCAATGTTTATTTCATCCATTACCTATGCCGCGCATCTTCTATGTGCTCCAGTCCTAAGAATATATCTAAGACACGGTTTAAAACATCCAGGCCTTTGTGAATTGACATTCTGATCCAATTTACATTCTAATCCGTAAGTAAAACAAGAAACAAGGAGGACAATTATACTTTACAAAAAAAAAAAAAAAAAGAAACAACAAAGTGATTGCAGAGCGAGCTATGAAGGGAAAATCCCAATGATGTGACAGACGAAAAGGTGAGGTCCAGGTGGACGGGAGCTACTTTAGGTGGACTCTGCGCATTGCTTGTTGGAGAAAGTGCAGTCTGAACTGAGATGTAGTGGGGTGGGGGGACCGCCAAGCAAGAGCTAAGAAGGGATTTTCCTAGCAAAGGGAACGACCAGAAGTCCTTGGGCAGGAATCCCCTCAGGGTGCTCCCGAAACAGCAGGAGTCCTTTAGTCCGAGAACCTACCTGGGTCACAGAAGGTGGAGATGGCTTTATACAGAAAGAGTCACAACTTCCGGTCTTACTCCAAGGAAAAGGGGAGTTATAGGGTGATTTCTTGGAAAAGGAAAGGATGTCATGCCTTAGGTCTGCAAAGAGCATGCGGGACCCAGTGTATTAGGAAAGGGAATGCTGACCTGGTGGGTATTTCTGAACTGACCATAAGAGATAATGTTGGATTCCTTCACATTGGTTTTGACCAGTGCTGCCAAACACGCCACTGTCTTCAATGCCAAGGCTAAGATTCCTCCCTCCCCGCAGAGGGAGGCCACTTAGGGAAGAGCCAGTTGTGAGTCAGCAAGGCAGACACTTCACACCGAGCGTGGAGCTGCTCAGCGGAGAAAGCGAAGGACATGCACAGTGCCTCAACGGGACTAACAGGATTCCAGTGACCAAAGAGCATCATTTGTGTATTTTCCATGTTACAGGGGTGGGGGAAAGACACCGTATAGCTGGTTTATTTCCTCTCCTGTTCCTGTTGGAATTTCGTTCTTTGGGTGAATTTACACCCATCCCCTGTTGCAGTGGTTCAGTTCCTGTTGCCCTTTCCATCGTGAGGCGTGTTTACCGAAAGTGTTCAACTTGGCTGCAAAGGCCAGTTGGCACTGAAGCTGGAAACTTGGCATGAAAAGTTTGGCATAAACATTGCCCGGAAGCAGTTTTTCTGTCTAAATCTGAGAAAAACAGGCCAGGTCATTTTCAAGATATTTGTGTTATTCGTGCATGAATAAAATGAAGGCTGACAGCTTCAAACAGTTGTTTGCTTTTTCACTCCTCAAAAATAGATTTCATCCAAGAAAAGTAACATTTGGTAAACAAATACTTCATGACGGGCTGTTAAAAAAAATAAAGTGGAGTGAAGTACATTAAATAGAAAGGAAAGTGGAAGTGTTTCCAAAGTCATTTTGTGTCAGAAACAAAGAGTCAGGAAATGTATTATTAGCTGATTAGACAGATTCTAGAAGCAAATTTAGAGATTCCTAAGGAGTGCAAATTAAAAATGTAAGCATGGAAAAGACAGGCTTTCGAATCAAATAAAATTTTACTAAGATCTGAAGCACACTTCACCCAGATACACAAGGTAACTAAATATATAATGGTCAGGCAAAAAGAAGAAAAAGATTTTTAAATACATTTTCTAAGGGCAGTGGGGTATAAAAAAAATGTTAAAACTAAAATTAGGGGAAGAAGAAAACTATGAATGATGAATCATCACATGTTGTTTTTTTCAAAAGCTAATACAATGTTGAAATCTCCCTCCTCCCATCTATGTGTGGAATTAAATTTAGAAATGTAATATTTGAGCTTCAGATTCCAGCAGCCTAGAGCAGCTCTCTGAAGAGAAAGAGCTGGTGGTGTCAAATGCTCCCCAAAGAACACCTCTCTGGCAATTTTAAAAGTCACCCTTGACGTCAAGTGACTCTCAACAAAACCAGCATTGAGTCCTGCTAAGTGTGGGCAGAGCGGACTTTCACTCATGCACCCTATCAGGCCAGGACTAAAGAGACCGTTTAGGGCAAAATAAAACAGAGCCAGTTCAAACAGAAAGTAAAAATAAGTCAGGGAGGGGAGAATGTGGAATGTAGAAGAACACTGCCGCCGGCTGGGGTTTGTGTTCCTGAACACGTGTCCCTCTGGGAGGGTCGGGTCGCTGTCATGGGCTGGCTTTTCGTTGTTGTTCCTTTCTAATGGGTGTTGAATTGCTATGACTCAAATGAGATGCACTTAAATCTGTATAGCTGTTGTTGGCAAAAATCATCTTGTCATTGATTCACAAAATATTTTTAGCCACACTGTAGGCGGAGTAGTAGAACTCTTCTGCTTGCTAGTGGATCTATTACCCGAGTCACACCCTGTGACCGACCCCTACCTGGGCCGTGTGACTGGTGCGGTTCAGTCCTATGAGGCAGTTTACACTGAAAACACTCCTGGGAGACGCCTGGAGCACTTCACCCTTGGAAGTCTGTCACTGTCTTCAGGGCAGATGCTCCTGATGTTTGCTGCTCCAGAGAGAGTCTATGAAACCATCTGTTTACCCTAACCTCAAGATTGTTCCCATGGCAATGGTGTGGTATTCAGGATTCCTGTTTGTCACATGACTTGCAGATAAGGTCTGACTTCCTTGTGGAGAAACATGAATAAACACGAAGGGTGACCCAGCCGATGCTGTTCTTTAGCTATGAAGTAGCAGACCCAGGACGGTCTACTATCCCATGTTCCGAAGATGCAACGCACTGAGCTGTTGGCAGCCTTGAAGAAACTGACAGCCTCGCAGAAACAAGACTGAGCTGGAAGTGTTTGCTCAGAATTTCCAATTATTTCTAGCTGTTACCTTCAGGTGCATGGTTAGCTTGATCTGAGTAGTTCCATAAATCCATTGATGGCCCAGATTATGTTTTATTTTTGGATTCATAATTCCTAGTGCATTCGTGATCCTTACCAGAACTACAGTAAACAACTGTAGAATGAATCCATCAAGGAATCAATGAATGAACAATCAGCAGAAGATCAATGCTATGATGTTGGTTTTTATATCCATAGAGAGGGAGGTATTCTGGTTTTGTTTTTTATTTTTAACAGATGGGGGGATTTGGGAGGCTAAAAAAATCTTGCACCAATCAGCATAAATGAGTTGCTTTGAAATGCCATGTGCTTTTCTCATATCTATGGGGAGCAATATAAAGAGAAAGATGGATACTGATATCCACATGCCCAATGAAGACAGACTGTTTGAAGACCAGGATCACAGAGAACTGACAACTTCTAGAACAAGCTAACTGTTTTAAGCCTTGAGGAGTAACAGTGGGAAAACCAGTAGACTTCAGATTTTGGAAAGTGAAAAAGCTGTGAAATGATTAATGGTGGAAACTCTCGGGAAAGAAGAATCAGGGTGGAAGTAGAATGTGTAAATTAATTTTCATTTTTTGTATACAACTTATAACTGAGGAACAAATAGTAGTACATTTTTAATCCAACCCAAAGAAAGCAAAGTTCCTGGCTGTGTACGGTCTGCTGCCCTTTTGATTAGCAGCTCACACCGGAGAGGGCTGAAGCACATTGAGGTTAAAATGCCACCCAGGATGCCAGCTTCAGTTACTTCTCCCAGCAAAAAGTGTGGAACATGCGGCCATTTGTCGCTTTACTGCTGCATAAGCATGTACTCTTTCACTGAAATCCAGAGGGTGGGAGCCACCGAGAGCTGAACCGGCCCAGGATCCACATTGCAAAGGGGATTTTCACTTCTCCCGTGTTACACGGTGCATCCTGGGAAACCGGAGAGAAAGGTGACTGCACTGTGCGCCTTGGAACTGAAGTGTAAGTGAAGAGGAGAGAGAGAGAGAGAAAGAGCTTCAGTCTCGGTGTCAGCATGACCTGGTCCAGCTCCCACCTCTGTACTTGTGAGATGTGGGGTTTGGGGCAAGTTAGGAAGCTCGTCCAAGCCCCAAGAATCTCGGCCATAAAATGAAGTCATTCTTATCGACTCCTGCACAATTCGTGCAAGGCTTGGAGCCTGGAGGGAATTCTTCGGGATTCTCCGTTTCTCACAGCACATGTCCGGTCCACTGGCAAACTTGACAGGCTGCTTTCGCGTTTACCAGCCGAGCCTACCCTGTTCCTTTCCTCGAGGGCGCAGCCAGGCCTGTGTCTCCCGACCGCCCCCCTCCTCCCTGGCCTCCACCCTCCCGTCCCATCCCTGTGACCCTGCAGCCTTGTCCGTGTCGCGTCTCTGAAGCCCCTGCCTTCAGCCCGCCCTGGCCTGTGCCGGCTTCCGCCCACCCTGTCCGCCACTCACTGCCCTTGGCACCCTGGCCCCACTCCCTCACCGCGCTCTCCGGACCTCGGCCGCTGCTCCCAGTTCCCCCACTCCGAGGACTCCCCACAGACCTGGCGCTGCCTGGCACTTCTGACTTTTCGCTGCTGTGTAAAATCTCACTTCTTTCAGTAAGTCTTGACTTTTCAAACTAAAGGAACTGTCCCACCCAAAAAAACCTGCTCCTCATCTTCTTTCTTCGCGGAAAGATACGGAACTTAAGCCCTTCACCCTGAGCTGCATCTTTTTCTTTTTATTTCTTTCTTTTTTTAAAAAAACAAATTCTCACTGTGTTGCAATTTGCCCAGATAGACTTGAACTTGAGATTGCCCTGCCTCAGCCTTCACAGTGCTGAGATCACAGATGAGGACCTCCATGCCTGGCTTCTATTCTTTTTCTTTATGGAACTCACCTTGATGCTGTTGTGACTTCTGTGGGTTTGTACTTTTTAAGGTGCCCTGGAATGACCGGTAATCTGCTCACACTTCTACGGAGGGCGCTATTCTTGTCACTGTCTCTCCTGGAGCGCCATCAGGTATGCCAGCCCACGGGGCCCTGTCTGATCTTTGTCCCTGGTGCCACACAACCACTGGACAACTATTGGATAATTGAACTGTTATTCTAGAATATGACACCCTTCCATCTCGGCACCATGATACGCTGGTGCAGAAGCAGTAAAGAAGGTGACGGGGTTGTGCACGGGCTCCAACGTGGAGCTCAGCAGCTCCGGGCAGGGCACACACACACACACACACACACTTGTGACAGTGATCTGTGAATGTCTCAGCTGTTTTCACAGCTTTATAAATCACATTATTCCTTTTGCATAAAAGTCCTGGTGGTGTGAAGAGGTCAGTTACAGACTTCATTGCATTTTAGGGGAAGTCACAGTTGGATTTGCAAAGTTGGGTATTTTCAAAGTTCTCGGGGTGCATGCCTCACAAATGTGAAGACACTGATGTTTTATTAGCTGTCTGAAGAGTAACTCTTGGCCTATTATCCACTTCTTATTTAGTCCCAGGCTCACAGACAGTCTGCCTCGCTTCCTCTTGCTGTAGATGCGGCCTGCAGAGGGGGTCCAGATGAACACTTCGGGGACACAATCCCAGCCGCAGATGAGATTTCAGCCCCAGCCAGGGTGACAGTGGGGAGCAGGATCCTCGCAGGACATGTGTGCACCGTATTGTAAGCGCAGGAGGGAGGCACTGCTCTGAGCGGCCATGCACAGCGCGGAGTGCAGTCCAGGGCAGAAGGCCGGGCTGACTTCCTCCAAACCTGCTGGGCACCATGTGCCGATCACCCCACCAGGTGACTTGAGGTTCAAACTGTGAGCCCTCCCTACAGTCTTCAGGGTATTGTCTTCCTACCAAAGGTCAGAAAATTCTGACACAGAGCCTAAGCCACGGCTACTAAGTGATGATGACAGGGCTCAAACCCAGGCCTTTCCTTATCTGTGAAAGCGATGATCGTGGCAGTGGAGAGGGTGAGGAATATCCATTGTGCACAGATGGGGCATTGTTAGCGCTGTTTCACAAATGAGAAAACACTCAACAGTGCTCACACTGCAAATGGCTAGAATGCAACAAGTCTGATCTCAGCCCCTTCCCGGGCAGCCCTGGGGACAGACATTTCCAGAGGCACAGCACTGCCCACTACCCTGGCCTAGTGCCTCAGGATGCTTGCAAACACATTCCTGGGCCTCACCCCGAGTCCTATGTGCATGGAAAGCCCAAGGAGGACCACGTCTCAAAGCTCAGCTTGAGCAGGCTCAGGGCTCAGGGCTCAGGGCTCAGATTTGGGGAAGTCCTTCCTGCACCTCCCCCAGAATGAAGCTCTTCCTTTAGCGTTTGCTGGCACTGGACTTACACTTCTCCACTGGGTTCTCAGCCACCCTCAGAGCTCCCAGGCCCTCCTAGCACACAGGGTTGGGAGAGGCGAATCTTGATGCTAAGGCTGACACTGTGGCTCTGTCCCCAAGTTTCCCGATACTCTCCCAACCTGTGATGATTAAGCTTAATTCTCAGCTTGATTGGCTTGGAAAGTGCCAGAAGGTTATCCAAGCACACTGGGTATATCTGGGGGCTTTATCTGGTCCCCCAGCCCTTCCCTCTGGCACTGTTCCTTGCTTTGCTTCCTGGCCACTATTCACTAAACAGTCTTGTTCTGCCACACCCTTCTACCATGTTTCTGCCTTGGAGCCAGTGAACCATGGATTGGATCCTCTGAAACCGTAAGTCAAGTCAAGTTCTCCTTAAGTTATGGGTGTTGGGTAATTTGTCCCAGCAATGGGAAAAATGACTGATACACTGTTGCTACTGTTCTAAGACTTTATTTTAGTCATTAAACTCTTCTGCCTTTTGGCCCTTGGATAATATGGCCATTGCCTACAAATTTATTTCTACTCACTTATAAATCCTCTGAACACAAAATCAAGTCTTTCTCATTTCAGTCCTCACCAGTGCCTGGCACAGCATTTAGTATATAATTGTGTTCAATAAAAGTTAGCCAAAAAACTGAAATAAAATTTGGAAGAAGCTTATCCTCTCTAGGATCAAGTGAATATGTCTATCCTATCCCAGGAAGGAAGAATGTCTACAAAACCATTTTAACATGAATTAATCAAATTTTAATTTATGGTTAATGTGGTTCTTCCTCGATAAATCAGATCCAAGTCTCACTTTTTTAATCAAACAGGACACAGTTGTTACCAGTTTTCCAAAGAGAATATATGTACATCCATAGTTTTAAAAGTGCACCTTCTACTTTGGCTCATGCTTCCCTTTCTCGTTCTCCTTCCAGCTCCCTCCCACCAAGAAACTTGATGTACTTACCAGGCAATCTGTGTACTTTGAAGTCACTTGAAAAGAAGAAACACTTCTATATTTATTTGGGGATCCACAGACTATAAAAGGCTCTTTATTTTGACCGCTAGCAAGGCACTGGCCATATTTATAATGCATGATTGCTATTTTTGCAGATACTCTTTTCTCAAAGCCTTGAGAATCCCAGTGCCTTCTCTTCATATTATCCAGTGCACCAAGCAGAGTGAGCATAGAATTAATAGATGTGGAATTACATTTTAAAGCTCTCTGTGATAGATCTTTTCAATTTGTATAAAGATAAGATACATATACACACTAGTCACAGTCAACTTCATCTTTCAAGAGGATAATTTAATTATTAAAAGATATAAATATATACTTAGTAATCCTTTCTTTTGCTGTTGTATACTTTGGTAGTTTCTCTTAGACTTTTCTTATTTAATAACTGGAGTAGCTTTTGAGCATGATATAAGTTTTCTGTACCTATATATTTCTATTTCTTCCAATAAGAACTCATGAAAAACCACAAAAAGTCAGGACCAGGGTAAGACAAAATTTCCTTCTTGGAACTGCAACACTCCATGGGGGCATGGGAACCTACAACTAAAATGCACACCTGTTCCTGAGGATGCTGTTGTTCTACTGGAGTACTGAGTGCCAGGTCTTCACCCTGAGCTGTCTCTCCAGCCCTTTTCTCATGTTTTTACAGTTTTGAGACAGGGTCTTACTAAGTGACTAAGTTACCTAGGCTGGGACTAAACTTGCTCTTCTCCGACCTCAGTCCCTCTCCGTGCTGGGATCACAGGTGTGCACCACCAGAGCCAGCTCTACACCTTCCAGGACATCAGGTGCAGTCAATGGTGCTGGACAGGACACGCGATGGCCAAGGGCTGTGTGGGACACGTGGGGATGAGCTGTTGATGCCCATTATTGCTGGACCGAGTACACACACACACACACACACACACACGGATCCACGCACCATGCACACACACATTTGCTTTTCTGAAAAGATAATCAAGAAACAATAAATAGTTGTTACTTTTGAGGGGAAAAGTTTTTAAAGAGTTTTTATAGCTCTCTATTCTTTTTAAATGTTCTATGTAGACGTCGCTTATTTTCAATTATTAAAAAGGTCGGCAAGTTATTCTGGTTCAATCAATAACTCTATATGTACATATAATACAATATATATCAAATAAACAAAAGCCAAGTTACGTTTAAAAGAACGAAGTCAGGACTCATTTAGCCTGCGCTCCATAGATAAAGACACGCGGGCGAGGCTGGGCTTTGTCCGAGCTCTGCGCTTCTGGGTGCACAGCAGCGTGGGAACGGAACGCTCTTCTGTTCCCCCCAGGAGACGCGGCTCCTGTCCCCACTCTGGCAGGACGCGCCGGGTGGGAGAGGCGTCTCGGAGGCGGCGGGCGGCGCGGGAGGCCGCTGCAGCTTCGCCTCGTCGGGCTCCGCTGGCACCCGGGGTGGCGCCTCGGCACTGAGGCCTGCGCTCATCTCCACAGCCGCCGCCCCCGGAAAGCCCAGAAGGAAAGGAGAGCCGCAGCGGAGCTCAAGGCAGGCTCCGGAGGCCTCGCACCTACGGCCCTCGGAGAGGCACCGCAGCGCATTGAGCTTTCCTTTTCCGCAGAGCCCTTTGAAAAGTGAGCCCGAGAACTCAAGTACAGACAGGGGTGCGGCCTGCAGTCCCAGCACTCTGGGACGCTGAGGCAGGAGGGCGGCACATTCCGTCCCAATTCGGCACCTTAGCAACTTCAAGAACCTGTCTCAACATTTAAAACCCTACAAAGGGCCAAGAATGTAACCCAGTGCAAAGGCCCTGGGTTTAATACCCAGTACAGCCAAAACAAGAGAAAATAGGAAGAGAGACGCTGAAGTGAAGAGAAGATGCTTGTTGGCATCCAGTTGGGTCTTTAACGAGGAATTAATCTCGAGGAACGCTCGCCTCTGGGCATCTTATCTATACACCAGCCCTGAAAAATGTGAGGGTTTTCTTCTGGCTTCAATCCCAAGGATGTAGCATACGGTTTCTTATCCTTTTTCAAAATGAAGGCCCACGTGTGGGAAGAATTGAGGACAGCCCACTGGAAAGGGGGAGAGATGGTTGGGAGGTCTGTTGTTCTGTAGCAATTTACTTCTTTGATATTTATTTCTTTTGATATTTGTTATTGTAACAGTTTCTTTCTGTGATATTTGACACAGTTATGGAAATGTATTAATATGTGTAATCTCCCTCAATTAAATGTGCTAAAAGAGCTTTGGATATTTTAATTTTGGAGCTCCCTTTTTGTTAAGAGGGAGGTAAGTGGCCCTGTCTCAGGGCCTAAAATTTGGAGCTTGGAGATAAAATGCATAGTATTACACAGCATCAGTGTCCTCTCTTTGAACAGTAGGAATCGTATCCACCTCTTAGAAATACTGGGATATTCAAAAGCAGAATTAATGTGAAGTGCATAGACAGTAGGTGGTAAAAACTGGTATTTCCTACAAAGAACACTGCAATAATAATTGTTTTTTAATGGTGTCATCTGAGATTCAACAGATCTTGGGGAAAAAGACATCTGTGGGACAAACTGCTGACAATTGAAAGAACCTTAAGTTATCACATCCTCCTTCATGTGCATAGCTAGGATCGTTTCATAACATACTCCAGATTCCTCCCTTCATGAAGCACTCTCGAATGTAGCCTTTCACATGGGAGAACATGTGAGGCAGGAAGCAGAGCCCAGATCTAGACAGTCGATATAAAGATAAAGTTAGGAAATAATTAAAATATAAAAGATGCATTCATTCCATAAAATAAGTGCTAGTACAAATTTGAATTCCATTTTTACTGATATCATCATTGGCACTAAGCCGGCCTCTGGAACAGTATAAACTAATCCAGGGTTTCTTCTCCCTTGTTTCCCCAGCAGATCTCTGTTCCTCCCTTCTGCCGTTGTTGTCCTTTGCACCGCAGCTGGCTGGCTGTGTCCCCGCTACTGTGTGGCGAGGACCCAGGGCATTGCAGGCGCCCTGCTGGCTCCAACCCTCTCAGTTCTCGCTCATCTGTGACTCCTCAAGCATGTGACTCATCTGGATTCCACATTCTGGAAACCCGAGTCTTTCCATTTCGCTGGCTGAGCTCAACAGCCAGATACTTAGAATTCTTTGTGTTTTACTGCTCTGTAGGACCCTTGTTTATGGAATTTTGTACCAGACCCTGAAACTGTAGGCCATTTGCACACCCAGCACAGAAAATCTATTACAAGGCTTTGGCTAGTGAAAACCATTGCTGGAACACAAGCTAGAAGATAATTTGATATATGGAAGAACCCACAGAGGTGAGAGTCGGTTCCAACTAATCTGACCTTAAATGGAGCACAAAGCCTGCTTTGTTGCAGTATTTACATCATACCTTAGAGGAAAGACTGTATACCCACAACTTTAGTTTGATCTGATATTAGGCGATATGAATGTAAAATACTATAATTAAGTCACCAACAACAGCTAGGAACCTGCACACTATTTATAACTTTGGAACCTGAGAGCTATAAACTTGTTTCCCAGTTAGCATTCAATGTTCCATCAATTCATGCACTAGGAACTAATTTACATCCTTTGGTTTGCTCTGACCCACAGATACAAAGACACGGTTACCTGTCAGAGTCCAGCCCCGGCTGGGCCACAAGAGCTGACCCATTACCTTTCCATGCAGCAGACTTTTCTGCATGCTTTCCTTAACCCTCCCTGCTGTCACCACGCTCCAGATTAATTCCTCCGCTTCATTCTTTTCTATGCCTGAATATGATTCTGCTAGTGGCTCAGCCTGCACTCTAGAAAAAACTCAGTCACCTGCCTTTCTGTTTTACATGGAAGAAGAACAGTGACATGGGATAGTTCTGAAGCTGTCACAGTTAGAGACGACATGATACCAGAGACTAACAGAGCCGTATTGAGTGAATGCCCTTCTTTTATTTCCCTTGTCATTTTTTTTCTTTTTTGTTTTTTAAAGAAAGGGTCTCACTATGTAGTTCAGGCTGGCCTTGAAATCAAGGCAATTCTCCTGCCTCAGCCTCTCCAGTGCTGAGATCATAGGGATGCACCACTGAGCCAGGCTCCTTTGTAGAATTTTTACTGATGTTTGTTCATGAATAACGTAAGACAAAGAATGGAAGATGAGCCTAGGAAAAGGTAACGGGACATCAGAAAAAGTGGCTCTAGGTTTGCGTGAACCTAAAATAGCTCAGAAGTTTGGGTTTGAGCACAAAGCTCTGAGCCAAAAGTAAGAGCGCGCTTCTGAAGCAGCCCTTTTCCATGTGTCCTCAAGGGCCTGTAGCAGATGACCAAGTAGGATTCTGGGGTCTTGGCCAATTCCCTCAGCTTCTCTCCAACTTAGACAAGGCTGAAGGATCCTGCAGAGCAGCACTCTGAATCCTGAATGAACACGCAGGCGCCGCTGACGTCAGCGCCGAGGTCCCTAGTACTGAGAGCATGCCATGACGCATTGTGCAGCAGCCATTGCAGACTCTGCCCTAAACAAACAGCAGAGCTGAGGTTAACCCTAAGGTTCCCCGGCCTTTACAAAGACCAAGGAGCTTGCGTGACAGCACTTCGCATCTGTCCCCTATGGTCTGGTCCAGAGGGACAGCTTTGCTCAGCCACAAGGGCAGCCCGTGAGGAGCACCTCATCGCTGCAGGCACAGTCAGCCCGAACCCACACAGGGCCGCTTAGCCCCCAACCGGGTGAGAGTTGGTGCGGAAACTGGAAATACCGCTCTCTGTGAGGGACAGAGCTCAGACAATATGGCTCAGCCCCTGGATCTGGCCAGCCCTATGCATACCCACGAGCCCCACCCCATACAAGGCCAAAGCGTGTCCCTTCGGTTTTCCCAGACTGAGCTGCGTTTCTGTTACTTGTGACTCTAAGATTCTTGACTAATGCCCCGTGGTATTTTCGAAACAGCATGTTATAAAACTCACATGAAAACAGAAACTGCAGGCTATTTTCACAAAGGGTCAGTATCCCTCATACAAACTTCCTTTCAGCCGTTTATCACCTCTTACACTCATATACATAGAAAATTAATGGCCTATTTGTGAAATAACATTGAATTCTTGTAGGGGGCCCTCTAATTAAATTATTATGCAGTTTAATTAAAAACCAGAAACACACTGATTTGTCAAGAAGTCAATACACATTTTAGTCAGACTGATACTATGCGTAGTTTTCCTTTCAAGCAAACATAATAGGTGAGACCCTTGCATTTATAGGGTGGAAGTACCATAGAGACTGTCAGTCACCAGGGGCCTTTACCAATTGTGAGAGGCTCCACAACTAATAGAAGACGTAGTTCTTGGATCAAATGACACTTTACACACAGAGATGGGGAGTTTGCTCCACAGAGAAAGAACATTTTCCCACCTACCCTACCAGTATATCTGTCTAGAGCAACATCAGAAGATCAAAGCAATTAGGAAGCTGCTGGAAAACATCCTCTTGGCAGGGAAAGGGCTGTGGGGAAACCTGGAAGAGCTCTCTTAAGGCAGTCAATGAAATCAGAGTGTGCGGGCAAGAAGCGCCACGCCAGTACAGTAGCAGTAGAGGAAAGGGAGATCTTATCTAGAGGCGGGCAGGGAAGAAATATTTAGAATTGCTAGGAAAATGTTTTTTGAGAAACGGATTAGAAGTACATTTCCTTTAAACTTATTTGAACCATCTTGTGCATCGAGGCATGATCTAATCACTCCAACGAATAATTAACACTTTGTTGCTGCTGATGTGACCCAGATGCCCAGGCTAAGGTGGGTCAGGAGGGAGGGTCTGTGTGTAAAACAGATTGGCCAACACAGAGAGAATGAGAGGGAGAGAATTTAGGAGGAGGACAGTTTTATTATGTCCATAGTCTCAGGTAAGGTTTTTGAAAATGTTTTAGAAATTTTACTACTAGGAGAAAGTAAAACATTGCTAAATGCAATCCTGATTCTGGAGGACTGTTTTACTTTATAAACAGTTTGTCATACTGTATTCTATCCTCAGGAATTCTTAGAGATGAGAAGCCTTCATGGAAATTTGCTTGCAGCTAAATGGGAGTTCTCAATCAACTTCTTATTTTCTGATAACGCTCGTTAGTCTATTACAGCACACTATTTCTTTTACCATAATATAAAATACATACAGACTTACTAATATAGATCTTAAGAATCTTAGAAGCGTATGATTTAGGACCAGGATTTCAAAATACAGTGGTACCTCGGCTCATGAACTTAATTTGTTTTGCCATTTTGTAGAAGATGGTCACCGGGGTAGTGTTTGCCACCAGATGTGGAGTTTGTGAACAGGTGTAAAATTCTGTCAAACACTTTTGTTTGAAAAACAAACTGTTTCCAAACAGAAGCATTCATGGACCAAGGCATTACTGTAGTGAATTTAATAATACTTTTGATTAATATATAGTTTGCCTTTCCTAAAATTTTAATAGTAGAAGAATTGAGTTATGGATCAGTCTTCAGACATTTTTCCCCTTGTATATATACAGATGTAAGTAACCACATCTCTTTAGAAACTACCTGCCTTGCATTTATGTAGAGAAAATAAGACGGTAAAGTTATTACAAATACTATTTGCATAGCTCCATTCTGACAGTCTAATAATAGCAGAGTTTCTGAAGCTTAGGTAGACTCTCAGGGTGACCCAATTCACTCAGTCACTTCCCAGACACAATGAGAGGCTATGGAAGGGTCTTGGACTCTGGGGGATTTGAAGCTTTTGTCCTCCTTTCGGGATATCTTTGTTCTGATAACAATAGGTGACATCCCACACAATAAAGTGCCATGTGTACAACTGCCTGCTAAGATTTCCTGTTCAGAATGAGGCAGAGGGATTTCTGAAATGCCTGGACAGGTTAGTGAGAGAGGAAGCCAAACAATGCTGGGATTTCCAGGATTTTCTCTTGTTGAAGATGAAACCAAATGTCCAATGTGCAGAGGTCAAGGGAAATGATGCTCTTTCAAAGGAGACCCAGCATCATTCGACTGAGTTCACACATCTGCGCACCAGCCCAACTACTCAGGAGCCAGGCAGGCATCTGAGCCAAGTGTATCTAAATGGTTTTCATAGTTCACAAGACATCTTGCTTATTGTGTCGAGTTATAATGCTGGACACTAGAATGGTACTTTTCCAAAGAGCATCACTTATGAAAATAAAAGTTTCCCCAAATTCTGAAACATATATTTTTACAATTTATTTTTGATGTTTAAAACCTGTCAAATAAAACAAAAGCAAAGCAATATATCTTCTTAATGAGGTACTGATAAAGAATAATCCTAATTCCTGGGCCTTCTTAATGGGATCTAAAGAGATATACAACCTACACAATTGTTCCTCAATCTTCCAATCAGCTGGCAAGCACTGATCCCACACAGAGGTTTTAAGGAGGGACCTGGGGTCTAAACATTCGCTAACAGTGGCCTCAAATCACAGATCTTTTGTTATTATAGAGCAATGAAATTCTGAACAAGTCATTTCATTTCACTGAGCCTCAGCTTGCTCCTTGCTGTAATGGAGATAGGAATAGTGCCTTGTATCTTGAGTTGTAAAAATCAGTATGCGGAGCACATGATGACCTCACTCACTGAATACGGACAGAAGAGGTAGTCCCCGCCTTGACTCTTGAGAATCACATGAGTATTTCCAGGACAAGTTTCCAAAAGAGTTTTCAAGGGAATTTAGATTCTTATAGGTAGTGATATGTACGCAACAGGAATATTTATCTCTGAGATAGGACTTGGATTTATATGGGAAACAAGCAAGCCTCGGTTGTGGTTTGTTGATACAACATGAGGAAGTAAATGAATTCATTTGGCAACTTTTTGTCCAAGAGAAAATATTTTAGGATGAGAGCCCAAGAACGCGATAAAACTACAAGATATAGTCCCTTACTTTCTGATAGTAGCTCACTTTTATTGTGCAATTAGAGTACTATAAATACTGTTATTCACTTGCGTACAATACCATGTATCATTCTCATGGCAATCCAAGGAAAGAGAAACCAATGTGATTTTGATATAACAAATGAGAAAACTGAGACTGCCAAAGGTAGAAATACTCGCCAAAACTACTCAGCTAAGAATGAAAACTCAGTCTGAAACTCAGACAGGGTAATTCCCGAACTTGCAGACCTCCCACCAGACCCCCTTGCCTAACAAGAAGGAATGTGTCCATTGACTGGGATTTCATGGACTGAGGAGTTGGAGCATAGAGGCAAGTCATGTAGCTTTGGAGAAGCAGGAGAGGACCCCTGGGCATCCAGGTTTCATGAAAGTCCAAGAATCTGTATTTATCAGGAAGTATTTCATCTACCAACCACACGAAGATGCACCTGTTACTCACCTCTGTGAATCTCCCCTAAAAATCGAAGATCATAATATCTAACTCCTAGAGCACTTGGGAAGATTGAAAAGCCTGATCTACATCAAGTGCTTGACACAATACCTGATAAGAAATACTTGATACCACCTTGAAAGTCTTGTGAATCTCACCAGAGTGTCAGTCTCAGGTAAGCTCGGTTTATCACTGTACCTAAATCTACTGACTTAACAGCCTCTACCTACAAAGTGAAAATAACTGTGTCTGCAGTGCTGGGGTCCTCGGCAGTGTAAACACTCTGACCGTGGCCTATCTGAAGATACCAATGTCTGTGATGAGACCGTCCACGCTAAAATAGGTCAAAACTGCAAATCAGCTTTTTCAAAGAACACCCTACCTTCTTCTCATTTTTAACTAAAGCCTCCTTCACCTGTCCATGCTTAAAGTAAATACCCCTCCTGGATGTGGGGACAGACTATTATCAGGATGGGCAGACTTCCGTCTTCATGAAGCTTGCATGTCAGTGCAAGGCGATAAACATAAATATGGCATGATGGAGGAAAAAGGCATTTGAGTAGACCATCACATTGAGATGAATCCTGAAAGATGAACGAATGTCCAGGCAGCTATCTCAGTGAAGTGATGGAGGAGCCATCACGCTCCCTGCCTTCCGAGGTCGGCCCACTTCTGCTGCCATGGGAAT
The DNA here is from genome assembly GCF_053883595.1 of Heterocephalus glaber. Taxonomy (NCBI): domain Eukaryota; kingdom Metazoa; phylum Chordata; class Mammalia; order Rodentia; family Bathyergidae; genus Heterocephalus; species Heterocephalus glaber. The sequence goes on along the minus strand of NW_028258162.1, from coordinate 13,174,877 downwards.
GAAGGTAGATGAAGTCCGTGCTGTGTCCTCCTCCACCTGCTGTCCTTCTGAGAACCCTGTGGTTTGGGCTGGGTGGGGTCGACCTTGAAGAGACTTGAGAGGTGAAGAGGGAAAGAATGACTGGATCTCCTCTCCTTTGTTTTTTAGGGCTCACAATACTATTTTTCAGTAGGAAAGTTGATTGAAGGGGCAACAGCAGCAGCTCCCTCCAGCTGAGGGTATACTGAGGAAAAACCTAGCTGTGGCCACCTCTCCTGAAGGTGAAGATCTAGGTGAGTCCCAATCCAGAGAATCCGGCTGAGAAGCCCCTGTTCCCACACCCTCAGATCTCAGCCCATTCTCCAGAGCACAAACACATACAATAATTGCAGCACCAAACTCCTGCCTAACATCCTCGTCTTCAGCCAACTAATGGAGAGGAAATAAATTCCTCAGGAAAAAATAAAAGGTAATAAATGTCCCTACACCGATGTGTTCTCTCACTCAAGAAAAGAAGGTCATGATTTGCAAGACTGTGCAATGACTTGCTATTACTTATCTCTCCCATTCCAAATTGTTCTCATACTTGGCTGAGAGATGAGAGAACAATCGCCCGTAACATCATCTACAAAATCTGTTTCCTCCTTCTCCCTTCCCCCATTTCTGCCCTAAAACTGTGCGCCAAGAATAAACAAAGGGGAAAACAATTGCGTGCCACACAGTTTTGAAGCAGTGGGGATCAAATGAGGAATGAATGTTCCCCCAAAGAGAAAACATTAGACTTTCAAATTCAAGAGTTCATTGAGAACATGGGCATACAGGTTAAGCCATAAACTGCAATCCAAAAAATATAAATACATGAAACAAAAGAGTGCTTGATTTTAGAGCTAAGCCGGCGGAAAAACGTGTGGAGACGTCTTCGGTGGTCATTTCAGGAGCCTTGTGAGCCACTCAGTATTAACTTGAAATGGAACAGCCTTTGTTAGGTCCTGAGACACACATGGCTCTTATCATGTAGGGGTGAATCTCCCTCCACAGATAAACTACCCGCTTGGCTTCACCCGTGCAAGATTCCATCAGCATGTGGAGGGCATGTGACATAAAGCATGTCCACAAGGGAAGAATTATCTTTCACAGGCAATCTGTCAGCACCACTGAAAAATATTCCCCTGTGATGAAATTATAAATGCCTTCACATCAAACAAAGCATCTCTTGTCTAAAGCCTGGGTCAATATTGGAAGTGATTTTTTTCTTACTTGGCATTTTGATAGAACTATGCATTAATATCCACATAATTCCACGTTTACATATGCCAGGTGACAAACTGCATATGAGGAATTATGGCATTTAGTAAAGGATATTAGAGACATCAAATGCATAATTAAAAACTGTATATTGAAGTATGATTTTTATATGTAGTTGACAAAAAGCAGACAGGAGAAATTCTTCCAATATTGGAAGCACTCCCAAACTCAATTCCCTCCTAACAATTCTCCCATTATGCATGAAGTTAAAGATGGAAGAAATCACTAGTGTATTATTAAGGGAAAGCATAATTTTTTATTTATTTATTTATTTATTTATTTATTTATTTATTTATTGGTACTGGGGATTGAACTCGGGACCTTGCGCTTGCAAAGCATGTGCTGGAACCACTGAGCTAAATCCCTGGCCCGGGAAAGCATAACTGCAAAACTATTGCAATTAATGGTATTGAAATAATTTTATGCGTCTGAAAAATTAATACTTCTCTCTGAAGACACATTGGACAAAAATTTTAAATCAAGCTGATCACTCAAGCATAAATTGTTTACCATTTTAAACAAAAAGAACATACTATGTCACAGAGTGCATATTTAGCCTTTGTCTCGGAAAGTAAATGAACTTGAACAATTATTTGAATGAATCTGCTGAATGTCATTGATGACTTAGAAGTGAAAGTCCTATTCCTTAAATATAAGGGTTTCTGTCTCAAAATTGTCCAGGTAATTGTCTCATCTCTAAATGCACTTTGGTTGATGAGTCCTCTTCCTCATCGAGTTTACTTGATGTATTTATTGAATGTCTATGAGTCCCAGTCTCTAAAGGAATCCCTTTAGTAATAAGCCGTGCTGCTTCCCAAATCCCAGGCTCCTGAGCAGTTGTGCCAGACCTCGTGCACCAAGGGCTCACATTGCTATGCAAGCCTTACACCCTCTTCCAGATGACAGAGCCAAATGCAGCCCATCTTTCCTGGCCCCATGCCCTCATTCGGCTCACTATGACTTGCTGTTTCTGCTTCCTGTGAAGCATCATATGCCGAGGCCCTCCAAGGCTCGGATGGGTAGCACCTCTCATATGAGTTCTTCCCTAATGTGGTTTGACTAGGGCTCCTCTTTGAGAGCATCTCAAGAGGACGATGCGTATTTGTATGGGCTAATATGGAAAGTGCCCAAGATAACAAAACGGGGAAAATGAGCAGAAGACGGTGGAGGCTGTGCTCTCAAACAGCACAGCCCACGTCCATTCTCTGATGTTCTACCATCGCAGGGTCTCAAAAGAGCCAAATGGTTTGGTTCAGCCAAGAGACAACACAAGAGAAGTTTGGAGAGAGGGAGGACATCAAGCGTCTCCCTGCTGCTCCCCGCCGGCTTTGACACAATCTCGTAGCGATGGCTGGAGTCCGCCAGCACTGCTCTCCACCCCAGTGGCCTTTCCCTCATGGCGCTGTCTGTCTCTCCCTTGCTCCTTCCCGGAAAGCTGCTTCTTTGTCCCGGGTGCTGACAGCCCAGGCACTGCCCCTGCAGCCTCTCCGGGTCTTGAGGTGCTTTGCAGACCCTCAACCCCAAAGGTCACTGGAACCACTTTTAGTTTTTTGAGGTTTTTAAGAATAGTTTAAATAATATCTCAAGACTTTTTCTCTTTCTTAAAGGTTTTCCAAAAACCAAAATGAAAAACACACATTTAAAAAAAAAAAAGAATGCATTTTTTTATCTTTTAATTATCATCTAGGTCTGTTGAATTCTTTTATGACTTCATGATATATAAACAATCTCATGTTGTCTATGTTTTGAAGTGTTTACCTATTTCGTAACCTCAAGGTTTATGTCATCATCACTCTGTAATTAGTCCAGAAGTATTTTTAAAAGACTAAAACAATGAGAATGGAAGAATGATGGAAGGCCCTAGAAGGTGATGAAACTGTGAAGCTCATTGGTTCTGTTTTCTTATTTCATTGCCCAGAGGACTGTGCAGTCTTTCATGGTTTGGAAGAAGACAGCTCACAACATCGTCTTGGATTTCAGTAGCACGCATTCGTCACAGCTGAGAACTTTTCATTTTCTGTCCTTAATTACTGGCAAAGAAGAAAACATTTCAAGCGTGTTAGTCCAAAGATGCATGCAAACAGGCCGACATTAGCTCTCTCAACTCCAATAACGATAACAACATTGATTTACAGGTGAAACTTCAGATTCTATGTCTTCAGATGGTGATAAGTCAGATGGATTGACTTTAAACTAAGAAGGCTTGGGTGATGTTTAGCAGGACCCGGGGATGGGGCATCAGGAAACTCAGGGGTGAAGTGTGAGGAGGTATAAAGCTTCCAAGTTGACTGTGAATGCTTATCCTACAAATACTCTCAGAAACTATATACACATACAAGTGGAGAATTTTATTTTGTATGAGATATGCCCCCCAGTAAAACTAAAGTTACTAATCATCTACTGTTATTTTAAGTACTCCAAAATATGGCGGCATAAAAAGCACGTACTTCCTCTCTCAGTTTCTTTGGCCTTGCGATGTAGGCACACCTTAGTTGGAGCCTCTGCCATCACTCATCTAACAGATCTGCGATGGCCCAGCAGTGGTCACGAAGCTCAGCCAGAGAAACCACTCTTCCCAGGCAGTGCTGACTGGATGCGGTTCCTTCCAGCCTACAGTGAGAGGTTGTGCTCTGTTCCTCAGTCTCTCCACCGTGCAACTTGCTTTGTCAAGTGTTGACCCAAGAACACAACAGCATGCACTATATAAGCAGAAGTCACGGGCTTTATAACAATAATCAGAAAGGAGACTTGTCACCTTTGCTGGGTTGTCTCATGAGAACCAAGTCACTAAATCCAGCCCACCCTCCAGAGGACAGAGTTACCAAGGATGTAAATACTAGCAGGGTGATAGGCATCTGTGGCTATTTAGAAGTCTGCCTAGAACAAATAATTTTCTAAAGAGAATCAGGAAAGATAGCTTTCTCAAATGAGATGCCTCTCATTTTGATAAAACGTTGGATGACAGAATTCTTTATAATAAAGTTGCTTTGCATTATGCCTTTATTATTGCACTTATACATTGTTAAAAAAAACCTTTAAAATATTTAAATGAAAAATACAAAGGATCTCTAAGACCCGGAGACCAAATAGGGATAACTCTCTGTCCAAATATGCTGAAGGTTAACTGTGCCCTCACCTCTAGAATTTATCCCTTCACTAAGGTCTTTTCATTTGAATCATCCAGGGTGGATTTTCTTTTCTTCAAGGACCCTGATTGATTACAAGAATACATAAAATTTGAATACAGTGTGTGTGTTCTTTTAAGAAGCCTCACAGTTTGGAAAAAGGAAACAGAACTAACCCAGCATGAGGTGTGTTTCACATCACAATGGCTACAAAAGAATTCTCAGGAAAGGATCCACGCAGAAGGGACCGAACATTCCAACACACCCGCTGTGTTTGGATAGAGATGCTCCAAAGCAAACTGCTTAGGAGAACAGCAAGTGTTTCCTCCGCAATGTTGCTTTTCTTGTTCATTTACTTCTTTTAAAATAGAATCAGAATTTGTGGGTAGAGTGCAAACTCTTTCTGGAAATGGATACTTTCAGAAATAACATGTGATTGGCCTTTTCATTTTCACCCCTCAGCTACCTCAGGAATGCTTTCTCACACAAACTCCCAGCCTGACCTAGGAGGTTCTTTTCCAGTACCTACAGTTCCACCCACCACACGCAGAACCAGGTTCTCCATTCTTTCTCTCTGACTCAGTTTGAACAGCATCGTACCTGGACCATGATGCGTAAATTCCTCAGGAGGCTGTTTGTTCATAATGACACGGATTTTAAGACAGGTACAGAGAAGGCAACCTGAGCCTGGAAGAATGTTACCTCTGGCTCCGGTTCCATGAGTCACTGTGGGCCTCCCCTTTGGTGAATCCTGTGAGAGCTGTGAGAATTGAGGTCCACAGTAATTAACCCTTACTACTGAGTTGCGAGACCGACCGTGAATACCCACAACTGCAGATCACACCAACCCTACTTACCCTGTTTTCCCCGTCCATATATACCCATGACAAAGTTTAGTTTGTGGGTTAGGAACCCCTACTCCTTCCAGGGTGTCCCTTGCTGAGGTATGAATTTCTTTCTTTCCTTCCTAAATTGAGAACTTTCAACTTTTTGCTAAAGGAAACACTTTATGTCTTCTCTTTGGTACATCTAAAAAGAGGATTGCCCGCATCACTACCCTTGAGCTTTGGGAAATCAAACAAGCATTATTTGGACACAAAAGCTACGAGAGTATAATAGTCAATCTGATAACAAAGGCAGCTACTAAATGACTATGTGTGAATTTGCTGGACAAAGGGATGATCCGTACCCTGGGCAATCTTCATGCTGCTCAGAATATTGCTCAATGTAGAATATATGAGTTGTCTCTGGAATTTTCTATTTGATATTTTTGGACCATAGTCGACCTCAGAAAGTCCACTGCAGCTCAGGAGGGCAACTATAGGTAATACCATTCCTCAAATATGAGGATTCTTAAACTACATGTTGTGAAATATCCGGGGGCAGATTAAACTGCCAGTAGGACTACCTTGTTCCTAGAAAATCACGGGACGATGCCTCTTTACCTGCCGTTTGTAATTTCAGACTCACACTCCCACCCACCACAGTCATTAATAAGCTGTTTGACTTGGACATATTCTTATCCTCTATAAGCACAAGTTCACTTTTCTAAATTCCCTGCAGAATTTACTTCACCGGGTTTTGAAAAATACTGAACAAAAAAGAAATCACGGTTGCCTGTTTCTGCTGTTCTTTTCTTCTTTTCTCCATTCTTGCCTAAGTGAATTATGTTCAATAAAGAATAGTAGAAAGGAAATTGCTCTATTGTGGCCATTTGGGCCAAAGCTGAAAGGCTCTTAGGTTCTAAGGTTCTCAGAACAATTTCTTTTTTCAAGGTACGTGGTTGCCTAATCACTGCAGTCCCCACAGGTACCATAAAAGAGGATTACCACTTTGCTAATTTTACAGATAAAGAATCTGGAGAGAGACAAAGACTGGCAATTTGGAAGCACAGCTGTCAGTACAAAATTGAATCTATTTGTATCTAAAAGTAAGTGTACAACCAATATTTAAGCTTGAAACAAAAAGGAAAAGAGAAAAAGGCATTTACAAAGGTAAGTGTCATGACTGACAAAGCTTAAATTTTTTCGAGAAATTGTGTTCCCCCTTTTTAAGATTCTCTAGGTGATGATTTGTTTCTGAGAATCCCTGATGGAAATTAGAGTGGATAGCAACGTATGTTTCTTTGTTTAATGGTGGGGACCCATCACAGGAGAGATGGATGGTAACAACTTTCATTTAAGTTCTCCTGGATCCCTAAAACATTTTCTCCCTAACCACCTAGCTCAGAACCTGGAGCTTCCCCATCCCAGTATGTCAGAGTCAGCTCCTTCTGCTGCTTTAAATTCCCTCAACCCTTTGGACGTTTTTGCAGCTCCCAACCAGAAACTCTTCTGCTCTCTCTGCCTTTCCTCTTCCAGGGTCACTAAACCCTCATGAAAATATAGACGCTCTCAGTTCTGACCCACAGTATTTGTTAATAATTATCCAGGTAGAAAGATCAGGCCATTCTTTCCAATATATTCTTCACAGTAGCTCAGTTTTTCAATCTCTTGAGACGGCAATGTGATCATCCAGGCCCCCACTGAGTCATAAAGCTTTCTTGGTTTCTGTTTTTCCCTCTTCTCCTCCACCCTCTTCTTTGTTTCTCATTATAGTCGTAATTAAATCCAAAGTCCTCTTCTGACAGAACACACACTCACACCCACATGCTCCCTTGGCCACTGCAGACTCTCGGATCCTGTATTATTATCTTACTGGTCTACCTGCCCTTCCTCAAACTTGTCCCCAAGCTATGTAGCACTAACGTGACTCATTCGTTAAGAAGGAGCCCTTATTCTCTAAGCTTCCCAACCCTTCGGGCTCACCTCCAACCCTTCTCCAGAGGTCTTTCCTGACCCACTTGCCTCCCTGTCCACCACATGCCAGTAGAGATTCCTCAGTGTTGTAAATCATGTCACTGTTTTCTGTATCTCCCTCCAAGCTAATTTGCTAAGGTTGCCCAATTTATTTCCACGGTGCTCAAGACGACATTTTGGAAGGGGCAGGAAACTAGCAAACATTTCTCAGGCATACGGTAATCTCATGACTCAGAGGGTACGGCTACCTACCTCAGTTTTTTGGTCTGAGTTCAAGTCCATTCTTGTATGCAAGCTCTATTTTTGCCCGACATTCAACATGCCTCATTTTTGTGTCATCAAATGTCTACAGGTCATCTCTGTTTGGATATCCAGTGGAATGTTAAAGTACCACTTGCTATCACCCCAAACGCTGCGTCTTCTGTTTTCCTCATCCCAGGAAAGTGCCCAGTGGCTCATGTGGGGACATAAGGGACCCCTCTGTGCTGTTCTTGTGTCCATGCTCCTTAGCACATCCTGTCAATGCGCTCTTCAAATACACCGAATCCGATTCTCACCCTTTCTCACTCCCCTTGCTGTGGCCATCCGAGGCCGAGCCCCTTGCCTGGCCACTGCGACAGGGATCTCAAATGGACCTTTTGCTACCACTTAAACCCAGGCAGCCCTGCACGGTGTGGCAGCCACTGAGGTAAGATGTGAGCAGCCCAGTTTACCGGCCTCTGGCCTTGCCTGCCGCGGGGCGGGGTGTCCACCCATGCCCATCTGTGTCCCCTGTGCGGATGGTGTGACCGCCTCCCACTCCACACCAGTGCAGCCCCCTGAGCTTCCCTCCTGCCTGGCGCCGTGAGTCTGCCTTGTTTCTGATGAGCTTCCCCTTCTCTCTGGAAACCTGGCCTCCTCCATCCTCCTAGTCACAGCTCCCATCCCACTGCCCTAGGACCCTTCCTGACAACACCATGTCTCTGAGATCTCTGCAAGGCTACCTTCTTGATTATAATCCCTTTATTTCCACTTATGAATCGTGTGCAATTTGATTTTCAACTATTTTGAAATTGTCAATAAAAGCTAAATCCGAGGCTAGACTTCATTTATCCATTGCTAAGAAATCCAGGATAAAGTGCTATTAATTATTTTAAATAGCAGAAAGTCATGCTGTGCTTCTGAAACATTTAAAATTTAACTAGTGACTAGGGATCTGTCATTACAAAAGTTCTGGGAGGCAGCACGATTCTGCCATCGTTAAAGTTAGTCTTTCGACTTCTGTTTTGCTATGAAACAAAAGAGGGCAAAGAGGAATCGGAAATGAGCAGAGAAGGGACTTTCCATGAAAGAATTTTCTGAGAAGGTCCAGAGAGGCTTTTGCTGTCCCTGCCAAAGATCCCTAAAGTCTATCCCTGAGCCAGTGTTGCCTGGAGAATGTATGGGGACCCCAAGGAAGGTGCCCAGGGCTTGCTTGCAGAATACACATGTGCTCATGATGATTTGCAATATACAGAGTACAAACCAAGAAAAAAGTTCAGTTATTCTGAAGCTATCCTTAGATGTCTTTATGTGCTCTCAAGTGGAAAACAACAAAATAATAACACAATGAAATAGGAACAAAAATGAAACTTCTGTATAGTTTTATCAATTAATTCCCAATCAGTGCAGATTCTGCATACCATTCACTCACCACTGGGAAGCCCGGAGCATGCCACACCTTCAGAACACCCTTCTCATGATGCACCTTAACTCTTGGCTTGGTCTGGAAATGAAACACAACTTTGAAAGTCATCTAAATTGTATACCTGATTTGTGTGGAAAATAAGCTAATTGAAAAGAAAACTAATAGGGCTAGAACTGATTGCACTTTTATTCAGTCCTGTAAGAGCAAGTTGGCTGCTGAACCCATGATGTCCAAATCTGAGTGGCCCTGGGTAGCGCTGTACCTGAACTCCGTGTTCCCAGTGTATTAATCTACAACTGTGGTGGGAAACTCAAAAATCTTGAGATGACACATATTATAGTCCCACTTACAATCTTTTAATGGACATGTATTAAATGTTGACCAGATTAATATAGCAGGAGAAAGAGTTCTAGTTCATCACGTAATTTTTCATTAGTGAGACTGTTTTAAATTTTATTATACTCAATTAACATCTTAGGAGAAGGGAGTTGTCATGTTTATTTCTTGATTCTCAATAGAGCAACTAGCACATTGTTCAGCATATAATGAGAACTCAAAATATATGTGTGTGTGCACATATATATATATATACATATATACATATATATATATAACTAGAGTTCAATATTTCAAATTAACCCATAGTATTTGCCATGGTTACAGTAGTAATGCCATATATTCATACAGGAATAGAGTTTATAAAGTTTTTCCACATTATTTTCTCATAAACCATTTCTATTAAGTTTTAAAATTCCTTTTTACATATAAAGGAGCTCTGCCTCAACGAAAGTCATCATACACTGCACAATTATATTCTTTATTATAAATAGAACATAGATTCTAGCTCATGTAGGGACAGAGGTCATCTTTAATTCACATATTTTGGCTTCTAATTCTGTGATCTTTATATATCGTAAGTGCTTTCAACTGTTCTGATTCTGTTATACAATTGTTTCATTTAATCTTGCCAAGTCTCCTCCCAGTCCCCTATGAAGTTTCTTCGATTAAAGAGTGTGCCAGAGCATAACTGCCTTCTCACTGATCTTTCTAAAGACCATGAGCATGGACAGAGGCAGGGAGACTGCCTGGACCAGAGCTCAGGGCTCCACGCCGGTGTTGGGCATTGCAGTTATGCAGACTCCACTTATACCCTGAAGCTCCACTTCCTCATACGCTATAAAAAAAGAATAATAAAGAACAAACTTCAAGGTTGAAACCTGGTGAAATAAAATAGAACTGCAAAATAGCAAGCTAAAATTTATAGGTTTACATATTTAGCAAACAGAGCCTAACTCAGCAGCTCCGTGGGGAGTCAAGGAAGAATGAAAAAATTCAACCACAACAACAACAAAGTGGGTTTGGTGCCTCTTCCATGCCAGCCCCTGCACAGGCAAGAGGTGGCACTAATACCCCGAGCTTCGTGGAAGCACACTGTCGATAATGAGCAAAGCACATCAGATGTGTCTAGTGCTGTGCATCTTCTACTATAAGCAAGGGCAACAAGAAAGCACTCAGAGGGCTGAGCAGGACCAGATGAAGGACAGGGATAAGCAAGGGCTGAGAGGGGTGTCCGGTGAAAACATTCTAGATAGAGGCAAAGACCCTGAGACAGAAATACTTGGTGAGGGCGGTGCAGGTCAAGGATGAAATCAGAGCAGTCACCAGGAAGTTATCAGGCAAGGCTGTTAAGCCCAACAAACTCTCAGTGAAATGGGGTATCCTTGAGGGATCGTGAATGGCATCGTGACTTGATTTCCACCATACGGAGATGCAATGGCTAATTCGTCTAGAACACCCTGAAGAAGAGAAGTAGGCAGCCTCAAGCCCCTGGGGGCTCCCTCAATGTCCATGCCCACATGTGATACCTCCTTCTTGCGTGTGTGCTGGGTTTATGAACTCCTCCCTGACAAACAATACCAGGAAGTGTTGGGCTCACTTCCGGACTGAGGCTGTGCAAAGAGAACGAGAACATCACTCTCTCTTGCTCACTTGTCTGCACGAAGTCAACTGCACGGAAGTGAGGAGCCTCTCCAACAGCTAGCAAGGAACCCAGGCCCTCAGCCAACCGACCGGTGAGGACCAGATCCAGCTAGCAGCGGTGAGCATGTGCTTAGAAGCAAACTCCCCAGCCGAACCTTTGGATGGGACTGATCTCACAAAGGATCCTGAGCCACAGGCATTCAGCTATAAAATTTAGATTCTTTGCCCACAGACGCTATGTGATAAGAAATGTTTGTTGCTCTGAGTCACTGAGTTTCAGGTAATTTGTTACACAGCTGCAGGTAACTAATATGCGATGCAGAAGCTGAAGGACAAGAGGCTAGAGGCAGGAGAGGGTGGCATGTTTCAGATTGCTGTGGTAGCAGGGAAACGCTGGGATCTGGGGTACGATCTGGACTTGCCCTTGAGTGGGGCTTCCTGTGCGGGATGCTTCCTGGTGGAAGAGTTGCAGAAGTGGCTGTGAACACCACAGTAGAGTAAAGATGTGAGATCACAGTATCACATGGTATTTAGGGTAAGAGCTATGGAGCATGCTCCTGTTAAATATTGGGAAAATGCAGAAAGTAGGGATAGGAGGAAAATGAGGAGACAGAGTTGCTTTGGAACTCAAGGGAAGAAAGCAATTCAGGGGCCAGAAAAGCTGTCAATGACAGTGCCCAAACAGGTCACCAAAAATTAGGCATCATGAAGGAAGAAAATTTTATGAGCAAGGGTCTACTCCAAGTTGTCATAAGTAGAAATAATCTATATTTCTTAACTACCCCAAAGCCATTTTTCTTGCAATGTATTTGAGCCAATGACTATAAATAGTTCTACCCTTTGGATAAATTATTTCACTGTTTAAACAATATTGGTCATCCAGAGACATATTTGTTAGTTTTCTTCCAAACTGAGAACAGAGCTTCCCTTTCAATAACCACCAGATAGGTCAGCAATCAGTAACCTCAGCCTACCCTGAGACACAGTTGCCTAATAATTAATTTTAAAGCTGGTCAGCCCTCTTGAAATTTAAATCCTTTGTTAATGCAAATTACTCTTTATAACAATTGTCTTGGTTACTTCATTCCAGTGTTCTTATCTGTTAAATTGGGGATAGACAGAGTATCAGTATATTCAGTGATTTTAACTCTGTGTTAGAGCTATAGGCCACCCAGTTGAGTCAAGGTCTCATAACATATGTAGGATTTTAAGCACATGCCAAGACCATTTCCATGTGCTACCATTGCTTCATTCTTACTCGAATGCTGCTACCTTCTAAAAAAACTTTCGTCAATGTGAATAAAAATGGAAATCTCCTTCAGAAAAGAGTTGAAAATTTTTTCACACAGGCTTGAGTGAAAATTAACAACTAACTAACTAGAGACTGTGTAATGACCTAAAATCACTGCATAGATATTAGTCAGCACACTACAAGTACATGCCTTCAGATTTTAAAATAGGGTACATAAATGGAATAATTACACCAGAGGTAGGTCCAGGATTTGGAGGTCTGATGCTCTACAGTTCAAAGGTCCCACTTTATGGACAAGAATGTAAATATTGGTCTATCTTTGAGGAAAGAAAAGTCGAAATATATTATAAATATTATTAAGCTGAGATACCCTAGCATCAAAATTTCAGAAGAATTATAAAATATTAGATTAAGTACCTGCCAGGCATAAAATTCTAACACAACTTTCCTACATTGTCAGTTACATTTTGTTTCCTTGTGTCAGTTATCTCATAATTTTCAAGAGATAATAGAAAGACGGCTTAGTTCAAACATGGAAGAAAATGATGTTTTCCCCAAATTTGACAGGAAGCCTAAAAAATTACCTACTATCACCAACAAAGAGCTGCAGGGCTGAAAAAGCTGTTCTAAGCTACATAAAAAAGGAAACTGGTTTGATGACGTATATCAGAGGGAGGACCAAGTCATCTCATATTCTCTTATAGAGCAATTAATCATAAACTACAACTTAATACTTTAGACACTGATCTTTTACTTTTAGTAACTTACTGCTTTCAGTATCATCTGAAACCTGTTTTGTACAACTTCTCCATGTAAGCATAGTTTCTTTTGATGTGATTGTTCGTATTTAATGTTTTTGTTTCATATTCTATTGATTTTTATCTGATCTTTCATTCTTTCACAAAAAAGTTTAAAGATGAATGGAAGAGATACCATTTACATTCACAAAACCAGAAGTCTGGAATTTCTCAATTTATTGAAACATTCCAAAATGGCTTTTTAAACTACCATTAAAATGGCATGACATTAACTCAGCTTCCCCTTACATAGCCTCAAAACTCCCTGCAGCTTCCACCCCAGGCTGACAGGACAGCAGCAGTTTGGGGACATTGAGTGAAGAGTCTTGAAAATGTACACAAGCTACAATCACACTCACTCTTCATGAGAGACCCCAAGGCTTCGTTGCTTCCTCCCCAGTTCATTCATTCACTGATCTGTCTGCAGCCTTGTTTCTGTGGTCGGTTGTTTTGGTTTGGTTTGTTTTGGTTTGGTGTTTGTGCTTCCTGTGGGCATTCGGTTGGTCGGCTGGTCAGTTGGTCGGTCGCTCCCTCTTCTATCTCGTATTTGGTGCTGGTGGTCGCAGATGGGAACAGTGGAGATGCTCAGGCCCTGGGGGGCCCTGCTGAGCCAGGGCAGCAAGTCAGCAAAGACAAGCAAGCTTCGGTCAGTGCTGTTACGTGGTCAGCACAGCTCTGGGCACAGGGTCCAGTCACCCGGCTGGGAAGTCCCCACTCTGACACCGTGGGCCCAAGGGTGCCGTGTCCGCGCCCACACCGGAAGCCAGGCCAGGCAAGTGTGGTCAAAGAAGGGCAGACACGGGTGGGACGGGGGACAGTCTCAGGAGAAACACGGGGTGGGGCGGTCACAGTATCTATGAACCGAGAGGTTCTTTAGGTAACTTTCTCGGGACCGTGCAATAGGAAACAGTGAAGCTAAATAAAAGCAAGGCAGGCTGCCTGAAAAGCCAATTCAGGGCTTTTCAAAAATAAGAATAAGAGCAAGTGAAAGACAGCTATAGATAAACAAAGATCAGTGTAAACAGGCAGTTAGAATAGCACATCCCTCCTTATACTGGGCACTGAACAATTATTTTCATTTCATTTTCTCCCAGAATTACCTACCTGAACCCTTCCATTTCACTCTATTCTCTTTTCTGTGGAAACTTTAAAATATTGTTTTCTTATCTGACAATCAATTCTTACTTTTCTCAGGGGCACATTGTCTCATTAGAGATAAATCATGACAACACTGTAAGAAGCCAGAGCAATGAACTGTGTGATTTGCTTATCAATAAGAAATAAAATTGGTGAAAAGAAAAGCATCTTGCGCAGCTCCACAACAGGAGCCCCACACGAGTGTTCCCGAGATACTCGAGTCTCAGCCAGGGCATCGCGCTCATTGACCTGGCTCTCACTATCCAACGCCATGAATAAGTCACCCCAAAACTCAGCTGCAGAAAGGAACTGCTTGATTTTAGTGCACTTGCTTGGGAATCAGGAAATTTAAAAGGGCTCGGGCGGGTTTGGTTTGTCTTTCTGGTTAGTTGTGTTTGTTTGTTTGTTTGTTTGTTTGTATAAATTGAGAGCTGAATTAGGAAAAACCGCAGGAGCAACCGAGGGCCGTCCAGGTCCCCCTCATGTAGATTTAGGGTGCCTTCAATATCTGCCTGTTTGGGCTTCCTCCTCATGTGCTGGGAAGTGGGACCATCACATACCTCCTCAGGGTTCTAGCTGAAGTGTTCCAGAGAGTCTGTCTTTCAGTCACAGCCTCAGACTCTAGGGAGCATCGCTTCTGTCATCTCTCAGTTACACACAAGACACGAAGTGCTTGGGATCCAGCAGGAGGGAGACACAGCCCCCACCCCTCAGGGGCACAGTCATCCAAAGAACACGGCCGGTGGGTGGCGCCACTGTGCCCGTCTTTGGAAAATATATGCTGCCTTGTCCATTCTCCTACTAATTTTCCAAAATAATAAGCATGGTTTTTTTGCATTGCTAATGTGATCATTATATTGGAAGCAAAGCCTTTGATTCAAAACCAGCTAAACAGTACACACACACACACACACACACACACACGATTCTCATACAGACAGGTAGTGCAGAGTAATAAGCACAAGCATAGACTCTGGAACTGACCTAGCTGGGTTTAGGATAAGGCTCGGCCACTTAAGAGTTGTACGAACATGGGCAAAATATTTGACCTGTGCAGCATCAGTTGCCCCATAATGAAAATCGTCCTTGTTTTAATCATTGTTAAGTGAAAGTAAAGTGAGTCAGTTCACGCGAAGCCCCACACTGTTTGTGGTTCACAGTAATAGCCAAGTGTCAGCTCAGTGTTAGCTACGAAGGCTTCACGTCGAGGAACAAGAAGCTGGTGACTGCCGCTGTCAGCCAAGGGAGAGGCAGCTTCTTGTGGAAAGGCTGGCTGCTCACAGCGCAGAGCGGACCAGGACCAGACAGCGGCTGAGGGGCCTCGGCGCCCTCAGGAAGGAAGCTTGGGGGGTCCTTGGTTTTGGTCTTTAAAGACATCCCTTGGAAATAGTAGGTCCCAATCATTTATGACAAAGCATTCGCGCTACACACGATCCAAGATTATGTTCCATATTCAAACATTCTTAACGTGAGTGAAAATATGACAATAATGTCGGAACCAATGTACTCATCCCTTTCTAAAAAGCAGATGACATTAGCGGCACAGCTCTCCTTGGTGACTCTTTCCGGGTGGCCCGTCCTCACCCCTGTGAACTTCCCCGCGGCTGCTGCCTTCGCGGGTGACTGCCGCCCCCGGCCCGGCGGGCCTGTTCCTCTCCAGCCCGGCACCACTCTCACCGAAGCCAAGGGGGATCCTAGGCCCTGCTCTCTCCTGCCCCAGCTCCTGCCGGCAGCTCAGAGCCCGCTGGGGGTCCTCGGACTCCCTTCCTGGGCCTGCAGTTCTGCTTTGCGCTCTCCCCACCTGTTCCTCCCTGGCTGTCCGCAAGGCCAAGGCGCGCCTCCCTTCTCCAGAGAGACCCTCCTCATCCTCCCGGGTGGGCCCGATCCATGCTGTTTGCTCACGCCAAGTAGCCCTTTCTAGGAGAGCCCCTTAGACCTTCCTGCAGGCACCTGTCACTGCTCTGTGCAGGACCACAGTGGCAGCGCCTGGACCGGTCTAGTACTGTGCTGATTTTACCAGCCTGGTTAATCCCCTCGCTGGTGCTCGGCCACTGTTTAATGGCAACTACTGACCGCATGAATGGGGCTCTGCCGAGAAACGTTGTCCTAGGTGAGCTCTGAGAAAGGCTGTGGGGGGGCAGGGAAGGCAGAAGCAAAGCTCCCTCCACCCAAAGCCAGCTCAGGGCCCGCGGTGCACTCATTCCACGCCAGTTTCCTCAGTGCTCCAGCAGGACTGAGGGCTTTGAAGGCAGGCTCAGAGAGCCAGGGCAGAGAGAAGCCATGCCAGGAAGGCAGGAGACAAGATGAGCACGGGGAAAGGAGGCAGACAGAAAGCCCTGGCAGGCCCAGTGAGGTGACGCCATCCGAAAGCCGAGCGACAGCTAGAAACCGAAGCCCTGCTATGTCCACGCAATTTGGCTTGGCCTTCTTTTCTTTTCTCTTCTTTTCTTTCCTTATTCTTTCTTTCTCTTTATTTCTTCCTTCCTTCCTTCCTTTCTCTCCCCCTTCCTTCCTTCCTTCGCCTTTAGAAAGTCAGGTGGCAACCACAAATATTGTAACTTTTATTTCCCCTTTTGTAATTCTCTCTTGCAGCTAATAATGTTGAATGTAGTTGATGCTGAGGAGAAACCAGCAATCCAGTTTTTCTCTAATTTACTGCAGCGATGAACATCCCAGTCAGTGAATCTCTTAAAGCTCAGCCATGGTATAAATGCGAGCAGACAAGACCAACAAGTAGCTGTTCTCTGTGTTCTCAAACCTTCTTAGCATAGTTTGAGACATTTTATTCTTCAGGTACTGAGGTGTTTCAGCAGAAAGCCAACAGGTGGCAGCTAGAATATGAAAGCTTGGCCTGTGCTGAGGAGTGAGCCACGCAAACAGCACACGGAATCTTGAGACAGAAACACCTGACTGTGGGGTGCAGAAGCAGCCTGAGCGAATCTAAGTTTCTCACACCCAGGAAAGATCCTTTCTCTTCGAAATATTGAGAGAGAGATCAAAAACAGTTCAGCTAGATGACTTGCTGTCCTCTGCAAGAGACTGGGTTGGGGGGCCAGGGATTTAGCTCAGTGGTGCCGCCACCTGCCTCGCAAGTGCAAGGTCCTGAGTTCGATCCCCAGTACCCCCCAAAAAAGAGAATGCGTTGGTATCAATTCAGTTTCCGGAAAGAAATATGCTGTTATTGATTAAGCTACTTATTTCTTATGGTTCTATTGAAAATCACAGCCCAGAAATAAATTCTATCACAATCAGAGTTGGCGGATATCACACAAATGACTCTTCTTTCCCTTTATATAAAAGGGTTTTACAAAATGTACATTTTTAATATGTGGAACTCATTAGTGTATTTGTATATTTTATATTCAAGAGAAATCCTTTGCTACAATTCCAGTGTATCCACCAAAAGTTCACATGTTAGGAACTTCGCTCCCTAAACTTACGTGTTAGTGGCATTAGGAGGTGGGGCACTTGGAGTGAAATAAGGAAGCCCTAAGGCCATCGGGTGGGACCGTGAGGGCAGTCGTGGCTCTATTAGAGGAGAGGTCATGTCCCAGGTGCACAGGTGCTCCGGCTGCCATGCCTGCCCTCCGCCAAGCTGTGACGCAGTAAGAAGGCCTCACCAGATTCCAAGCAGATGCTGGCTGCGTCTTGGGCTTTCCAGACTCCAGAACCGTGCACTCCATAAACCTTCATGCTTTGTAAATAACAGCTACAGAAAATGAACTCAGACACCTGTTGAACACAAGAGTGAACTGACATTTTCTACCATTACTGTGTGCTATAAGCAGTGGTCTCCATATGGGCAAAAAAAGCTTTCCACTGCAGAAGCAGAAAACCTTCAAGAAAGTGGAACTTGAAAAGCAATGTACCTTTCATAAATCACTTTAGCAAAATCGGCAATGCCTGTTTACATATCAGATAGTATTTCCAAAATGTCATAAAGGAGGGAAAATGTCTTGGCAACTTGTGTTTGAGAAATAATACAATACACAGAGAGACTGGATAGGAAATTGTTCCTATAGAAGTAGCCGAAGTCATCCCGAGTTTGGGAGGGCACAGATGCTGCTGAGGGAGCGTAATCTCTCAATGCTGGCCCAGTGGAGTGAGGACAGAAGACGATGCTAGAGAGCTAGGCCTAAGAGCCCTGCACAACACAACGTGGGGGAGGCTGGCCCTTCTCAAAAGGAACCCAGGTGGAGCATTTGAGCCCAGCAGGTAACAGGGAGGTAAGAGAAATTAGCAAGCTGCTCTCCTTTGGCAACCTTACGTCTTCACACAGGTATACGAGACAGGCAGCCAAGCAGGTCCCCAGCAGCAGCTCAGTGTCAGGTTAAAGAAATTAATTTATTTTCACTACTTCTTAGTGACCAAGTATAGAGCTATGTATTCAGAAAACACTGTGTAAAGGACATTTTCTATTATCCATATCAAACCTGAAAACTGAAAAATAATCATAGCTTTATTTCACACCATCAATAGGGATTTCCAGTCAAAATACATATGATAACATATTGGGTACAATCATATTAATATGTTTTCAGTTATATTAAATTTAAGGTAATCCTTTGAAAAATCTTTGCAAGAAATCTCCAAACCCAGAAAATTTTACTACAGCAATTTTTTTCCCCTTTGCCTTGTTTTTGTGCACACACAGTATTTGTCTTTAAAGAACTGGACCATTCTGTCAGGCTGATCAGATGTCTGTGATCATTTGACTTAACAATGATACAAAAGATTTTTAACTATGAAAAACCAGACTTTATGGAGGAGGCTGGATCTTACTGTGGAAAGAGGATCAGATCTGAAGCCAGTCGACCTCAGATTGAGTCTAAGCTTTATCATTTTCTAATGTCTGACCTTGAGCAAGTTGCTAACCTTCATTGAACTTGTTTTCCATTTATAAACTAGAGATGATAAAACCTCGATTTCTGAATTGTCTCGAGATTGAAGAAGTTCATACATTTGTAACGTGCTTTATAAAATATAAAGTACCAACCAAATGTTACCTGCCTCGAGTCAGTGGAATGATGTTCACAGAAAGGGTCCTGTGTTAGGTGGGGGAGATGACACCAATGACACCAGTTGCTTCTTGTAGAAGACACTGGAAATATTCATATTTAACTGTGACACAGTCCGAAGGAAAGCCATGCGACTTAACTGAATTATCATTACATAAACACCTCAGACTATAATTTTATGAATGGAGTTTTGAGTAGAGGTTGAAAACTCAAATGTTTACATGGAACAAGAAGGTTACATGATACAAAGCATAAGTTGGGAGTAAGACAAGTGTGTGCATAAGTGCCATAGTGAGGCCAAGTGGGGCTTGGATCCAGAAAGGGGACTCAGAACAGTGGGGAGTGCAGGAGAGATGTAAGTTTGGCCAATTGTTACCCCAGAGAAGTTTGGATTTCACACTATTAGATTTCTAGTCTTAAGAGAAGATGGAAATTACATATGTACTTAAGACCGTCTATTTTGACAAGGACTTGCATTTTAGCTGAAATACAATGTGAAGAAACATTGAAGGCTATAGGCGACCTTGGTCTCTGGTCCCTGTTCAGGTGCCCACTGTAGGGGAGCCCGGGTCTGAGCCCCAGGCTGGGCCGCCTGTGGCCAACTCTCCTGGATGGACGGCCTTGCTCAGGAACCTAGGCCCGAAACTTTGTTCTCCCTGACCCGGGGGCAAATGAGGAGGAATGGCAGAGAGACACAGAGTCAGGTCAACGTGCGGGGCCCCAGGGACTCCTACCTCTAGCAGGCAGAGGAGCCCCGGCCTGGCTCACCTCGCTTTTATTCACCCAGACACGGGCACAAGCAATCAAAGTAACACAGTCCATCTGGTTCCCAGTACCCACTAGGGCACCTCTGGGGAACAACTGAACCTCCGCCACCTTAACTTGCCCTGATACGCAGTCACCCCTGTGTGCGGCCATTCTCCTTTGTGTCCCAGAGGCAGCCAGTCGGCCCTAGTTCCCCTCTGGTCCTGACAGGAGGCCCTAAGACACAGGAGACGGGGTCCGTCTGTAGGGTTACGCCCTCCTGAAGTAAGGAGGTAAGAGGTGAGAGCAGAAGAGTGAGAGGTGGCTATACTACTGATGGCAAAATTCACTGAAGTGGTAATTAGGTGACGTGGAATGCAGATATCCTGGTGTCATCAAAGCAGACAGCCACAAGAAAAGAGAAAGGTGAAGTCAAGCCTTGGCCATTTATGAAAAATGACTTCTGAGATTATCTGGCCTCATGTAAAACCGCAGCAGATCCTTGACTTACAAAATCAATTCAATCTCAAGGGCTGGTTGTAACTCAAGTCAGTCAATTGAGGCTCAGACTCCTCTCCACAGCCTTCAGAGCCTCTCTCCTGTACATAGCAGATCTCAGTGTCCTTAGAGAGACCCTGGCCCAGGATTCCTCAACCCCACACAGGAGAGGATGCTGTCAGGTTCCT
The DNA here is from genome assembly GCF_053883595.1 of Heterocephalus glaber. Taxonomy (NCBI): domain Eukaryota; kingdom Metazoa; phylum Chordata; class Mammalia; order Rodentia; family Bathyergidae; genus Heterocephalus; species Heterocephalus glaber. The sequence continues at coordinate 13,154,390 of NW_028258162.1, read as the reverse complement.
TCCAGAACTCGTTAGGGGTTAAATCTGTGTATGAGACCATCTAGAAACACAAGTAGCTGGCATTGGGGTCGTAACTCAAGACTTCGTTCATAAGTTAAAACTAAAATTCCAGTCATAACACAGGTTGTTCATTTGTCAGGCCAGTCGTAACTCGAGGGTCCACTGTGACTTTTTGTGTTTCTTCCCTCTTGCTAAACATTCTTCAGGCCAACACGCATCCAAGTAGAACTGAAACACAGCCTTGTCCAGAGTCCGTGATGTGGACAGAGGTGGTGGCATGGCACAAGGGCTCTGAGAAAGACAAGGTGAGGGGTGGCCCATCCTCCCCAGTCAGCTGGGACCAAGACAATGCTGGGCCCTGCAGAACTGAGATTTCTTAGAAGAATGTGCAGTCAAAGGAGTTCAACTCCACTCTTCCATTCTCACAACAACATTTTAATGATGTTTTAGATAAGAAAAGCGTAATGTGTATAAAAAGAAAATACCACTATTAGGAAAAACAAACTTGTTCAAAGAAAGATTGCCTCTGATCTTGGAAAGAAATTATCATTAGTTTATTTACTTGATTTGAATCTTAATCCTAATGCCTTAAACCAGGAGCTCAGGAATAACCCAGGAAATCAGAGCAGAATAAAGTTTTAAAAATGTATTCACTAACCCATTTCAATACTTATACATTTGACTGAGATATGTGGGTGGTGAAAGTAGAGCTTTCGGAGCAGCTATTCCAACATTTTTATGTATACAGATAACTACTGGTATTTTCTTTATTACAACTAAATCATGTACAAGTCATTCAAAATACGGTGGTACCTCGGTTCATGAACTTGTTCCACGATTCTGGAAAAGACGGCCACGTTTGTGTTCATGCTGGAAAGATAGCTGTGCTGATGTGTCAGCTGATGCAGACTTCACAAATAAAAATAAAATTTGGCCAAACACTTTCGTTTGCAAACTAAATTCTTCACAAACAAAAGCCTTTGTGAGCTGAGATTCCTCTGTAACTGGCTCAGTCAAGAACACTGAGAAGAGGGTGCACAGTTCCAGCAAGACATGATGAGTGCAGAAGTTAAAAGGAAAATTGGATGTTTGCTCTTGATGTCAAAAATAACTCAGTATTTTAGACGGGAAATATATAATCACAATTTGAACAAAAAGTAAAGATATGATTTTAGAGGGAAAATACAAATGTGCGTGGTTTATTTTTCCTTCCACTCTCATTTTCCTAAAGATGCCTTAACTCTAAAGTGTCCTCTGAAGTCCTCACGTGGCTGGGTCGCGGGACACAGTTCTCATCAGCAGATTGGCCCAGGTCCCCCATGCATCCGTCTTACCGAAGCCATGTGGAGTCAGGGCCTGTCCGAAGCGGGCCCTGGCGGCCGAACCTGAAGGGTGTGCTGCTGGTCTAGCTCGCCCCACCTGTTTCCCGGCTGCAGCCCTCTCTGCGAGCAGCTCTCCTCCTCGTGCTGCTTCTGGCCTGGAGCCAGCCACGGACTGGACCCCCTGAAATTGTGATGCAAAAAAAACCTCTCCTCTTTTACACTGTGTCTGTTGGATATTTCACCCCAGCGGTGGAAAAGTGACTAAAGCACATAACTAATACCTTTGGTCTCATGGAACACAGCCCCAGCCTCTGCTCCAATTCATTCACTTATTTAAGTCATCTCTGGGCGGAGACCCCAACGTGCTAGGCGCAGTGACTAATGCAGGACGTGTAGTAGGCCCTGCACGGCCTTGCCTGGGAGGACCTGTCCCTGCCCTGCCATCTGACTGCCCTGAATATCTGTTGATTTTGTCAACTCTTTGAGGATTGGCTTGAGGTTAAAAACAATGTATTTATGGCCGTATCCCCAGTGAACAATACTTGTGTGTAGAATGCATGTTTAATGAATAAATGAATTAATAACACTGGGGACTAGAATGAAGGAAGTCTGGGAAGGCCTTAAAGAGTTTGGTGAGAGCAGCTGGTGTCTGAGGCGGCCTAGCCTTCGGGTCTCATCCTTCACAACCCCAGAACTGCAGGGACTGCGCCCCATCCCAGATGTTGGACCAGGGGCTCGATTTTGCTGGGAAATCCTCACATGGGAAGGAAGGCACTGTGCTCCTTTGGCACTTCCCCTACCCGCCTTGAAATGCTGGACGTTTGAGGCTACGAAAACCAAACAAAACAAAATGGGAAACACAGCAAGCCCGTGGAAGACATGATCATAATCTGCTAAAAAAGGCTCCTCTGCTTGTAATTCGAGGCGTTTCACAGCTCATCTGGCTTCACCAGCCAGGACAGAGGAAGAGACACGCACCAAGAGGTGAGGCGTCTTGGAATCGGGCTGAGGTCCGCTGCATGCAGAGCGGCGCTGAGCACCCCTCCCAGTAGGCTCACCACAGGTTCCCCAGGAATGAGTTCTTCTATTCCCTGATCCTGTGGCTCAGGATCTCTTCTCATTCTTGTGCTAAAACCTGTCCCTAAAATGAGCTGCCCCTGCTTACATATTTAACAGCACTGTTTTCTATCAGGCTGTGCAAAGGCCAGGAGGGCTCAGGTGGGGAATGCCATTCCCCGTGACGTCAGTAATGACTGACCTATTTATCTCGGCTTTGAGCTGCTGATCTGAAAGTAAAGATTTAAAGAGAGAACATCAGAAATCATTACCTTCTTGGGTACATAATTAGTAATAGGAAAAACCCAGCAAGAGGCAGAGAGACAGGGGAAAGTCCTCCGAGAGCCCGAGTGCAGGAGGCTGACTGGCTCGAGAGAAGTTAGAAAAGTGCAGCTTAAAAGCCCCTCAGCAGTTTTCCCAAAGAGAGCACATCTGATTCGTGAGGTAACAGAAACATCACCTCATCTGCCAACAGCGTTATTAGCCTTTCAGACCCTCAGGTCAAAATCCTTTTTCTAAATTTCTGAAATTTTCTCAACCTTCAGAACAATTACCAGGGACCCCTCTCTCTAAGTGCAGGCGGCTCCAGGCAACTCTGCCCCAATCAATACAGGAGGCAATCTCAGGTCTTCTGCGGAATTTCTGAACATAGGAAGCACTAGGATCTTCGAAGGAACGCCAGGGTCAAGTTATATGGAAAAAAGTATGAATAAAAAACGGTAAGTATCTCAGAAAACAGAAGCTTTAAGGCAGCCTTTTCTTTAAAAGTTGATATTTAAGGGATCATGGACACGAAGGTGCCTCCTCGTCCAGCAGCCAGGCTGAGAGGGTGGCTATGGCGGGGCCCAGTGGGCTCCAGTGCAAACTAGCAGCACAGTGAAGCCGTCATCCCATCTTCTGAGGCAGGCTGAGTCACCAGGTACTTTTCCCTCTCCTCCTTGATGCTCCAATCTGCCTGCGTGTTAGAACCATAGCGCTAATACAAGGTTCTAGTATCCAGGTAAGCAGAGATCAGACTCCCTCCTTTACGAGAAACACACCACGCTAAGCAAGGAAACGTAAAATCAACCACCGGGGCAAAGTGAGCGGTGTCACTTATGCAGCCAGGTGAAAACCCAGAGTCCAGGTGCTGTCTTCGCTGCCACCTGGAAAGAAAGTTGTCCCAAAGGCAGCCCCGAAATGATGGCCTGGACCCCTCTCATAGGCAGTGCAGTGCAGTGCAGCCCATCTGGTCCCCACAGAGAAAACCTGACTACTGGGTGTTCAAGCCATGGGGAGGCAGGGAGCGTGAACGATAAGGAGAAAATCTAGGCTCGTCCTCTTGTACACACGGTCATTCTTCTCACCCGTGTGGACCCCAGACACAAGCAAATAAAGGGGGAGCGGTTTGGAGGAAGAACTGCTCTGAGCTGCACTGGACGCCAGGAGAGCCCGTTCTTCCCGGCCACAGGTCACCAACCCGGTCGGCCCCTTCACTTCCCTAGAATGGGCCAGCCTTGCTGGGAAGCCACCAGGGCCTGCTGCAGAGCTGCCTGCCTCCTTTACGTAGAACCACTATTCTGTCACTATCTGCCGGAGATGGGCACACGGGGTAGCTTTACCCCCAAAAAGCTAAATTTCTTAAATAATTCAGAAAAGTCATATACAAGTATTATTCTAATGAAGATAACATAATAAGAATACAGTGTATTAACTATAAGGTAGTGAGATAGTAAGAAATCTCTCCTTTTTTTTTTTCTGGTACCAAGGATCGAACTTGGGACCTTGAGCTTGCAAGGCAGGTGACGGCACCACTGAGCTAAATCCCTGGCAAAAACTATATGCTATACCAATTGCATTTGGTTACCTATATGAAATTATCGAAATCCAAGAGGAAGAGATGACAAACATAAATATATATGCACCAAATACGAATGCCCCAAACTACACAAAACAAATATTAATGGACATGAAAAACCAAATAAGCACTAATACAGTTGTAGTGGGGGACCTCAATACCCCACTATCACAAATAGACAGATCATCTAGGAAAAAAATTAACAATGAAATTCTAGAACTGAACCAAGCTATTGAACAAATGGACTTAATAGATGTTTGCAGAGTGTTCCACCCCACAAAATCAGAATACACATTCTTTTCAGCTGCACAAGGGTCATTCTCCAAAATAGACCACATGCTAGCTCATAGGACATGTTTAAGTAAATGTAAAAGAATTGAAGTTGCCCCCTCTATATTATCAGGCCATAGTGCAATAAAATTGGAGATCAATGACATAACAAACTGCAAAACCCCCACAAACACATGGAAATTGAATAATACCCTCCTAAACAACCAATGGGTCACAGAGGAAATTAAAGAAGAAATTGACAGTTTCTACAAGTAAATGATAATGCTAGTACAAATTACAGGAATCTATGAGACACAATAAAAGCAGTTCTACCAGGGAAATTCATAGCAGTGAATGCCCATATTAGGAAAACAGAGAGAATTCAGTTAAATAACCTAATGCATAACCTCAAGCTCCTAGATAAAGAAGAGCATAACAAACCCAAAGCCCGTACAAGAGAGGAAATTATAAAGATCAGAGCAGAAATCAACGCAATGGAGACTAAGAGAATGATACAAAAAATCAATTAACCAAAGAGTTGATTTTTCAAAAGAATAAATAAAATCAATAAATCTTTAGCCAACCTTATCAAAAAAAAGGAAAGAAAAGGCTCAAATCCATGCAACTAGGAATGAAAAAGGTGAAGTCACAATAGACCCAGCAGAAATAAAGAGGATCATCAATACCTACTTCAAGAACCTGTACTCGGATAAAATGGAAAACACAGAAGAAATGGACAAATTCCTAAATACATACAAATTGCCAAAGTTAAATCAAGAAGATACAGAAATTCTAAACACCCGAATTACAATGAGTGAAATTGAAAATGTAATAAAAAAATTTACAAACAAAGAAGAGCCCAGGTCCTTATGACTTCACTGCTGAATTCTACAAGACTTTTAAAGAAGAACTATTACCATTACTCTTTAAACTCATCAAGGAAATTGAAAGGGAAGCAAGCCTTCCAAATTCATTCCTGGTAGCAAATGTTACTTTGATTCCAAAACCAGGGAAAGACCCAACTCAAAAAGAGAACTAAAGGCCAATCTCCCTAATGAACATAGATGCAAAAATCCTCAACAAGATACTGGCAAACAGAATACAGAGGGTCATCAAGAAAATCATACACCCTGACCAAGTTGGATTTATCCCAGGGATGCAAGGATGGTTCAACATCTGTAAATCAATAAATGTAATACACTATATTAACAGACTCAAGGACAAAAACCACATGATCATCTCAACAGGTGCAGAAAAGGCATTTTACAAAATCCAACACCCATTCATGATAAAAATGCTACAGAAAATTGGAATAGAAGGTCTTTATCTCAATTTGATTAAGGCTATCTATGAAAAACCAACAGCCAACATCATACTAAATGGTCAAAAACTGAAAACTTTCATGCTAAAATCAGGAACAAGACAAGGATGTCCACTATCACCACTCCTGTTCAATATAGTTCTGGAAACATTAGCCACAGCAATTAGAAAAGAGAAAGAAATAAAAGGAATAAAGATTGGAAAAGAAGAAGTTAAACAGTCATTATTTGCTGACGATATGATACTTTACATAGAAGACCCAAAAAACTCGGCCAAAAGACTTCTAGACCTAATTGACAGATTCAGTAGAGTAGCTGGATACAAGGTCAACACTCAAAAAACAATAGCCTTCTTGTACACAAATAACAGGCTCACTGAGAGAGAAATTAGGGAAACAATGCCTTTTATAATAGCATCCAAAAAAATGAAATATCCAGGAATCAATCTAACCAAGGAAGCAAAAGACCACTACACTGAAAACTACGGCACTCTGAAGAAGAAGATTGAAGAGGATATAAGAAAATGGAAAGACATCCCTTGTTCCTGGGTAGGAAGAACCAATATAGTGAAAATGGCCATACTTCCAAAACTGCTATATAGATTCAATGCAATGCCAATTGAAATTCCAACAATATACTTTACAGAACTAGAGAAAATGATCCAAAAATTCATTTGGAACCAGAAAAGACCTAGAATAGCAAAAGCAATTCTAGGCAACAGAGACATGGCTGAGGGGTATCACAATCCACAACTTCAAAGTATACTACAAAGCTACTGTGATAAAAACAGCATGGTACTGGCAAAGAAACAGACTCGAGGATCAGTGCAATAGATTAGAAGATGCAGAAACAACTCCAGACATACTCACTCACCTCATCTTTGACAAAGGAGCCAACCACCCTCATGAGGAAAGATAGCCTATTTAATAAATGTGTTGGAAAATCTGGATTTCAACCTGCCAAAGATTAAAACTAGACCCATATCTGTCATCATGCACTAAACTAAGATCAAAATGGATTAAAGATCTAAATATTAGGACAGAAACACTAAACTTGCTGGAAGATAAGTTAGGTAGAACTCTTGAAGACATTGGCATAGGAAAAGACTTTATGAACAAAACCTCAGTAGCACAGGAACTAGCACAAAGCACCAACAACTGGGATCTCATCTTATTAAAAAGCTCCTGCACTGCAAAAGAAACCACCAGCAGAGCTAAGAGACAACCTACAATGTGGGGAAAGAAATTGTAGCAGCTGTACCTCAGACAAAGGGCTACTATCTAGAATATATAAAGAATTGAAAAAGATCAGATCTCCCCCCAATTCCAAAATGGGCATCTGCAATGAACAGGCATTTCTCAGACAAAGAAGTAAAAGGAGAAAATAAATATATGAAAAAATGTTCAACATCACTGTTCATTCGAGAGATGCAAATGAAAACAGTGCTGAGATTCTACCTCACCCCAGAAAGAATGGCTGCTATCATGAAATCAACCAATAACAAATGCTGGCAGGGCTGTGGGGAAAGAGGAACCCTGCTCCACTGCTGGTGGGAGTGCAGACTGGTGCAACCACTGTGGAAATCAGTATGGAGATACCCCAAAGAACTAGGACTGGAAGTCCCATTTGACCCAGCTACTCCCCTGCTGGGTATCTTCCCCAAAGAATTAAAAGAATCATATCACAGTGATATATGTGCACCTATGTTTATAGCAGCACAGTTTGTGATAGCTAAAGCTTGGAAACAACCCAAGTGCCCATCAACTGGAAACTGGATAAAGAAGATGTGGGTTTTTTCATAAAATGGAGCACTACTCAGCCATAAAGAACAAGAAACTAGAGACATTTATAGCTAAATGGATGCATATCCAGGCCATACTCTTAAGTGAAATAAATAGGACACCCATGTGTAAATACCGAATAGTTTCTCTAGTGTGAGAAACTGAAAGTGTAAATAAGGATGAAAATGATTAAAATCAATAATTGATCATTTGAAATAGGAAAAGGTCCAAAGGTGGAGGGGTGGCAGTAGGGGAAGGGGAAAGGGAAGAAAGGAAAGGAAAAATAATGAGAAAAGAAAAAAAAAATGGAATCAAACTCTGTGTAAATAGGGAAGGGTGGAGCCGGTGAAGGGCGCACAGGTAATGGGGAACAAATAAGAACCAAGATGCATCATGTGCAGGTACAAACACCCAATGATATATGGAAATGTATTTTTTTTTTGGTACTGGGGATTGAACTCGGGTCCTTGTGCTTGCACAGCAGGCGGTGAAACCACTGAGCTAAATCCCCGGCCCTGTAAATGTATTGTATACCTAAAACATACCAATAGAAGAATTTAAGGAAAAAAAGAGAAGTCACGGACCCTGCTTCTCTGAGTCCCATAGCCCAAGCCCCTTGGCACAGAGACGTGCCGCCCACGGTGCAGTGTGACACGCGTGAAAGAGCCCCTGGTCCCCTTTCTGTGTCTGCACTGCCACTGCCATGCTGCGTGCACACTTCTTCTAATACCCTTCTTCCCCACGGTCCCTGCGCCACCCCGGCTTCTCACACAGAACTCTGCTCCCCCACTTTCTTATGATGTCAACCTTCTTCCATCTCATGTGTTCTTTTCCTCATTTCCCCCAAATTAGACCCATTTTCTCTTGGAGGAGGAATGCATCTGCTCTCTGCTCCTGGGACTGTGTTAACTCCTGACCCAAAGCAGTTGGCGTTGTGTTTTCCTCATGAGTACTGGGCCTTGGCTTTTGCCTCTGACAACTCCGTGTTCTTAACAGGCACAGTGCCATCCACAGCTTCTGGCTGAGCAGCCCGGGGACAACTTCGCGGCCATCCTCATCAGCTCCTTCCCAGCCCTGAGAGGTGACCACTGCTCTGAGCTTCCTCTGCGGCTCTTGTTGCTTCCCTCTGCTCTTCCCTGAACCCCAATTATGTGGAAATCCCCCAAATTATAATAGTTTCCAGTTTCTTTGTTTGATTTGCCTGAATCTTAAAACCACATTTCAACATTTCAAAAATTTTTGTTAAGGAATAGCATGAATGATTTTGTAAGACAGGCATCAAATTCTTTTTGTGAATGAAACAGAGAAACTCGTCTGAAACCATTTCTTAGATCATCAGTGCTACTTTCCTCTTCAATCTTTCTCTACCCATAAAGTAAAATTATACCCATTCATCACTGTAATGCTAGTAAGTTCCAATTAACACAAAATAATATGCCATATTTTATTTAACATCAGAGAGATCTATCATATCATTTTGTCAATAAATAGTTACAAGTTTTGAAGTTCGAAACATGACTGCCCTTATGATTTTATAAAGGAAACTATCAATATGTTTGGGATTTTGCTTCTCACTAAAATGTTTATTATTCCCCTCACTTTCAAGTTACTATCTCAGCTGAACACGCTGCCTTGCATACGTGGCTCTCATAACGCTGAAGGTAGAATCCTGCAAGCTGCACAGAAACTTTGGCAGTGGAGCCCTGGATAGACCTTGCCAACGGAAGGAGAAGGGCCATACTGCCCCTTGGTGTTTGCTGCCTGCGGGTTCTCTCCTGGCTTGCTGCTTCTGTGACCATTGCCCCGTAGTGCTGCTTCCCTCTGGTAGCACAAGTCTTCCTTCTAGAAGCAGCTGGCTCCAGGCTGTGGAGTCCTCCCACACATCTGAACCATCTTCATCCCCTCCCTCTGACACCAGCTGCTTCCCAGGTGTCCCCTTTAAAGACCTGGCTTGTGGCTCCAAGGGCCCTACTGGGTTCCAAGGCTCTGTGCCAGTCAGCCAGGTACATCCTGTGCAGAGCCCCGCCTCGAAGCTGTGCAGGGTCTCTTCTTCTGGGGTCTGAGCTTTGCTCATCTCAAACTTTTCCTCTGTACCCTCACCTGGAGGTGGAAGCTATTTCTTGCAACTGTTGGCTGTATGATACCGGAGGGTTCTCATCTCCTCCTCTGTTAACAATTTTACCAATAGTTAGAAAGTTTTCATACGGAACGCTCAGAATTCCAAAAACGAGAGTGACTTCTGTCTCCTGATTGGATCCTTCAAGCTTGTCTTAAAGACAGTTATTACCAATCAGAGAGAGCATTGCTTGACAACTGGGTGTCAGTCCATGTGTATAAGATTTTCTCAGAATTTTTACAAGCAACTTGACAAAGTACATTGCCAATAAGATAAATTGACCACCAAAATCCAGAAAGAATTTTTAGGGCTGCTAAACCATATTCATGTGCAGAACAAGGTTTTCTTCTGTGCCTGTTGTGGTGCCCCACAAGGCCTGCTCTCCCTGCGGCAGGAGTGGTCTGACAGCAGCTCACATTTGAGTCCCTACAGGAACTTCCCTCAGCTGACCACAGCTCATACAGGGAGGAGTCTCAGTAGCTGTGCTCTGTCTGGTAACACTGTTGAAGCACCATCCGGAGCTCAGTGCTAAGTGACAGCTGCATCACTGCTCCCTTCTCTGGGACTGGTTTTGCTTCACTCATTCCTGATACTCATGCTATTCCCACATTTCTGTCTCACAGCTGGTTTTCTGAGTGACACTATTTCTGGCACTCACAGTATGCCCGAATAGTATTCTACACAACTAATGTTTATCCCCCACATACACACAAATTCACTTCTTAAAGACCTACTTCCTAAAGTGGCTGTATTTGGAGACAGGATCCTTACAGAAATAGTTAAGGCTAAAAGAAACCATAGGAGTGAGGCCCTGGTCCAATATGATTAGCGTCTATGAGAAGAGACAGGTGGAGGCTGTTCTCACTCCTCCCTGGGAGGACAGGGTGAGAAGCTAGCCATCTGCAAGGAGCAAACAGAGCTCCCACCAGAGACTGAAGGAACAGCACTTTGGTCCTGGACTTCCAGCCTCCAGAGCTGGGAAAAATAAATGTCTGTTTTTCACACCATCTATCTTGCGTTATGGTAACCAAGTTGACTAAGAAAAATGGTTAAATAATTACTATCATACTTTTATTTAAATGGTTAGATCCAGAATTTAAGAATTAATTCCTATCCAACCCATACAGACATTATCATACACATTCCTGATCCCTTACTGAACTCATGCTACCTTACTCTTATTACTAAGCTCTTTATTAGAATCTGAGATCTCAGCGTGACTTAAAAGCTTTAGGCTCCATGAATGTTTGCCAAGATTAGTAAATCAAATCAAAATAAGTCTATCCTGGACTTTGGCAAGCTGGGAAGCAACTTAAACATTATACACAAATGACCTTAGTGGCAGTTATAGGAAATATTTACTTTCTATTGATTATGAAGAATAAGGGACTGCTCTAATCACTCTGCATGCATCACTATGTTTGTTTTCATAATACCCCTGTGAAATAGTTGGTGTAATATCTGTTACAAAGATGAATAAACAACCCAAGTCACAGGCAAGTTCAGGAACTTTCTCAATGTCATACAGTTAAAAAATAACTAAACATAGACCGGATTCCAGAGCACCTAACAATCCCTTCACCATTTCTTCTTCATCCTTGGGTGCATCTGGGCTGCTCATTTCTCCAGGTAGACACCCAGGGGGTTCTGGAGTCACTGGGCATCTACAGCACACCTGGTACACATAACGATGTATCTTTACACAGACAGAATAGTGTGGACTTCACTGTGTACAAATAAACTATGGAAAACCACCCACGACATGTTGGAGAATTTCCTCTTATGTCCCTCTTCACACTCACACAGAACAAACACGAAAGAATGGTCCAGTAATCTCAGTAAGAGAAAACTATGTGTCAAGATGGAATCTTGTCTTAGGTGATCTGGAATGGTACACTGATTTCACTGAACCAACTGTCTTAGTTACTTTGTTGGTCTCTGAGACACAATGCCCAACACTCACAAATTAAAGAAGGAGAAGTTTATTTTGGCTCACAGTTTCTAAAGGTGTCATTCCATAGTCAACTGGCTCCAAGGTGGGGCAGCAGGGCAGAGGAGAAGCAGCTCAGGGCATTGCAGCAGGAAGCAGGGCAGGAGGAACCAAGAAGGCAGGAGGCAGATAGACCCTTCTAGGCCACGCCCCCAGTGATCCACCTCCTCCAACCAGCCTTCACCTCCCAACACCACAATTAGCTGGAAATTCATCAGTGGACCAATCCACTGTCATGCCCCTATGATCTAATCACTTCCCAAAAGCCCCACCATGAGGTCATGAGGTTTTAGGGAGACATCCAGATACCAACCATAACACCAACTATCTGCCTGGTTTTATTTTGTCTTTGTTCTGTGAAACACTTCATTCCTATCAATGGTACTGTACTACCAATGACAACTACTAGACAATATTAAGTTTTAATCAACATGACTCAGGAAATATACATGCATTTCTTGGAAAAATATATATTTATTTAAATAGACATTCAATTATACGTATCTGCTATGGGCATAGATTTTATTTCACCACTGATATGACCTGTTCTTTTAGTTGTAAGGCAATTTCTTTATAAATCATAATCCTCTATATGATATCAATGAACAAAAAATTGAGAATTATAATCATTTTGAATTAGACATTTAGCGTATAATAATTATAGACCCCTTGCCACATTTTTCCACAGCGGATGAACGGATGGTCGACTTGTGAAACCCGGCTGAACTGAATCAGCGTGATCTGGGCATGGAGGACCCACCTGGGGATTGTTACCAATGGCCATAAAGAGAGAACTGGAGGGGAGGATGGGGGGCTGTCAATTTCCTAGGAGAAGCTCGCTCGGGGTGGTTTTCCTGATGCGAACTCGACCATTCCCATCAGAGGAGGAGCTGGGGCCTCGCTCTCCCTGGGGGCGGCTGCTGTTCTCCTTAGGGGAGTTCTGGTCTTCACCGTGAGCGTCGCTTCCTGGCTCCAGTGCGGATCCCTCAGCCTGGTGGCGCAGAGCCTTCACCCCATGGCACAGGCTTTCTGGCTTCCACCCTGGCCTTTGGCCTTCCAGGTGCAGATCCTCAATATGGACAAGCATGAGACATTGCCGTGGGCTCCGGGCCACTGGCTGGACTTGTGGAGGACACTGCCTTGGGCTCTGGGCCTTCAGCGCGACTTGCGCAGGACAGTGCTGTGGGATCCAGGCCTTTGGCTGGATTCTTTAGGCACAGGTTCTCTAGTGTGCGGCTTATCTCTTGCACTCCTTTGTATTTGACTTTTTGGGTAAATATCATAAAATAATCCTATAAATTATGTCTTATATTAAGTGTATTCCCTTGGCAAAAGCCTGACTGCAACACAGAGCTACCTGAAACAATCATCTATCAGAGTTTCCCCTTAAAAATATGTTTACAAAGAAATATGTTTGCAATCCAGTTTGTCACAAACCTTCACATGTCGGTGTCAGGTCCCTGATATTTGCTGGACACCTGGTGTGTCCCAGGTAAGTGTTCTAAGTGCTATATGTTCACCAGCTCATGTGTTTCTGCCATGTGAGGATGGTACCACTTTTGTCCACACTTTTGATCTACTAATATGAGTTCTCACTGATAATTAAAGATGTTCTTCACATCAACCAAGCCACTATTCAAAGACTGGCTGTCTCCTGTCTAAAAGGAATTGATTTTGTCACAATTTCCTTCTTATTACTGGGAAGAACAAATAGACTTATGAGTTATGGTGAGGTCAGTGCTATTTGAATGAAGACATTCAGGATAAAACTGAAAATGAAAATAATTCTTTATTCCCATGTAGTTATTAAAAACCACAATCACTTCATTCTTAGAATATTATGCAATCCTCTTGATAATGAGATCATATATGAGGAAAATCCAGGGAACAAAATCCCCTAGAAAGTCCTAAATAGTTTTTAGAACCCTTGAATATACTTTCCTTTAAAAATATGATTTCAGAAAAGAGTCAGTTGTCATTAAAAGGTCTCCACACAAGAAACACTGCTGTTATAATAATTAGCAAAGTGCCAACAGAGTTCTAAGGTGCGAGAGAACTTAACTACAAGTTCTGCATGTCACTATAATGAAAGGTAATGAGGCCACTCGGGCCGAGAACTCTGAAGTCTTAATTACATTGTACATTTTGAGGATTACACTGTATGGCATGTTTCTCAACTCATTCACAGATCCACCACTGACTTTCTGATTTGAGCATTAACCTGTATTCATAATCAATTTTATTTTTTTATACATTTTTCCTCATACAACTGAATTATAGTGACCCTAAAGCTCACACAGTCTCACAGCAGCGGAACAAAATTTGGTTAAAGCGTATGTGAACTGATGTGCTTTTGCATCTTCCCTGCTTTGTCATATGTCCAAAAGAAGAAACGTGTACACACATTGGATCACCAAAAAAGGACACAAGAGATTGAAGCCATTCCAATCCCTTCGTCTCAAAAGAAAGTGTAGCCCAATTAGACGGTATGGTTTGGATATTACACTCGAACAAGACCCACAAATACGCAGGCCAAAACAGCCTCAGGCCCCACTGTTACAGCAAGTGGTCCCTCACCAGTCTTCACATCCCCGAGAAAATCTGTGACTGGGAGCCTCAGTCCTTCCACCTCAGGTGAGATTCCTGGACCAGCAGCTTCGGGGTGGTCAAGAGATTATCAGCTGTGCAAACACCGGGCCCCACCCAGGCCTGCTGAACCAAAATGTGCCCTTCAACACTGTCCCCAGGTGACTACTACACACATTACTGGCTTGGATTATTCTGCCAGGACTGAGACAGGGAAAGAGACGCATTGTCTCTGGCACTTGCCATATTACAATTCAGCTGACCATTCAGTGGGCCTGCCTTGGGGACTCGGAAGGCTTAAAGCTTTAAACCTGATTCTTGCGAAGAGTCAGGAGACAGGAAGGTGGAGAAGGAAGCCCAGAGCCGGTCTTAACCAGGTGCTCCGTGTGCTTCCACACATGCATCCCTTGTAGCATGACAGAGGAGTCAGCGATAAAATTTGTGAAGAAAAGTATAACAATGATGACTAACAGTGGTTGGTGCTACTATGCTGCTTATTAATTGATTAATTGATGTTCTCGATCTTCCAACAGTGCTAGACATGAGGGAGTATTTTCCCTCTTTTGTAGTTGAAGAAACAGAGATAGAGTGGAGTTATCCATCATCCCAAACCAGGCGATTAGTAAATGACATACCTGAGAGTCATGCTCCTGTTTATCCACCTCACATCAGGCTCTGGTACAGGCTGCTTTTGAATGTGGATATCAACTTTAGTTCATTCTTGACTTTCACTCCAAAGCAGTACAACTTTTCTTTTACATGAACATTATCATAACTGCATACCAATCCCTTCTTCCAGTGCTAAATTTAGGAGGGGAAACCCACATGCTCCTAAAAGAAGATGCATTCAAAAGGAAAGTGAAAAACACCAGTGTCTGACATGGCTTGTTAAATCGATCCGAATGTGGATTATAAAGAACCAGATATGCACAGCTGAGCAGATCTTCTCTAAACATCCTGCCAAAACCTGGCAGTGCTGCAGGGTTAATGAGGCTTCTCTCAGTCCTCTAAAATAAATGCAGTTTCACATGTCCTCTGTCTGGCGCCTTGCTGATCTTCCTCTGTGTGAGCTAACACTCACAAATGTTATCAACTCAGTTAACCAAAACTGTTACACCAGAAAGGTGCAGAGCACTAGGGGTAAGGCTCAGGCCCATTTCCAAAAGAGTTCAAAATAATTTGCTCTTTGGAGAGGAAATTAAAGGTAACGCTAAGCAAATTGAAAGACCAAACCCCCAAACCTACTAGTGTTACCCTGCCTTTTATTTCATTCTGGGAACAAAAGGAAGTAGTTGAGATTCCTTGAAGTCTGTTTCACAGCTGTTCTTGGGGACTGTAAAATAAAAGACAAAACTGGTGGAAATTACTTAAAATGCAAAGATGGCAAAGGGAACTATTGCTGTGGGTAGGTTATAAATGACTTTGGGGACTTGGGGAGGCTCTTCCAGACCAACTGAAAAAATCATTTTAATCTGAAGATGGCAACCCTCTCCCAGTATATTGCTCATGATTAGAACATCCTCTTATTAAATTATAATGTTTTATAACTACTGAATAAAATTGGTATCATGTTTACTATACAAAATCCCTGCCATTTCTCAAATGGATATATATTTTAATATGAAATTGAAATTTAATATTGAAAGCACTAAGCAATAAAACCATCCTGCCTAGTTTCAAACTCTGTTTAAATTAGTTTTTGAATTTTGTATCTAATAACATGATACAATAACACTGAAACAAGATTAACACTATGATAGTATCTGTTTAGAAAACCGAGGCTGTTGCTATGGAAACGGACATTCCGCATATCTATGGAAACAGTGACAGTGTTGTAAATAATGATACTGAAAAGCAGAACTTAGTAAACTTAGCACATGAATTCTATGAAAAAGAATAGCGTATGGAATGTGGAGGGAGAAAAATTATATTTTCTTGTAAAAGAAGCACTGTTACATACTTTGTCTCATGACAGAAGCTTTAAGCCATGGTTTTCAAAACTTTGGTCTTTTACTGTCTCCTGTTAGCTACTGTCTTCTCATTACCTATCCAAATCATAACCTGTTTATACTTAACATAGAAATTCATTAAATACTTTTTGACTCAACTTCAGCTTGATAGCATTTCACCAACCAAAGTACTTTCCCTAAAAACAGTAAAAGAAACAAAATCACAGAAACCTTATGTGTCACTTAATTATATTTTCAAGTTCTAAAGAATTCTAAATTGTGTTATTAAAATAAAATTGAGCTCTTTACACTATAAACACTGAAGCCATTATTGTAATACATGAGATTTTGCAGTAATCCGGCACTGTCTTGCTGGCTGCACCATGTCCTACCTGCACATGGCCTGATAGGGCCGAGACTGCTCCACACAGAGGACGTGGTCACGTGCTGTGGCATCAGTAAGGGAAAGTGCGAACGTAATGACACATAACACATAAAAACAGTGCCATACAAGGCCGAGTCCCTGGCAAGAATTACATGGTTTGCACAGTTACGGAGATATGGAAACTGATCTTGTCTCATTTTAAAAAGCAAGCAGTTAGCACGATTTGCACACTGTCAAGTGAGAGAAGCAACCTAGAGGCAGCGGAGGATGACACTGGAGTGTGGCCTTGTAAACCAGCTCAGGCCCGGGACTTCTTCCTCTTGGCAAAGTTCCAGAATCGCAAGCTCTCCTCTCCCACACTCCTGTGTCTCCCACCAATGTTAAGCTTTACCTAGAGATAGACATGGTAGTTCTTTGGGACCTGAGAGCCTTGTTTACTCCTTCACTGTTAGGCCCTCAATTATTACAAGATTTTGCCAAGAAATCTTTTGCATTAAAATCCTACGATGTGTCCTAGCATTCTGTAGAACCGTAAGACAATGCTTCTGCTTTTACTTTAATTTTGAATGCCATCATTTCTGAAGACCCTCTCAGAAGGCAAACAAATGTTTTAAATGAGGAGTTGGAGCTGACTGATGGTCGTCAGGTTGTTTCAGGCAGGGACGGGGCTCGAGGCGCTGGATGGTTTGCTCAATCTGCCCCTTAGGACCAGCCCTGCCCCGATGGAAAGCAAACACCTTCTCCAACATTTTCTTTGAACTATTGGCTCCACTGCTTGGAAAAAACGAGCACAACTTTCGAAAACACAGGACAGAAAATCCCTTCCAGCTTTACGTTTCTGTGATTCTGTGGTTGTTTTTCAAAAATGTATTGCCGAGAACACGGTCCGAGTCAGAGGACTCTGACTTTTCTCACTTAGAGCTGAGAGTCAGTGATATGTGAGCACTATGGAAAAGCAGGAGGCCTTTCTGGAGCACGCGTCATGTGCCAAGGGCACTTCTTAGCAGGGACAAATGGAGAGTGAACCCCGTGGGCTAGGCAGGTCTCTTAGAAGGATGCTAATCTTTTTCAATCTGGGCTCCAACCTTTGAAACCTCCTCTAACCTCAATTACTGCCTTATTCCAAGTATAGCTACACTGGGAGTTACAGCTTTCATATATGAATTTTGAGAGGAAACAGTTCAGTCCATTAAAATACTAACCTAGCTTTGTTTCCTATGGTGAACAAAAATGGAAACAAGAAATTGTTGGATAAGCACCTAATGGAAGCTTAGAGGCATTAAGTATTAAATTTTCCAAAGGCCCTCCATGGCATAGTAAAAAAATGCTACTTCATGGTTTAAAAAAATGGAAACAAGAGATAGTTAGATAAGCACCTAATGGAAAATTACAGAGTCATTCAGTATTAAATTTCCTGTTCAATATAGTTTTGGAAACATTAGCCATGGCAATTAGACAAGAGAAAGAAATAAAAAGAATAAAAATAGAAAATTAAGAAATCAAATTGTCATTATTTGCAGATGACATGATACTCTCTATAGAAGACCCCAAGAACTCCACCAAAAGTCTTCTAGACATAATAACCAAATTCAGTAAAGTAGCTGGATACAAGGTCAACATACAAAAATCAATAGCTTTCCTGTACACAAACAACAGACTCATTGAGAGAGAAATAGGGCAAACAATTCCTTTCACAATAGCATCCAAAAAACTGAAATACCTAGGAATCAACCTAACAAAAGGAATCAAAGACCTCTTCTCTGAAAACTATAGAAATCTGAAAAGAGAGATTGAAGATGATATCAGAAAATGGAAAGACATCCCTTATTCCTGGGTAGGAAGAAGCAACATAGTGAAAATGGCCATACTTCCAAAATTGCTATGTAGATTCAATGTAATTCCAATTGAGATCCCAGCAGCATACTTCATGGACCTTGAGACAACAATCCAAAAATTCATTTGGAACAAGAAGAGACTCAGAATAGCAAAAGCAATTCTAGGTAAAAATGACATGGCAGGGGGTATCACAACCCCCAACTTGAAACTATACTACAAAGCTACTGTGATAAAAACAGCATGGTGCTGGCAAAGAAACAGACCTGAGGACCAGTGGAACAGATTAGAAGATGCAGAAACAACTCAAGACATGCTCAGCCACCTCATCTTTGACAAAGGAGCTGAACACCCTCACTGGAGGAAAGATAGCTTCTTCAATAAATGGTGCTAGAAAAACTAGGTTTCAACTTGCCAAAGATTAAAACTGGACCTATATCTCTCACCATGCCCTAAACTAAAATCTAAATGGATCGAAGATCTAAATATTAAAACAGAAACACTAAACCAGCTGGAAGAGAGGTTAGGAAGAACTCTTGAAGACATCGGTGTAGGAAAAGATTTTATGAACAAAACCTCAGTTGCCCGTGAACTAGCACAATCAACAAGTGGGATCTCTTCTTACTAAAAAGCTTCTGTACAGCAAGAGAAACCACCATCAGTGTAAAGAGACAATCTACAATGTGGGAAAAAATTTTCACCAGCTGTCCCTCAGACAAAGGTCTACTATCTAGCATCTATAAAGAACTGAAAAAAATCAGACCTCCCAAATTTAAAGACCCACTCCAAAAATGGGCATCTGAAATGAACAGGCATTTCTCATACAGAAAAGTAGAAATAGCAAATAAACATATGAAAAAATGTTCAACATCACTGTTCATTCGAGAGATGCAAATGAAAACAGTCCTGAGATTCTACCTCACCCCAGAAAGAATGGCTGCTATCCTGAAATCAACCAATAACAAATGCTGGCAGGGCTGTGGGGAAAGAGGAACCCTGCTCCACAGCTGGTGGGAGTGTCAATTGGTGCAACCACTGTGGAAATCAGTATGGAGATACGTCAAAGAGCTAAGACTGGAAGTCCCATTTGACCCAGCTAGTCCCCTGCTGGGTGTCTTCCCCAAAGAATTAAAAGAATCATACCACAGTGATATATGTGCACCCATGTTCATAGCAGCAGTTTGTAATAGCTAAAACTTGGAAACAGCCCAAGTGCCCATCAACTGGAGACTGGATAAAGAAAATGTGGGGTTTTTTTTTATAAAATGGAGTACTACTCAGCCATAAAAAATGAGAAATTAGATATATTTATAGCTAAATGGATCCATGTTAAGGTGATACTCCTAAGTGAAATAAATAGGACACCCATGTATAAATACCAAATCGTTTCTCTATTGTGAGAAACTGAAAGTGTAAATAAGGACTAAAAGGTATCATAGATAATGTGAAATAGGAAGAAAAGGGGCAAAGGGGAAGGGGAAGTGGGAGGGGTGGGGGAAAGGAAAGAAGGGAATGGAATTAATATGAGAAAAGGAAAAAATGGAAACAAAGTCTCTGTAAATAGGGAGGGATGGAGGGGTCGAAGGGAGGGCAGGGGAAGGGAGAAAAAATAAGAACCAAGAGAGATTATGTAAAGCTGCAAATTTCCAATGATGTATGTCATTATATTGTATACTTAAATGTACCAATAAAATAAAATTTTTAAAAAATGGAAACAAGAGATAGGTAGATAAGCTCCTAATGGAAACTTACAGAGTCATTCAGTATTAAATATTCCAAAGGTCTTCCATGGCATAGAAAGGTCCTGTATATATGATACCTGAAAAAGTTATGGTATATGTGCACAGTTTATGTACAACCATGGGAAGAGCCATTTGCTAGAAAAAAGACTGAAAGATAATACATAAAACTAGTTAACATTTGTGGGTAGTAGATAGTAGTAAGTATATTTGATGATGTGTTTCTTTCAGCTATTCTGTTTCTCAATATTCTTTCATGAATATTTATTATTTTTATTGAAAAGCAGTTTTAATTATCATATTAAATGTATTAACATAATTTTAAGGATAAAACAAATATGAAAATGAATGCATCCAGTGCCACTTTCCAGACTATTAAGCTGATGAGTCGATACTGTCCCTGTATTTATAAATTTAAATTGTACCAAATTACTAAAATTTAAATTTAAAAATTCTGTATTAAAATTCTTTTATGAACATTAGTTTTCAAATGTAATTTTAATGTGCTAATAGGCATAGGTGACAATAAAAATATCCAATACAAGTGAATGGGAAAGTTGTTTGCAAGCATTCTTTAGCAAAATCATACTTTTCCAAAGGACATTTTATACAGCATTCCAATATACAATCCATATTGAAGCTGAGGAAGCTGAGTTGGGAAACTCTGCTAAATTCAAATTCCTGAGCAACAGTTCAATCGCTCTTGGTTAGGGTACAGTACAGAGTAGAGTCAAGGTCCTGGGGGCCAGTCCAAGCTCCACAGGTAACTATGAACAACTTTCACAAAGTTGTAGCATGCTTCTGATGGATGACATGATCTCTAGTGTCTCCTCCAATTCTATGAATCTTTAACTGTGCTTGCTTTGGATAAACTGTGCAAGTATGTATTTTAAATTGTGAAATATGAATCTGAAATATGACAGTGGGAATTATTAAAAATCACCCCCTTTAATTTAGAAATATCTTCAAAGGATAAGCCCTCTTGGTGAGCACATCATTTCACAATGAGTAGAGACTGCACTTGTATACTCCGTAGCTCAATGCCATTCTTCACTGTTTGATTTTCAGCTCTTGCAATTAAAGAAAGCAATGATGCCACCACTGTGACATTTAATTGTATGTGTTGACTTGGTTGCCCAGGGGCTAGATAGGTATCCAACATCACTCTAGATATTTTTGTGAGGGGGTTTGGGATGAGGTTAACACATTATCCTCCTTAATTTGGGTGGGTCTCAGTCAGTAAAAGGACTGAAGAGAATGAAGAAAAAGCTGAGCCCTGACGAAAAGGAAAATACCAGAGTTTTTGGTCATAGCCAACAACAGATTTTCCTAGATCAGCACCAAATTCTTGGGACTTGAAGTGCAATTATTTTCTAAATCTCTGGGTCCTTTATCAGATTTTGTAATTACCGAGCTTTCACAATCCCATGAGCCAATTTCTTAGAATTATCTATCTATCTATCTATCTATCTATCTATCAATTATCTACTGACCTACTTTCCTGATCTCCTCCTTGGTTCTATTATTCTGGACTACCCCAAATAATACATCAACTTTTATCATAATTTTGAAATAATATATTAAACTGAAGAGAATTCCCCATGAGTGTCATATTTGTGCACATCTCATGAGTGGGGTCAGTGAGATTCTTTATGCTAGACCATCTTTTCAAAATCGATTAAAGAGTGAACAGTCTTCCAATGTCCCTCAAAGCTAAGAGCAGGTGTGCTTGTTGCCATTATGCAAGACTGCACCCCATCTATCCCAAGTTCAGGGTCATCTTCTGACATGCAGTCCATGGCCCTTGCAGATGTCACCCGACCCTCTCTGAGTCAGCCCCATGAGAGTAGGGAGCAAGAGAACTGAAATTGCTGACGCTCTGACAGCTGCTGCTGCCTGAGTCAGAGTCCTTGTGTCTTTGGCCTAGAACACTCGTGTGCTCTGTCAGCACCATGAAGCGGTGGCAAGCTAAGTTGGAAGTTTATAACCAGGGTGAAACATTAGACCTTTCCCAGTGCTTCACAATTTACATGAAACGTTTTAAAGTTTCTATAGCAGCATCTTCTCGAATACATTACATGGCGATTGGTTAACCCTTCTTTCCAACTGTGAGGTCTTATTCTGCTCTCTTTTAATGTGGGCTGTACTTCTACTTCTAAACAACAATGTAGCACAGGGGTAGCATGTGATTTCTGAAAGGAGGTCGAAATGTCTGTAAGATCACTCACTCCTGATCCCCATTTCTCAGGGAAGCTGGTGGCCACCCTGTAACGATGCTGAAGTGCAGGCAAGGCATCCTGAAGGAGGACGCCCCCAACCCCAACCAAATGGCCGAAGCCAAAACCACAGTGAAGCCACACCCCAAATAGCCACAGAATGTGAGGTAACAAATCTGCATTGTTCATAAGCCACTGTTCAAGAATAAAGTGTACACCCCAAGAGACAACTAATACAGATTTTAAGCATCATCCCCAGACATCTGTTCTACAGCAAATGAAATAATCACAAACCCATAATCCCCCAAACAATACAAATCAAAAGATACTGGTGAGTTTGCAGCTTGCTACGGGCGTTGACATGGAATTACAATGGTCACTTTGTGGCCTTTCCACTAGAACCTTTGCTGATAACTAGGGACACATAAGCCATTCTGTGGATGTCTCGGAATAAAAAGCTATCTGTCATCCTTCTCCACACAACGGGACAGAACCAAGAGAGGAGGAGCAGGCGCTTCCCTCTGGGCTCCTGCACAAGCAATTACAAGGCGATAGGTACAAAATCCGCCCCCGCAAAAAAAAAAATTTAAAACTCTGAAAGTTTAGCTATGGAATTAGAAAGGCCCATTCTGCCTTTTGCCATGTGTGACCATGGCCAAGTCATTAAAGATCTTTGACTTCTTGGACATTTGCCAGTAAACAGTGAAAACAAGAATACCTAGTTATCTGGGTAATTGTGATGGTTAAATGAAAAAATAATGGAATTTCTATGTAGCAATCATTGTATAAAGAAATTCCAGTCATGACATTATAAGTGTAGGATTTTCAACATATTTAAACCGCCCAGAATCGTGCTTGGCATTTGGTAGATAATCAATAAATCTTTTCCCTTGCTTTTCACAACATAGGAGATTTATATTTGATCATGTGTCTATGATCTCAGCTTATATGTCCTAAAATAAAATCCATTATTTCCCCTCTCTGTGATGATGGCAAACATCTTCTTGAAACTGCTGTCTAGAAGAAAATAATTTATCCTTTGTGATTACAAAGCAATAAGCATTAAAATGAATCATACTGATGATGAATATGAAAAAGCTGCTGTTATCAAGCATGACTTCGGTTTTGTGAAGGAAGAAGCGTCCTCACAGCCAGGGCATGGGAAGGGGAAGGACCACCCCACCCCTTCATCTCAGATCTCACACCCAGGCCTCAGACACGAGGGCCACACACGCCAACATCTGTCCAAAGTGATCAGTTGGAAAACAAAAAAAAATAAACATTTATAGACAATTTGTATCTGATTTGTTTTTAAAATGATGTTTCTTTATACTTTTTATAAAGTTTGAAATAGAACACTTGCGTGTTTGTAATATTAGCGTCCATGGTGTTTGTAATATTAGCGTCCATGGTGTTTGTGGCCAAGAAGTGTTCCCAGTGGGGCTTGTCTCCCCTCAATGTTTGGAACCCTCTGCCACAGTTCATCATGAAGTTCAGAGTTGCAACTGGCACCCAGCATGTGTAGGATCTGAGACTCACTGTGTCGCCCACCTTACCACAGGCATGTCTCACAAACATGCAAGACAAGTGACTGGGTTTGAGGGCTATTTCAGAATTATGGATAAGCTGCTGCCTTTTCTTCCTTTCAGACGAGGGATGCCTATGTGACGATGCCAAGTGTGAAGTGCCATGAAGCAATAACTCAAGTGAAAATTGTTCCTGAGCCACAGACCAAAGGAACATTATTTGCACTGTGGGTAGGAATGTTTCCTATCTTTGCTGCTCATTAAGAGGAGATCTTTGGGTTCTCTGCCGGCTCTTGATCAGGAGTTAAAGAGCTGCTTATACTACACCTGGTTTTTAAAATAGTTATGCATTTCTGGAGCAAATGGTGACCAACAGTAATTTTGCTATGAGAAATTGTATCCTCCATGTTGTGTCTCAAGATGCATACTCCTACTGAATGACACATGTGGGTAGATTCAGCATGCATTAACCAACGTGGTGAAAAATCTCGTGGGGGAGCAGAACTTGGAATACATGATGGTCCGCTGCTGCTGCTGCTCTTCTAAGCAGCATAGTATGTCTCGTACAGACTGTCGTATGTAGAGTTTATTAACTTGAAGATTTACATGCACACTGTGCAGATTACTACTTTATCAGAATCTACCCAATCACTCCTATGATCACTTTTAAATGCAACATCAACTTTGTATCTATATTTTAATTACTGCAATAATATATTTGAACTACTCTCTGGTAATTTTTAATTCAATAAATGGAAGTACAAAATGGATATCCTCATAAGCAAATATGGCTTAAAGTTCTTTAATTCTCACAGGTGGGACAGGAGTAAGATATTACTGCAAGTAGAGCTGTTCTGCATATTACTCACAGAATGCAATTCCAAGGATCATTTGTTCACAGCAAATTAAGGAGTTTAAGAACAGTTAATTATTCCCAGTATCTTTCACAATTAAAGAATGTCCAAGAAGAAATTATGCAAAATATTAGAGACTTCTTTTGAGTGACTCATTGCAAATTTTGAAGTTTCAGAATGAGTCAGATTTCCATTGCGGTTTTACACTCTTGCTTTGTCGCACTATATTTGATATTTCAACTTACATATTGAGAATTTCCTTTGAGGAAAACAAAACTATAATGATGCTCTACTCTGCATGAGCTGTTGAAAGAATGAGGTTACTATACTTTGTCACTTTGTGACACCATACATGTACTGGCAGCTATACCTACTAAGAGAAAGCCACTTAATGGAGAAAACTCTCAAAAGGAGGAAAAAGTTGTATTTTAAAAGTCTAATTCAACTTATTATTAAATGCAATGTTTCCCATTATTTGTGATTAATTATTGAAAAGGTTATCTGACTTTAAATTTTACAAGTGCCAATGGATGTTTCATTATCTTGAATAAAATCCAGTTTTCTCTAATGATTTTAAATGTTTTTAACCAGGCAATAAGCATGCCTCATGAATATTTCATGCAAGTGAATTTTACATTTTTATAATACTTTCAGAGTTATAGAAAGTCACCAAGTAAAATTTTGCATTTTGCTTTTCTATTATTTAAGATATAAAGATACTTCTTCCATGAAATTGTGAGGATTCTGAGTCTTTCCTCCTCCACAGTAGGATGCATTTTGCCTACCAAGGTGTGTTTGCTCTTCCTAAAAATGCACCTTTCCATTTTAGCCTCTGAAGAGCCCGGTGTCTTTCGGCTGCCAGTGAGCACATGCTGTGCTTTGCCAGCAGAGCTGACCCCAGGCTCCTGTTGCCTGTTTCCATCTCAAAAATCATGGGTTTTCCTCTCTTGCTCTAAATATGGCCTTCTTGAATTTCTTTCACATCTCACCTCCTAGCTCTTCTCTAACAGCATGTATTGCTACATCCTTCTGTTGATGATTTGTCTCCCGTTACTGCTATGGGCTTCATGGAGATTGCTCACTAGATACAAGTTCTGCTTGGGATTGGATAATATCTCACATGCCTCTGATTCACTGTACGATAGGCTGTTGTTCACTTTCTAGGGTTGCCATAACAAAGTACTGTAAACCGGTAGCAAAAACAACACAAATCTGCCACCTCTAGTCGCAGAGGGTAGGAGTCTGAGAGGAAGGTGGTCCGGGTAGGCTCCTTCTGAGACCAGGGGGAGAGTGGAATCCACTCCACACCTCTTCCCTAGCCTGCGCCTGGCCTTGTTCTCACCAGTAAGCCAACATGCTAGAGAGCAAAGGGGGAGGAAAACAAGTTTGAGAAAGGCTCAAACTTTTTGAGAAATCCCAATTTGATTCTGTTTGCATGATTTGGGCTCCACAATTGTAACTTCTTGTTTCTGTCCATTATGCCTCCTCCAAGATGATGAGGCAGAAATTACAGTCTCACCTTCTCATTCTTATATTTGAATCAAAGGTACTAGGAGGGTTTCTTTGCTTTGCTTTTGAAGTCCAATAGCCTATTTTAACTGGGCAATCTAGTAAACGGGGCACTAAATTTCAGGTCAGGAGAATTTCCTTCTAACTCTCGCTTCTTCCTCAAAGTCATCATATTAGGTGGAATAAAATCAAGTCATTTCTTTCCCTTTCAATTCTGAGTTCTTTTATCTAAGAGTTAATGAGTTCACCTGGGTTTAGGGAGATTTGTAATGGATTTTAAAATCCTTACTATTATTATTTTTATTATAACTTTGGGTTATTAATACCAAACTAAAAATGTCACTCAATATGCAAAATGAAGTGATAAGTGCCATTCAGCATTTTAAAAGTACATTATATAAAGAGTCCATTATGAAGATAATTTCAGGTTATAGCCAGCTCTCGAAAGACCTAGGAAATAGGTTTTTAAATCAAGGTATTGCAGGCCATTATAGCAAATAAATTTGTAAAACATGCTAAAATCCCAGCAGAATAGGGCTCCGTAGAGAACAGTGACAAATTATACTAATATTATAATTTCAAAAAATAAAGACTCCTGTCGCTGGAGGTGAGAGCTACTCACATCCAGCCGTGTTAATAGAGAAGCCCAGGGAGCCGCCTCCATGGAACTCAGGCCGGCCTCTGCCCGGCTGCTCCGCAGCAGCCCTGCCGGTTAGCTGCAGGGTGAGCTGCGGACAGCGAGAGGCCCGGGGAAGGGCGGACGTCGGAAGCCCTGCCCTGGACCATGCAGAAGCACGGGAGCGGACTCGCGGTCGGTGCGCTCCACAGCGAGGAGGCAGGCCCAGGCCCGCTGTCACACCTGTCTACCTGAGGGTCCCAGGCCCAGGACGCGGGCGCGGAATGGGCCCCGAGTGCTCGAGGTTGTGCTCAGAGTCAACCCCGCCTCCACTGGAAATCAGCGTCCACCAGCAGACGTGGGTGAAGCTGGCCGCTCTGGGGGCATGAACGACGCAGTAACAGGAGTCCCGGGAAGAACAACAGCACGTCAGGCGCCTGTGTTCACAGACGTGCTTTCCTTGCGATGTGAAGGACATCCTCCATGTGTGCACAGGTGTGCGTGCGTGTGCGTGTGCGTGCATGAGGTCTACTATATGCACATTCAGAAAAATATCCTTGCTTTTACTTTAATATTTTAATTGACCAAGTAAGATAATTTAAATTTCAAAAGATATATTGAAAAGAAATCAGGAAATTTCTCCTTTTGGAAATGATTTCGGACTGAATTCATCACACAGGATGGTCAGGCTGATGCGTTAGAATCACACTTCAGCTTTTTTTAAACCAGAATCAACATTCCTCAGATTAATCACCAGTTACCACTAAGAATACTCCACAGACTGTACCTCAAATAAAGATAATTAATTCACAGATTCTGAAGGTCAGAGGACTCTGAAGGGTATCTAAAGGAGAGCTCCAGACCGTCTTAGGCGAGAAGCACGACACTCCTCCGACTGTGTTTAAAGAGTCAGGTAAGAGTCGTCGTGGGGCTGCAGCTCCTTAGCTCCTCTTGCCCGCTGGCCTACCCTGCACAGGGCCTGAGCCTAATCCTAAGACTGCAGAGGAGGGAAAAGCCTCTCGTGAGATCCTTAACATGAGTGTAGCCTTGGGAAAAATGAATTCTGCATTCATGCGATCAGCTACAATCGGTATTATCACTGCATTAACAATTTTTGGATGACTATTTTGACTCCTTAAATAAAACATACTTCGCCTGTTATATGATTAGGAGAAGCAAAGCCTAAGACACTTATTCAGAGTTCTTATTAAATAGGATTTTAACCTGAATTGTTTGTTTTACCATAGAATACAACAGTGAAAAATTGTAGCAAATATCCACCTCAGTTAATTTATACAATTTTGGTCTTATCTGTGTGAAATATGACAATATAGTGATTCATTCATCATATGTTTAGTCTGCCTTCCCTCTACACTATACTCAATGAAACCCAAACAAGAAAAAAAAAGTGATATTCCTAAGGATTATTCAGAAATGTGTTTCAATCTAAGAACAAGAGAACCCAAAATATATGCCTATGCATGTTATAATTATCAATATGTATGCCACAGTGATATAGAGTACAACTCTTGGTGTACCGCACTGTTTGTGTTCAAGTAACCATTACCTTAGGCTACACAGCAAACTTTACATCATCCACCTCAGTTCTTCTCATCACATAAGTGTCCTAGCATCTCAATCACAAGGAGAATGAGAATAGTGCAGTAAGGTATTTTAAGAGGAATACCACATTGATATATCTTTCGTTTCACAATATTATTATCACTGATCTAATTTACTAGTAATTATTGTGGCTAACCTTTCGCTGTGTCTAACATAAATTAAACTTTATTACAGGTATGTACCTACAGAAGAAAACATATTATGTATGGGACTGGGTACTATCTGTTGTCTTAGATATCCAGTGAGGGGCTTGGCAGGTATTCTCCTCGGATAAGGGGGAACTACTGTAGCTATATTAGTGTAAAATGTGGGTTAAAGTAGGTAATAGGATTAAGTGAGATTACTGAGAATAAAAATAACTCCCATCTTAGTGGAAGGATTAAAGTAGATAATGTATCTGAAGTACCTAGTTCACTGCCTAACTTTAGTAGTTGCTAAAAAGAGAAAAAAGAAGTTTACAGAAGGGAATTTTTGATGAACTGCAACAAAACAGAAATGGAAATTTTATATTTCTTACCGGCTTGGTGAGGATGAGCTACGTTCTTCTACAGTGGCAAAATTTATCAGAGAGAAATCAGGGGGGAAAAGTATGGACGGAGAAGCCTGATGTGGTGGTTCAACTCTAATCCTAGCACTCTGGAGGCTGAGGCAGACAGATTGCAAGTTTAAGCCCAGCCAGGGCAACTTAGTGACTTAGTATCTCAAAATAACACTAATATTAATAGTAAAAAGTTGGTTATGTAGCTTAGTGTGAAGGCCCTAGGTTCAATCCCCAATGTGGAAAAAAGGTATGGACAAAGAATATCAGACTGAAGTCCTCTAGTGAGATAAAACAGGTTTCCCAAGAAGGACTGGGATCAGTGAGATGTTAGTCTCAGTAACACTAGAATGTAGAAAACAACGGAGTAATGTTTAAAAAAAACTAACAGAAATTCCATGCCGAGTCAAATTACCACTAGAGTTTTAGAATTATGGAGTGATCAAAATATCTAGTGTAACATATATGTGTGAATGTTTACATGCAATAAAAGACACGTTGCCATCATTCCACAGAACACAATTCCTCTCATTTCACACACCCTTACCCTATCCCACTTGGAAGCAGTTCCTCACTGTTTTTGCTGGCTGCTTTGACTTCCTCAATTCATTCAAAAGTGTTTGCAGCAATTTCTGTTACACAAAAGCATTATGATGTGTCATCCACCTTATTCTTTGGATCTGGCACCATGTGACTTCTGGGATTTTTACAAAGTCAAAGTGACAATGAAAGGTAATCATTTTGAATCAATTCAGGACATCAAGGCAGCCACAAAGATGCAACTAAAAACACTCACAAAAGATGACTTCCAACACTGCTTCAGAAAGTGGCAAGGTTGCTGGGATTAATGCCAATGTGTCTTTCACTGCAATAATTTTTTAATTTAGACACTGACCATAGTTTCCGGTCATATCTTATAATGAACAGCTTCAAAACCTGAGTATGTTTATCTCTTGCTATGATTTGGGCCTGGAGCATCTCTCAGAGACCCCTGTGCTAGAGGCTGGTTCCTCAGTCTGGACTACTGAAGAGGGGCGGAACCTTTAAGAGGCGGGGCCCAGTGGGAAGCAGTTAGGTCTTTGAGGGCAGGTCCAGGGAGGAGATGTTGGAGCACTGTTCTCTTCCAGTATCTCCTTTGCTTCCCAGCCACCATGAGCTACATAGCTTTGCTTCACCATGCACCCCCAGGGTGGGCTGCCTCACCACAGGCCCAAAACTATGGAGCCAGCCTACCATGGACTGAAGTCAATGAAATCATGAGCGAAAATAAACCTTTCCCTCATAAGTTTATTATCGCAGATTTGTTACAGTAAGGAAAAGCTGACGGACACATCTCTCACACACTGTTTCATCAGAAGCAAACAAAGGCAATGTGAGAGCCATGGAAGAGTGACTCTCAGATCTTCTGCACCCATGACCAGACCCACTCTCTGCCCTAAACTCCATCAGCATGGCTCACTCGAGGGTGTTCTTTCCACAAGAAACTCTCAGCCAGACTCTCTGTGGCTTTCCTTCCTCTCTCCTGCTTCCCTCTCCACCTCAGCCTTCTTCTCTCAGGCAGTGATGAGCACACCTGTGTGGCCACCTCATGCTCTCCCAGCCTCCCCAGTAGGCTCTCTGTGTTCCCTTACAGATGGCTCCACCCATCTTCTAGTTCTTCTAGTTGGCTTCTTTGGGAACCCAGACTAACACAGACATGCTCCACCGTACTGAAGGAATTAGGTAAGAACAAGGACAGCCTAAATCCAGGAAACAGGGGCTAAGCAAAAGTATGCCCATGATGAAGATAAAGGAAATTTTCAGAAAGAACCCAGGAATGAATAGTGCAGAGTGGAGCGAGTGACAGGGTCCTGTGCAGGAGAGTCGTCCTCAGGAACATGAGCAACAGCAACATCTTTAACTTTGATGGACCATTTGAAGAAAAGACATCAGCCAAAGGAAAGCAAATGAGAAGCAATTATAACCTATTCACTGTAGTGAAAATAATGGCCAGGAAAGAAAAATACACAATGTGTAATTTCTGAATGACATGGAAGAGTGAATAATGATTATTCAATTTAAGAGATGACTCCTAGAACTGGAAAATCAAAAACAAATGGCAATACCAGGATGGTTTCAGAGCTCTCTCAGAAATACCAAGAGAACCAGGTAAAAAAATTTGAAAATAGCTGCCTCTGGATGAAGGAAATATTAGGAAGAGTCTGAGAAACATTGCTTTTACATTACAACCCAGGTAGAACAAATAATTTCCACAAACTATATGCATGTAGGACTTTTATTGAGTACAATTAATACTAAAAAGACTCCCTTCCCCAAATACAATGAGTCTTACATGATGCGAGGCCTGCTCCCTCACCAGCCAGACTCACGGTCACCAGTTCTCTGGACTCCAGAGTCCTCGTTTCAGACAGGGTGGACATTGTGCCTAGTTCACAGAGCTGTCGTAAAGGCTTAGTGAGAAAACGCATTGCACTGTGCACAGTACATGCCTAGAACAGGTTTCCATCACTCTGTGTACATTCTGCCATCTCCTGTTTCTCCTGCTGCTTGAGTTATGACGTTGAAAGGACTCACACAAGCTGAGGAGCTGTTGAGTTTCACAGGTGAGAACACAGCCTTGGACCTGACCTCCTGGATCTCTAATCCCTGGCCCTTGGTTCATTCAGTGATCCCAGATAGCAGTTTAACTTCTCTGTATCTTCTCATATTATCTACAAAGTATGCAGGAAGTAGGATTTACTCTCTCTATAGTTGTTGGCAGAAAAAACACAAATACAAAATGTGCAACACAGAGATCAGAGCCTCGCAGATAGTAAATATCACATGCGTGCTAGCTATTTTCATTGTTTTGCTTTAGAGCAGGAGAAATATCTTTAATCATTAAAAGACCTTTCTGTTAATACATTTCCTTAAGACCTTTCAGAAAGAATGTAGGATGGGTTAGACTTGCGACAGTGGTAACAATTAACACTCCCCTAACTTCAGGATGAGCGTCTCTGGAGCATAAATACATTTAATTTGTGAGAATAAGTGTTGGTTCTGAAGCCAGGCAGCCCAGGGTCAAATGCCTGCTCTCCCACTGACTAGCAGTGCGACCTTGAGCCAATCAGTGAGTTTATCGATTTCTCTGTGATTCTGTTCCCTCATTTGTGAAATAAGCATAAGGTAAAATTCACCTTACAAGGCCGCAGTAAGGGTTAACTCTGACACTGCACGTGAGGTGCTTATTTTCATCCCTAGCACACATAATACATTCTTAATTAACATCAAATGTTAATGGTATTATTACCGTTAGACTCTGGAAATATTTCCCTCTGTTTGAGGTCTTGATCAAGAGATACATTTTCTGAGCAACTTTTTCCAAAAACCTATATCGATTTCTGATTTGTTTAATGCTCGTTTTTTGATATGTATTCCAAAATTAGGTCCTTATTATTTATCAGTAGCTTTTATCAATAAATGTATGGACCGCTTATCCTATCTTAGGTAGGTTAGCCAGAACACCATATCCTTAAAGAAAGTCCCCACGATACAGAACCCTGAACTGACCGTGGTCTGCTAAGAAAATATCTGCTGCTTTTTCTATCTGATAAGATGTTTTCATGCATAGATATTGCACAATAATGAAGATAACATAATAATGAAAATGAAGTCAGGCACCGGCTGCTTCCTCCGAGTCAGCGGCTTCACCGGTGGGGCCCAGCAATTTGCCCCGGTGAGGCCAGGGGGTCTCCTGCTCGGGCCTCCTTCAGGCCGAGCCGGTCCCACGCGTGCTGCCGCATTCGCATTCCGGCGCAGGAGCAGCTGTACCCGCCGGGAGGGGCGCGCTCCTCGGGCCGCATCTCCCCGCTTCTCCCCGCTTCTCCCCGCTCCTCCCCGCTTCTCCCCGCTCCTCCTTCCCGCTCCTCCTCCCCGCTCCTCCTCCCCGCTCGGCTTCCGCACCGCCCGGCAGGCTCACAGCTGCTTCTCCGAGCTGGGCTTCTCCTACTGCGCGTACTACCTTGTGCCGTGAGCTCTGATGTCTTCTTGCTCACTAGATTCCGCGTGGAAGGGAGCTGCGTGGGGCTTTCCCTGCAGCGTCTTAGATGCTCCAGCTACTGTGACAAAATACTCTGGGCTGAGTAATTTGTAAACAATTAAAATTTATCACTCACATCCTGGAGCCCAGAGGAATCCGGGAGCCAGCGGATCTGGTGCCTGGTGCCAGCCTGTTCCTGTGAACAGTGCCTGCTCGGGCCTGACTGGCTGCCTTGAGCCTGCTTATTACAGCACTGATCCCATTTACTGCCTAATCCCCTTCCAAATCACACCATCACCTTGGAAGTTAGGTTTCAACACGTGAATGTTAGAGGGAAAAACTCATTCAGACCGTAGCACGTGATAATAAACCAAACGTGCGCTCTCACGTTTACAAATAAGGAAGCTATACCAACGAATCGTTCATGGGTCAAACACCTAGTGGCTGATAGCAGCAGCCTGGGAACCCTACATGGCTAATTCCATTGCATTCCAGCTCCAGTTAACTAGTAAAAATGAAACTGGATTTTTCTACTGGAGATTTGTGTGGTTAAGCCAAGCAGGTGATGAGATAACCCACAGCTTGACTGTCTCCTAGGCCTCTCATGTCACACTCACGAAAGCACAGTGCGGCGGGTATTGCAGGTTTGCCGCCCAAAAGCCGCTCTCAATTTGCTGTCCCCACAGTGGAGATTGCAGAGTTAAGTCTCAGCCTCCTTCGGAGGAAGACACGGGCACCCCAGGGCTCTGGACTGTAAGAGGTGTGCAGCTGTCCTGGAATTTTTTAAAAAGTTTAAAAACTTTTTGAAAGTGTCTAAACTTTTTAAAAAGATTATTAGAAAATAGATCCATCCTTCTATTTCCTTTTTCTCCTTCTAACAGCTTTGTCGTGGTGCGGCTGATACACGGGCCAATAGCGCATGCTCAGTGCACACGATGTGGGGCGTGTGCGACACACGGGTACCTGTGACACCAGCACCACTGTCGAGGGAGAGGGCACACCCATCCCCCCGAAGCTGCTCCTGCCCTGTGTGTTAGGAGCACTCGACCGATCGTGTGTGCGTGTGTGTGTGCGCGCGCTCCGATATTGTTCGACCTGGGCACTGTGTTGTGCATCGGATCTCTGGGGCTTTTCCACCTTGGGTCACTAGAGCTTTACACATTGCACAAAAGCCTCCCCTTCTTCTAAACCCGGAACTGTCTGAGGGGCAGCAGGTAACTCAGGACCACGAGCGTCAACGCTAGAGGATGACGAGGCAGAACCAGGGAAGGAGACAGGATCTTGCAGTGTGGCTGAGAAGCTGCCTTCACCCCACATCCTCTGTCTCATTGACCTGCAAACTCCTCAGCCCTGGGTGCTCTGTGAAGTGTGTGCTCCCCAGCTCATTGGGATACGAAGTCGTCATCTGCAGAGGAAGCAGGTGACAGAGGAGAATCTTTCCAAGCCAGCAGCAGAGTGAACAGTTCAAGCAAAAACCTTCCAGTGTCGATTATCTGCAGCATTTCGCCAAGGACAGTTTAGTTTGCTGAGGAAGGAGACAGGTGGCCGACCACGGAGAAGACAGGATGGGTCTGTTCCCCACCCTTTGCTCTTGGGGACCCAGCCATGGTTTTAGTTCAGTGGCACCCAGTTTCCCTCCTGGACATCCACAGCCTTTCTCTGGCACGTGCTACAGTTTAATAAAATTGTCACGGAAAAAACTGTTGCATATATTTGCAAAATTTAAAGAGAGACGAATAATAAACTTGTGAACATTAGTGTGGAATCAGCACAAAATGCCCCCGAATACATAGTCAGAATGAAAAATTATTTTTATAGTTTAATAGAAAATAATATAACTCATGATTCCATTACCTACATGAGGCACCTTAAATTAAACACTCGGGGTCACTTTAGGTTGGAAATGCAAATGAAAAATCCTTTTGAATCATTTTACGGCAGACATACCCTTTGTAGGAGAACAACTAAGTGTTCACCTCTGACATCTCAGTCTGCATGGCCTTTATTTGCTGATCAAGGCCAGAGTATTGCCACTAATTGAAAATCTCACCATACACTAAATTGTGTGGACTGCAGGGTAGAATGCTGCTCTCTCTTGAATGTATTCTATTGTAGGTGAAAAAAGGAATGATATTTAAGTAGAGAGGAATTGTTTCTGATTCAACAGTTCTGTTTTGCTTTTCCTTTTCACTAAGAAGAGATTAAGGTGTTATAACAAAGGGAAACAGTAGAAAGAACCCTGGTTGAGTATCAGAGAAGTTAATGGGATTTGAATTCGGGTTGATACATACCTTCTGTTACAGGAAAATTAAAGAGAGCCTTTTGTAGAATTTGGAGGTCAGGACCGCATTTCATCTTAATAATGCAAGTTGAAGGGCAGCACTGAGATAATTAACTTAATCATTGCAGGAACAGAATAAACAAAACTCTCACATCTCAAACTAGCCAGGATTTTATGCATAATTCTCTCTACTTTCTTTGCCAATTCTAAAACCAAAGCAAAAACAAACCCATTTCAGTAAATTAGGTACAACTTGGGTAACTGTCTCTTAGACTAGTAATTCGGCCCTATCTACACGGCATAGAAGTAAGTTCCACTACTGGAGGGAGCCCTAACTGAAAGGAGCTTCTGATCTAGTCAGGGTAAGAGTACTAGGTATTCATACTGTGAGAGAACCGAAGGCACAAGCAGGCTTTGAGAGCCCAGGTGACAGGAGGGCAGGGCCCGGAAGGGAGCCAGCACCCGGACAGTCCTGGCCTCCCATGTGCTTGGCTGACAAGGCCCGTCACGGTGTGAGACGCCATAGCAGAACACCAGTGGCTGAGGCCCCGCACCACAGAAATACATCTCACAGTTAGTTCTCAGTGTGGACACCCAAGGTCAGCTTGCCAGCAGAGCTCACGTCTGCTGGGACCCCTGTTCTTGTGTGTCCCACCTGGCACAGCCTTCCTCTGTACCGAGGGAGAGCGAGGGACTCCGAGGGCCCTTCCTCTCCTTATGAGGACCCAGTCCTGTTGGATCAGAGCCTCAGTCCCCCTCACCGGAAAGTCAACCTTCCAGCCCGCCCTGAACCCCCACCTGTACATAGAGCTGTGTGGGAGTGGGTTTCA
Source organism: Heterocephalus glaber (assembly GCF_053883595.1). Taxonomy (NCBI): domain Eukaryota; kingdom Metazoa; phylum Chordata; class Mammalia; order Rodentia; family Bathyergidae; genus Heterocephalus; species Heterocephalus glaber. The sequence continues at coordinate 13,118,196 of NW_028258162.1, read as the reverse complement.
GGACACCAGCCAGTCTGCGGCAGGTCCCATAGCCTGGACAAAGCTGGGGCAGACCTGAGCCAGTGTCACACACTGAGTGTGTGGTGTCCAGGCCCCCAGGAGACCCCACCCACGTCACCAGGCAGCTACTTCGGGGGGCAGCACACTGAGGCCGATCCAGCTGCTCCACTCCTGGGATTCCCTCGTTCACTCCACAGGCTTTGACTTTCATCCAAATGATTGAAAATGGCAAATACATAATAAATAGGGGCTAAAATCTCTCAGGCCACACACACACACACACACACACACGCACATACACACACACGCGTGGTTTTCAAGACTGCATTGTTAACTGTTAATCAAGAGCCACTAGAAATAACTTTATTGTTGCTATTGATTTTTAAATTGCTTTACATAAGTGATATATACACTGAAAATAAAAAGGTTCCTTCCCCTTAGTTCCCCACTAAAATGTAAAGCCAAGACAGCAGCGATATGCATGCACTTTGCACGTAAAGCAAGGGCCTAGAACATAGTGCCTGGCACCCGGTGGGAGCTTATGAACCATCGTCCGGATGGAGAATGGAGGGGAGCAGAAATACATGTGAGTCCCAAGTAGTTTCGGGTTCTCTGTCGCTTAGGGAGACCACACTCGGCTCTTTCATTGACAGTGGCCTTGCAGGTCTAATTAAAATGATGGGCTCAGGCGGAGCACCTACGCCTGCCTTGCGCAGCAGTGAAGCCCCAGTGCTGCAGTGAGTTCTTAGATATCTGTTAGAAAATACTCATGAGTGAAAGCATCAGCGGGTGGCAATAGGCCGAAGAAGGGGCGATGTTTTCGAAGCATGGTTATGAGACTGGCCTAGGCATCAGGTTCGCAGTCCACGGGAGCAGAGCAGGGCCGAGGGGAGGGGGCAGAAGCTTGAGCACAGCCAGCCTGGGCTGGGCAGGGCCTAGATGAAGTGGGGAGGCAGGGACCATACTGGGAGCAGTGGCTTCATGGGAAGAAGCACAGGAGGGCTCGCTCCGACTTCTGAATCTCGTGAAGATGCATGCAAAGGCCTCTGCAGGCCAGGATGAAGGCCCTTACTGAGAACCAGTCATACAGCACTCTGTTCCCGCCTCCAGCATCCAGAACTGCGAGGAATGAGCATCTATTGCTGAAGCCAGCTGTCGACAGTGGTGTGTTATAGCAACCCAAGTACAACAAGGCTCCAGGCTCCAAGAGATTACTTTCATTTGCGCCAGGGTCTCCCTGTGTAGTTTAGACTGGCCTTGAACTCACCGCGTAGCCCAAGATGGCCTCCCACTCACAGCAATCCTCCTGCCTCAGTCTCCTGAATGCTGGGATCACCAGTAGGTGCCGCCATGCCTGGAGTGGAGACTGGTTTCTGACTTGTTGGTTTCTGGCAGTATCAATCTGGACACATCATCTTGATTGAATGAGTTACATTTTCCTCATCTATTAGAGAATAAGGAACATCTAAAGCTCAGAGCTGCTACAAGAATTAAGGGAGGTGATGTATGTAAATTTTCCTGCATTGCTTAGCATTTCCCCAGTGGCAGCCATTGTTAGCAGCCTTCTAGGTTTAATTTAAATGATGCCCTGAAGCAAGAACTAGAAGTATCATCATGGTACAGACAATCCAAATCCTAGAATATGACCAGCCTGTGAAAGCCACAGAGCATGTAACAGGGACTGGACTCCACTGGGGAGTACTGGGCACCAAGACAACACTTGGGGTCAGGGATCCATGCTGCCTGGGAATACAGTCCTGAGAACCAGAGGAAACACATACGTGGGCTGCCTCAAAGATCTCCTCTGGCCACACAAGGGTCTTTCTGGGGCTCTTCTTCCATGTTCCCTTCTAACCAACTTTTAAATGCTAGTGTTTATGTTGAAAATGCATCATACACAAAAGCCCACACTGTGAAGCACCTCCAAGCAGACTAGCCCGAATTAAAAACAGACCAGTACGGACTGGGGAGATGGACAGGGGCCAGGACTCTCACCACCTGGAATCCTAACTGCTATTCTAACCAGTGACTCACAAGACTGTCAGATTCCAAATATGGAATGATGCCATTGCCCTGTGACCGGAAGTGGAGCAGAGAAAGACAATGTGATAAATGTATTCCAAATGCTGATATATTTGCAGTTACTCCTCAAACACTGTCCTGCACCATAATCTTCAGGTTGAAGTTCGCTGGTAGAGTCAACTGCAAAGTATGACAGCACCTTCTTTAAAAAGTACAGTCCTGTGAATTTCCAGAGACTAAAATTTCCAGTAGCTTTTTATCAGGAAAGAGCTGCTCGCCAAAGTTGCTGTTAATTGGAGCCCATGGTGACATCTGGAAGCAAATCTTGGTCGCACACCCACTGCCTCTCCAGGTCTGGGAGCAGACGGTGCTAGTCCCAAACCGCAGGCCTTTGCAGAGTGGTTGGCTAATGTTCTGGAATGCACTTGGTGGCTGTTCAATGAATTTTTCCCTTGGAATAAACAAGCTGGTCCTAGAGGTAATCACTTGTGGTCACGTAGTGCTATTAGCAATCTCAAACAAGCAAATGGCCTTGCCAAAACACCAGAAAAGGCTAGGCTATTTAAAATATGCTCAGCTTAACATGTTTCACAATTTGTGATTTCCTAACTCACAAAAAAATGTACAACTATGAAAATTACAAGAGAATTCAAAAGCAGACATACCAACTAGGCAAAGAGGCAGTTGTGGGCAATCAGAGCATTACACATGGGTGAAAATAAAAAACTGTTTAGAGGAACCTATTTCCAGTCTTGTAAAGCCCTATTAAAATCGAGTCTAGAGAAAAACTAGATAAGGCGTCTGTCCATGATCAGAGAAAGGCACTGCACTGTTTTCCTCCAGCATACTTGGCGTCCTGCATTTTTTATTTTTGTAATATTTATTCTTATCCATACATGTTTGCATAATGACTACATTCAACCTGGGAAGTTCGTACATGTACATAACACATCTTAATTCTTTTCAAAAATAAATATGCCCCAAGCTAACCTGAAGGAACTCTGTCTGATTATAAAGTCCAGAAGGTTACAACAAGCCAAGAAGGTGGAGATTTCAGGATTTCTTGTAATGTTTCTGTAAGGCTTCACTGAATAAGGGCAGCCCCCTCTCCTGGAGTGCACAGCGAGCCCCACCCAGCCTGAGCTTCCCCTCGTCTTCCCCTTGCTACCCTCTCCAGCTGGCCTGCTGGAGAAGAGGGGAGAGGCGCCGAGGGTAGCAGCTAAAGCACGACCAGGAAAACTTACCTTGCTAAAGGAGCACGAAAGGCCTACCTTGAGTCCACATTTCAATAAACTGGAAATTTTCAATCACCTAGTCACCTGCTTATGCAACATAACAACTTCTTCTGAATAGCCTGTGGAATCTGTTCTTCTCTCATAGTTAGGCATGGAAATGGACCTAGCTTTTATTACAGTATTATTTCATAATTAAATCGACCCTTTAATATGCCTAAGTACCAACAAGTCAGTGTCATAGTCAGCCTTGCTTTAAAAAGTTGCACATAATTACCCAAAGGAAATTATTTCCCTGCAAGATAGTCATTTCTTGGACAAGTCCTTTCATCTATAAATGAGGAAATGAGTCAGCTTTGCTAAGTGTTATCTCATCTCCAGTGTTTTGTTAATTCAGCAGGAATAGGAACACATTTTGTTACCCAAAAGCCTAGTATTACCAAGTGCACAGGTCCCTGTTGAAATCTGCTCTTCAAACAACGGCAGGTTCTGTTGTCAGGATCTGGGCAGGCTGCTCGGAAGGGAGCCCCGCCGGTCACAGGACTGCATGACTCACCGCACTGCTCAGCATTAGCTAAACACGAAGCTCCATGATGTCATTTCTTTTCTATGTATCTTTAACATAGTTTAGATACACAGGTTTTTGAGTAATACACAAAGCTCTCAAATATGAAGAATGTGTCTGAAATACTTGGAGAAAGAAAACACTTCAGGGTTATGTTTGAATGCAAACATGATACAGGCTCCGACGATTCAGGGTTTGTAGGGTTTGTGGTATTTGCTGAAACAAAGTATTCCACAAGGTTTCTACACCACATAAACTAGTCACTTGGGCTGGTTAAAGTTTAACTCAAGTAAAATATTTTGGGCTTAAGTAACTATTTAGGAATACCACATTTGGTACTGATTAAAAAGCAAGAGCTCTCCTCTATAGCTCCTTGGAATCTACCAAAACAATGTGCACAAGGATCTAAGTGTGATTCAAACCCGAGAGAAAGTAAAAATTGGTGTTTGTATATAGGAGGTATGAGCATCAGTAATTTCCTATCTTTTCTCTGCTCATTTACATTTATTTAAAGAGTACACATTGGTTTTATATTGAAAAAAATAATGAAGTGGTGAAAAAAATGAACTGTTAAAAAAAAGTTCCAAGTATTCTCAGTTAGCTCCCTACAACAAAAAATGCAAAAGCCAAAACGGACTAAGTAAACTGACAGCTCCCTGAGGGCTATGTTGATATCTTTCACTAAGTCAGGAAGACTGCATGATCAAAGATGAGATCACCATTTACCTCACCAGCTGCCGGTCCCAGAACAGTCCTGAGAGGGATTCCCACAGTCATCAGATATGGTAACACTGGTAGCAGTCTTTCCTAAGGAATTGAATCACTCATTTTGGTAAAACACAGCCAAAGAATAAGAAAGTACATATTATTAAGTGGTGATACTATTTCCTAGGGATAGATTTATCTGACAAACCGGAGACCAGGGCAAGGCAGGGAGCATTTCATTTGGGAAAGGTCTGGGACCATGTGATGAAGTTATGTTTCTTTCAAATTGAGCACATCATTGTTTAACTTCCTCTTTCCAGTATTGCTTGTTTGCTTCTGGGAAATCTTAAGAAAACATAGGAGCTTTGTCAGGCTCAAAAGAGGAAGCAAGGGTTTGTAATGAGATGGTACAGCCTGCTCCCATACCCACAACCGAGGCAGCTTGTTTCTGATGAAATTTGCTTCTATACCCACTGTCCAGCTTGCCCCATGACAACTGTAGAGTTCAAATAATGGATTTTTGTCACTAAACTTTTCTTTAATTACAGTATCACTTAGGATCCATTAAGCACAGTCTCTGTGAGCAGATGGAGCACTGAATCTTCCTAATGCCTCATCCATGTGGTTCTATCTGATCTACAGGCTGTCTCTAGAACTCTAATGTCTGTCATCACACCCGCTGTGTTAGTGTATAGGCTCAGCTCTGTGACTTGACACCCGTTCTCAACCTATATCTGCCACACTCTCTACCTTGTGCTCATGGAGCAGTAAGGACCACTTTAACCTGAGTAGCTGCTAAAGACACATAATCACAGTCAAAGATTAGCATCAGTGCAGGCCAAGGCCATGTTAAAATATAGCTTTTTTTTAAAGTATATCTAGCCAAAAATTAATACCAATTATTTCTCATTGGATATACTTTTAGACAGATTCTAATTAACAAACATTTATTTAACAAATAGATGATTTACATCACTCTGAAGAACTAGAAAAGTAGTACATAGGACCAGAGCCGCCTCCAGCACCAAGGAGGTGAGCCACTTTGTCGCCAGCAGCACCTCCCCACCCCCACCCCACCCTGACCCCTGTTGGAATGAGAAGACATGTAAACAAATCTCAAAACCAGACTTTCAAAGGGAAATAAGATGGAACAATCTGATACTCAACCACCTGGACTCCCTAAACTGGCAACAAAAGAGGATCTGGAAAAAATGAAATCAGAAATAATTACTCAGATAATAACAGAGATTGTGCCCAGAGTGCAAGACATGATTAATAAATCTGGAGAGGACACAGATTAAAAAATAGAGGACCTGAGGAACATGATGGAATCCCAATATAGGAAACAAATGGAATCCATAAAACAGATGCAAAATGATTTCCAGGAGATTAAAAACTCCATTGAAAGTCTACGTAGAAAAATGAGCCAATGTGAGGACAGAATTTCAGATATAGAAGATAAGATTGCAATGAGTGACCAGGAAAAGAAAAATTGCTTTAAAATGGGAAGGGACCATGAGAAATCAATCCAGCAGCTATTAGACGATGCAAAGAAGAATAACATAAGACTGATCAGAGTCAAACAGGACAGAGTGCAGATGACATTAAAAGATTGTTCACAAAAGTGATGGCAGAAAACTTCCCAAGCTGGGGAAAAGAACTTGACATACAGATAAGTGAGGGATATAGGACTCCAGCTAGCCTTGATCAAAAAAAAAATCTACACATAGGCATATAATAGTTAAGAGTCCAGAAACCCAACAGAAGAACAAAATTCTACAAGCAATTAGAGAAAAGAAATGAATCACATACAAAGGAAAGCCCATCAGAATCACAGCAGACTTCTCAACAAAAACCCACAAAGCAAGAAGAGCATGGAGCGATGTATTTCAAGCCCTAAAGGAAAACTTCCAACCTAGATTGATGTACCCTACAAAACTATCTTTCAAAATTGATGGAGAAATAAGATACTTTCATGACAAAGAGCACCTTAGGAACTTCATGAATACCAAACCAGCACTCCAAAAAATTTTAAGAAATGTCCTAGGAAAAGAAAATGAGGATCACAACCCCAGGAAGCCCAGCAGAATAAATCCATTAGACACAATAAAAAATTAAATGCAAAGGGGGAGAATCCAACAAAAAGAAAAAGTCACGACAAGGATAAGTCAATAAGTATCAGTTATAACCATCAATATTAATGATCTCAATTCACCAATCAAAAGAAATAGACTGACAGAATGGGTCCAGAAGCAAGATCCAACAATATGCTGCATACAAGAAACACGCTTAATTCAAAAAGATACTCATAGACTGAAAGTTAAAGGGTGGAAAACAATACTCCATGCGACAGGAACCTGAAAAAAAGGAGGAGTAGCTATCCTCTTTGCAGATCAAGTGGATTTCAAACCAGCGCTGATTAAGAGATTCAAAGAAGGACACTACATCCTTGTAAAGGGAAAAATCCAAAAGGAAGAGAGATGACAATCATTAATATATATGCACCAAACACTGGTCCACCCAATTATATAAAACAAATACTAACAGACATGAAAAATCATATAAGCACTAATACAATAGCAGTGGGGGACCTCAATACCCCACTGTCACAAATAGATAGATCAACTAGACAAAAAATAAACAACAAAATACTAGAACTCAATCAAACTCTTAAACAAATGAACTTAATAGATGTTTACAGAATGTTCCACCCCACAAAATCAGAATACACATTCTTTTCAGCTGCACATGGGTCATTCTCCAAAATAGACCACATACTCACTCATAGAATATATTTAGGCAAGTGCAAAGGAATTGAAGTTATCCCCTGTATATTATCAGAACATAGTGTGATGAAATTGAAGATAAACAGCAAAAGGAACCACAAGAATTTCATAAACACACGGAAACTGAACGACACACTTCTGAATAATCAATGGGTCACAGAGGAAAGTAAAAAAGAAATCAGACAGTTCCTACAATTAAATGACAATGACAATACAACATATCAGAATCTATGGGACACAATGAAAGCAGTCTTTCGTGGAAAATTCATAGGAGTGAATACTCCTACTAGGAAAACAGAGCAAGCCCAATTAAATAACCTGATCCTGAACCTCAAGCTTCTAGGAAAATGAAGAGTAGGGCAAACCCAAAGCTCATACAAGGGAGGAAATTATAAAGATCAGAGCAGAAATCAATGCAATGGAGACTAAAAGAAAGATACAAAAAAATCAATGAAGCCAAGAGTTGGTTCTTTGAAAGAATCAACAATATTGACAAACGCTTGGCCAAACTTATCAGAAAAAGGAAAGAAAAGGCCCAAATCCATACAATTAGGAATGAAAAGGGTGAAATTACAATGGACCCAGCAAAAATCTAGAGGACCATCAATACCTACTTTGAGAACCTATATGCCAATAAGATGGAAAACAGAAGAAATGGACAGATTCCCAGACACATGTGAATTACCAAAGTTGAACAAAGAAGACCTAAAAGTTCTAAACAACCCAATATCAACCAATGAAATTGAAAGTGTAATTAAAAACTTACCAACTAAGAAAAGCACAGGTCCTGATCACTTCACTGCCGAATTCTACAAGACATTTAAAGAGGAACTACTGCCACTACTGTTTAAACTCTCCAATGAAATTGGAAGGGAAGCAATACTCCCAAATTCATTCCTGGAAGCAAGCATCACCTTGATCCCCAAAGCAGAGAAAGACCCAACCAAAAAAGAGAACTATAGGCCAATCTCACTAATGAACATAGATGCAAAAATCCTAAATAAGATACTGGCAAATAAAATGCAGAAGATCATCAAGAAGATCATACACCCTGATCAAGTGGGATTTATCCCCGGGATGCAGGGATGGTTCAACATAAGCAAATCAAAACGTGATTAAAATCTGACCGGTTATTTTTTTAAATTACTCATTTTTCACATATGTATATGTCTTACAAATTTATAGCACTTGAATCATATACACAAAGCAATCATCAGAGTTCTTCCACTAAATGACATAAACTCATTGAAAGTCACTGTCCTCCTGGACAGTATGAACCTGTTAGGATTCCTGTCAGATGGTCAGACCAAGTGGACACTGAAAGGGATAAGGAGATGTATTTTCCTCAAAGAGGAAGAATGAAGAGATAAGAGAGTGTGGAGGGAGAGACAATGAAAGGGAGTTGAGATGTGCCGTGTACACGTACTGATCCACAAGGAGTGTGATCGTACAAATTGCAAACCTACAAAGAAGAGGCAGGGGATCAGAGCTGGGTGGGGTGATGGAGAGGACATGGAAAAGGAGTTAAAATGTGTTATGCACATGTACCACCTCCCCACAGGAGTGCAGACATCGCGTACTACACACACAGGCTAATACAAATGCAGCATAATGGAAAAAGAGATCAATGTCATCCCCAGCAGCATTTCCCCCGCTTCTTTGCCCATCCTGCAGCCATCTATGTGTGCAAATTCACATCCGGAGGACACAATCAGAACTCGTGAGTCACTTAGCAGTCATAGCAAGTTAAATCACAGAACCTATACTTTTCTCTGCCTCACCTTCTTATGAAACATAGTTTCCTAGCAGTATTTAAAATTGTAGATGTCCATAAATGCAGTACATGAAGCAGATATATCAGAGCATCCATCACATTTATGAAAAAGGCATAACAGATACGGTCACCTTTTAGAATCATTAACTCATGTTAAATATAATGCCCTCACCATGCCCTATTTGTAAATTTTTTCTTAAAAAGGAAAATATATTTGATATTTTATCATTTCTAATGTTCTAGTTAAGATTGCATTGGTCTAGAAGTTTAGTACCAACTCATGTCTTAAAACAATACACTTCCATATTTTAGGTATATCTTTAAATTTAAGTTTCTCTGTTACACAAAGAATTGGTCCTTAAAAAAGAAGAAAATAGGGTTAGAGTTGATTTTGCAGGCCACTTAATCTAAGATGCAAATCCATGACAAATGATAAAGGTAAGGCTGGGGAACTGAGAGGTAATGGGGGTACAGACATCCTTAATGGATCCACAGGAGCAAAACTATAATTGATTTATGACAGTTTAGGTTATTGGATATCATTGTTTAAGAAATGTCCTCAAACACCTTAGACACACAATTCTTCCATACATTTAATCCCTTCGTCCTCTGATACACTAATTAACTGCAGAATCTGGTTCGATGCAGGGTAGTCCCTCTTTACCTCTCAGGATATTGAGATCACAAACCGGAAAGCATGGGTTCGAAGACTGGATTCATGTATCCAATCCATATATTCAAGTCACATGAAAAATTAGTGTGTTCCACATAGGAGATAACTCTGCCCTATATGGACTGAAAAAAGGGAAAAATCTTCAATTTTTTCATACTATGGCCATATTTAATCCAAATCAAGATAAAATCTTTATATGATGTTAGAGGAGAAGATAAAGCAATCTGTCTTTTAAGACTTACTTGTGAGAAAATTAACCGAGCAGGGTAAATACTGACCATTGCATTTCCTATATTCAAAAACCATAGGACTCAGCCCAGGTACATAGCACCAAACAAATGTAACCTGTAAGGAAGAAGAAATTTTGACAATGATGAAAATACTGTTTAAAATTTTCCAGATTACTCATGTTTATAAGAATAAGTTGAAGCTCTATTGAAATATTCCCACAGGTAGGTTGAAGAAGAACAAAAACATGGTAAGTGATCATATACAGCATTTGAGGCATGATCTCAAATACACTTTTATTTCAGCACTGAAGAATTCCTACTAATTTCCAATGAACACTAATATGCTATAACCCAAGATGCGGTAAAGCAGAAATCATAGTAATTTGTTATTTGGCATATCTAAAATAATCCTCCAAAATCCCAGCAATTCATCACAAAAGGCCAAATCAACAGCAGGACAAATGGACAATTAAGAGAGTTGGTTACCCTGATGGGTATTTCATAAACCCAGACATGTCTTAAGAAATGAAAGAGAAAGCAGGAAAAGAATCTGGAACTAAGGAGTTCTCAAGAGACTGATTACACAACAAAATGGGTTAAAATTTCTGAGTAACAGTTATTACACTATTGCAAACAATAAATCAGCCTACTATGTTAACTGTTTTTCACAAAACATCATCAAAGAACCAAAGAGAAAATACACTATCTTTAAAACGGCATCAAAAATGTTTTTCTGCATCCTTGGAAGTCACATAGCTTCAATCGAATGACTATTTGAGTCTCAAAATGTTCACAGATAATTATACAGCAAAATCATTCTTAATGAAATATTTGCAAATGAAAGTTAAAATGTGAACTCTATAGCATCTTCAGCAAAATCACAGATTGAGCTTGTAAAAAAAGCATGTTTTTGGACTTTTTCTTAAGCCGTAGTCAAGAACATCCGTGGGCGTGCCAAGATCAAGCCTGTCCCCGCCCCTGTCAGGGGCCAGAGTTTGAAAGACACTGCAGTGAGTTTTCAGCTGCGATGCGAGCAACACTTAATGTTCTCCTCGGGTCGAAAGTGCATGAGTTGTTTATATACGATCCATATTTATTCTTTCAAAAGGTGTGCGTGCTCTCACCAAGAAGTAATTTTGATTTTAACTAACTTCTCCAAACTTTTAAATAATGCAGTATTAACATTAACTTAGTTTAAATAAAACGGTATCGTACATTGTGATTACTATACGTACACATAAAACGTTGACCGACAGATAAGGATAGGTTTCCAATTATATACCACCTATCTCTGCTACCTAGTCAAATGCCTGTTGCATGGTGAGTAATCAAAAAGTAGTTTGGAGAGAATATGTGTATGTAGCACTTGCATATATTTGAACTGCTCTCGCAGTACATTAAAGTTGCACTAGAATCTCCACAAACAGGGTCTAATAATCCACCTCTAGAATAATCTTGGGCCTGACCTTCCTGTGGGGTCAGCCACGTACTCGAGGTCCTCATCTAATGATGAGTCACTGCGGACCCTGTATGGGTGCAGTGGTTGGGAAGAATACTTCCCTGAGATTTTCTGTGAGGTCAGTTTTCCTACAGGTCTAAAAACAGCATCATCAATCCATATCCTCATTTGTTTTGGCCCCAAACTGACTGTCAGAGGGTCAGTCTCGTGGGTCAGTGCTTGCCTGGCTGGGAAAGAGCCTGAGGACCCTGAATCTCTTCCCTCGGCCGAGTGCCTTTCTGCGTGGAGCAGCTTTGGGCTGTGTCCGTAATCATTAGGGGCAGAAGGTCATTTTAAATTGGACAGCCAGCCAGCCGGGGATGCACTGTGATTTTGAGAGTAAATTGCTGAGGACTGCAATTAAAGGGTTAAAGTCATCATCTGGACAGTGGTTGGAACGTACTTCGGTAGGCCGAAAGAATTCTTAAATTTGTTTTTAAAAATCAGCAGTGTTTTCCACAGCAACTACTCCATTCATTGGCACTTTTGATGAACAACTGTGTATTTATCAGTCTGCTCCAGGCATATTAAGCATCAAAAATAAAATGTTTGCCAAAAGACAGACTCTGGCTTCGCAGATTTCATGTGAGTTCTGGGCCTGCAAACTACAGCTCTCAGGAAAATCTCAGCCTGCTTACTATCTTTTTATTATGATCCAAGAATCATTGCTACATTTTAAATGGTTGAAATAAAAAAGGGATAGTCTTTCCTGACATATGGAAGCAGGATGAAATTTAAATTTCTGTATTCATGAATAAAGTTGTGTTGGAACACAGTGACTGTTGTCAGGTTGCTCATGGCTTTCTGCTTTGATGACATGCTTGAACAGTTGTGAGAGAGACGATGTGGTCCTCAAAGCCCAAAATATTTGCTGTCTTGCATTCTACAGAATTTTCATGACCCCCCCTCCTTGGGTTGAAGAGACAGACACATAAATGACTATAATTCAGTTTTATATTTCTGCATATTTATAGCAGCAAAAAATAGTAAATCTTACAAGATTCTACTTCAGCCTCACAAAACTAGAAAATTATGGCATATATATATATATATATATATATATATTTTCAGAAAATCCCTGAATTTCTTTTATTTTACTTTGATTATTTTTACTTAGTCTTCATAGGTAAGGACTGTCACTCAAATCATATGATTGACCATATATTCTGCTATGCGTGAGTGCGTGTGTGTGTGTGTGTGTGCACATGTGTGTGTGTGTGTGTGTGTGTGTTTGGGCACCTGTGCTCTACACAAAACTATTTCTCCAGCCCAGCCCTCTATAAATTTTTACTTTAAGAAGTTGTCAGTGAATTGCCCAATTTGTCCTTGAATTTATGATTCTCTTACCTCAGTCTTCTGGATAGCTTGGATTATAGACGTGTGCACCATGCCTGGCATTAAGTGACCTGTAAGAAGATCTGATAGGGTTCATCATTTATGTCAACCAGTGGTTTGGTGATTGACCAGCAAATTGGTGATCGGAACCAACAAATGAGTAGGTTGAAACTGAATAGCACCTTGAGTACACACAGCTACTGCACACAACTATGACAAGACAGATGCTACTGATGAAAGCACACAGCGTTCATGGAAAAGGATGTAGTTACTGATTCTAGGATGGAATGAGTTCTGAGATGCTGATTTCCAGGCAGTGTAACAGAGCAGAAAACCTTCACAGTACAGGTTAGAGCAGCCTTCCATGTGATTCCTTGTCGTTCCTTAGCATTTGACTCAACCATTCTGATCCCTCCTTTTCTTTCTTTCTCTCTCTCTCTCTCTCTCTCTCTCTCGTGCAGTTGAACACAAGATCTCACCCTTGTATACTCTCTCTACTGAGCTACATCCCTAGTCTTTTTTTCAAATTTTTCATTTTGACACAGGTCTGCCATCAAATTCATGATCCTGCTGCCTTGACCTGACAAGTAGCTGGAATTGCAGGTAAAGGCACCACTGCACCCATTCTCACTCCTTTACTAGCAGAAGGGTTTAAAATTTCTCAATATTCACTGTAAAGATCAGAAATAATGTACATAAAGCATAAAACCTTTAGTACAGTGCCAAATCCATGGAAGACCTTCAATAAGTGTTTGTGATAATGTTGATGATAGGGTGGTGAAGCTGGCTACACAAAATAATTCATGGGGAAAACTTAGCATAAAAAAGTAGGTAAAGGAGAAAGAAGCATGATAACCAAAAGTCTCACGCAGGTGTGGGGGTGCGCACTTGCAATCCCAGCACCCTTGAAGACTGAGTGAGGCCAGAGGGCTGCACTTCAAGCCTCATGTGGGCAGTTGGTGACTTAGTGAGGCCCTGTCCTGAAATACAAGCTAAAAAGGCTGGGGATACAGCTCAATGTGAAGGCTCAGAATTCATCCCCAGTGCAAAACTCCAAATGTGTAAGTAAGTATATCATGGGGTATTTTTCAGAAAGTGATCAAAATAAGCTCATTGAAAACATAGAATTGTGTACATTGAAAATAACCCAACCTGCTGGGAAAAATTTAGTGTCTAAATTTTGGTGCCTTTTATGGTTATTCAAAAAAAATTTCCAAACTTTGCTATATGGTCCATAATAAACACACACACACAATTTTTCTCTGAAACTACCACACAACTCTTAAGATGTCAATGGAAAAAGTAGTAAGTCCTTCACTGAAATTAAAAGCTGAAAAGTTCTTATTCTTTTCTGAAAAGTTTTATAAGAAATCTACTTGAGTCTAAGAAAATTCTTGAACATTTATAAATGAACACAATCTTTCCAGTTTTCCCTGTTTTTGTCTTTATGCCAGTTAAAGCTATTGATTTTTAGCTTGTTTCTCTGACTGATGTCCCTGTACATTTAGAGCCATCTTGTAAATAATGTTAAATCAGATTTTCCTAAAAGCTTATCTCACTACACAATTCTTCCACTCACAAATTTCCATGAGTTTTATTTTTGTTTTTGTTTTTTTTTGTTTTTTGCCTTCAGTTCTCCATCACTTTTAGGAAACTTCTTATTGCAACTTAATTTATTCCCTCTCCTTTACCATTATTTAGATCCCTCCAATTGAGCTTTTATCTTATCTAGTATTTTACATGTTATTTTCTCTTCCATAACAGCATTCTCCACCATCTTCCTCCTAAAAGGTTTCATCTCACCCTGTTCTTCCTGAGGTTTTTCCTAAGCCACATTTCTCACACACAATCTCACTGATTTTAGTGCTTTTAACATTTTCAGTCATTTCTCCTCTTCTATTTCCCGTGATATAGTTTCAACTAGGAACTATCTTCATAGACAATCTCAGCATCTGAAGAGTACAAAACCAGGTGTGCTGGCTCACGCCTGTAATCAGCACTCTGCTGAGCCAGGATTACAAATTCAAGCTCAGGCTGGGCAATTCAGCGAGATCCTTTTCCAAAATAAAAAAATTTAAAATAGGTGGGAGTCTGGGGTTATAGCTGAGTTCTGAGCTCATTCGTCAGTACCACACACAAAAACCAGTATCAAAAGAATAAAATTTTATTTACTTTATCCAAACTTTGGCAAACAACTTCCAACACTTTATTTTAACAATGTCTTTATCAAGGCCCCACATGCAGTTTACAGAATATTGAGTTTGACATCTGATTTGTCTTGGAGGGCACGCTTAAACATTTTCTGGGTATGTCATTGAAGGTCTTTTTTTCATTTTCGGGAAGTCAGAAGACAATTGGTGATAATTATTTAGAAATTTTCCATGAGAAAATAATTGGAGATACATTTTGTGACAAGTACTGGGCACTCAGCTGCCTGTTTCTTCTGTCTGAAGTGGATCCAGAAGTGGCCTGATGGCAATTATTTTTTCTTTCTTCTCTTTAAACACTAAATGGCCTCTTATTTAGGCATAGAGTCAGTTTCTGCATTTTCATAAGAAAACACCAATCTTGCCTTCCATTCTGGCTAATAGAAGAGTAAATAGAGTGAGTTCTTATTAGCAAGAGAATCCGTGTGTACTGATTGCAGTCAGATACCAACCCAGTCAGGATTTCTCTGGGGGATGTTATTAAAAGGCACATACATCAAGAACGCTAGAAGAAAATGGGGTCATTGAGTCCCTCTAGATAGTCTAGATTCTATTCTGGATAAAGACTGTCATAAAGTCCCGCACTGGGGTGATGTTATTTTGATCTTTTATAAAGAAATTATGCTTGATATTATTCTTTTGCCTACACTGATGCAGAAGAACTGGCTTACTGTTTGTTCACCAGGAGACTGGAAGTTAAAATGCGCTACAGTAACGCAACAGAACATTACACTGCACCATACGCCAAGGACCTGAAACAGCGTACAGCAACCTGGAGAATTGCTCTAAAACACTTGATGTTGAAGAAAGCAATTAACACAAAAATAAATATCGATCAGTTCCATTAAAATGAAGTCCAAGGGCCGGGGATTTAACTCAGTGGCACCGTGCCTGCCTCATAAGTGCAAGGTCCTGAGTTCGATCCCCAGGACCTGAGAAAGTAAATAAAAAACAAAATGAAGTTCAACAAAATCTTTCAAAAGAAGATAATCCGTTGGTTGGAAATGCATGTGGGTTAATGGTGTGAAGAAAACCGAGGGAACAGTAACCAGGGCATTTCAGCCAGCGTACAGGGGCAGCCAGTACACTTTGGAGCCAACCAAAGGCCTGAAAGTTACGGGGACGTTCTAATTTTTATGAGATCTTCCACACACCACAGCTTTGAAACTGTGTGTGTAGAATGCGTATGTCCATGAGCACATTATCGTACACTAGAAATGGGAGCTAAAGCCGCCTCCGGGCTGCCGCTGCGGCTTCAGGGTGCTGCTCCCGGGTGCCCCAGACGTGCCTGGGCTCAGCCCACATCCGCTTTTGTGGAGATTTTAGAACCAGTTCATGATTCTACTCAACACTGGTTTCTCTTAAACTTTTATTCAGTTTTTATTTTTCTGTAAGTACGGAAAAGACCTCTACAGTGCAAACTATAGCAGTCCAAAAAGGAGACTGAGAGGACATCAGAAAATGCAAAGCATCTCCTGTCCCTGAATAGACAGAGGCAATGGAGTCAAAACTGCCAGGCTGCCAAACCGATACACAGGTGTAACAGTCCCGATCAAAGCACCAAGGGCCTTCTCCACAGAATTAGAGAAAACTTCCCCAAATTCGTGTGGAACCAGAACGGCAAAAGCAACGAGAGTAAAGCAGTAGTGTCCTAGTCCTGGACCTCAGGTTTCATGACCGTGACAAAGACAGCACGGATGGACACGAAAACAGGCGTGCGGTCCAGGGACAGCACCAGCACAGCACGGGAGCTCAGCAGGCCCAGGCGCATTCCGCTGCACAACACAGTGGAGGTGAGGCAGCCTCTTCACGGTGGCGCTGGGGACGCTGAGTCCAGACCCGTATCTCACCCTGCGCTAAACTTTTGAACTCTTGTAATGAAATCTATTACTGCTTTGTTCCTGTCACAGCAGGACGTTCAGCACCAAGTGTACCGCCGCTCGCCTCCACGGGGTGGATCGTGTTGCCGCGTTCGCCACCCGACTCCACTGCTGCTTGGACGGAGAGACCTGCCCTGTGACGTGGCCCTGTCCCGACTCCCCCACCCCTCCGGCCTCCCCTCCTCATGCTCCTGCCCCCTTTCCTCTGCAGGCACCGCCCTGCCCTCTCTTCCTCTTCATTTCCGGAGGTAAATTGTGCACGGATCTGCACAAGCTCTGGGCTGTCTTTAGGGCTCCAGGCAAATTCTGCCGCTTGCTCTGGATGTGACCTTGTCCGAGTTCCTGGTTGCTGACCCTCAGTCATTCATCGAAGCTCAGAGGGCTTGCATACCCTCGTCTGTGGCTGAAAAGGGGCCACTCCGGTACGGTGCTGAGCACCCTGGGGGCATCTCAGAGAGTCCCTGTTCCCTCTGCCACCTCACAGTCCCACCCCACCTCTCTCCCACCGAGTTATAGAAATTCCCATGGCTTTAATACTCATGAAGTGGCTACTGCTGCATTTCACTCGGTTTTCCTTTGTGCTATAAAATATTTTCTAAAATCATATACTGGTTGGGCCCCTTCTTTTTTATGACCCTGCACAGCCACCCTTCGGCCCTCCACTCACTTCCTGCCAACCACACTCTGCCTCTGTCCTTCCTGGGTCTCATGCTCACAGTCCACAACGAAGCCCACAGAGCCCTCACCACAGAGCCTCCCAGTCCGTGCGAGCTTCCAGCCTGGCCCTCACTCCACTGAGGCTCTGCTACGCACACTGCTCTCTTGTGGATTAATGACATTTTGTTTGTATTTCAAATGATCAGACCATTTGAAGCTAGCACATCCATACTGAATAAAGGGATACATTGAAAGTCACAGCATAATTATAAAAAAGTACATATTTGCAGCACTTTAATTCTCTCAGTCCATTAGAGTAAATGCTGACAAAATTGTAATGATGTAATTTAGATATTTTGAATACCCTGGAAGCCCGATGTATTCTTATTAGACTAATGTCACCATTACGCCCCATCTAATGACATTATCTGCCCTCTCGCTTCTCTGAGCAACCTGATGATCACTGTGGGTCTTGTGATGCATCACATGTAGGGAAATAATTTCTAAAGGAGGGTAAAAATGCAGAAGTGGCTCGGATCCGAGTGGAAAAGAATCATTCTAAAAAACAGTATCATTCCAAAACTGGGCACCAAATTCCTTTTGCCCAGCTTCAACCAAGAGAACAGGCGACTTTGGTAGACCCTAAAATTGTTTGTGTGGCTCTGTTGCCTGTGAGCTACAAATTAACACAGAAATTCCTGGATAATTACCTAGATTTGAGACATGTCGAGAGAACGCTACTGACCTAGTAAAGGTGATTGAAGCATAGACAGGGAAGAGACCTTCAGTCATCAAGTATACTGTTATAAAAACACGAGGCAGACATGCTACACAGATGCTACTGAAGTGACATGGCTTCAATTTAGTTTTTAACTTGTTCTGAATTATTTTGACACTGGGAGTTTGCTATTAATGTTGTTATGGTTATCATCGTTATTTTTATCTGAGGTGTGAATAGCCAAAATAAACATAGCAATGATTATACTACGCCAGGTGTATAATTGTGCTATATATATGACTCATTTTACCCTTCAAGAAAGCCAAGAGGTGGGCATTATATCCCAGGTAGGTAAACTGAGGCACAGAGCAATTACACAAAAAGTGGTGAAGCAGGAAGGAAACAAAGTGCTAGGAGTGAGAGTCCCCCCTCAGATTGTGAGCTCCCTTGAGAGGGTGGCTCTCAACAAATATTAGAAATACAGTTGCCAGCTGGCTGCTTCATTTAAGTTCATGTGGCTAACAAATTGGTGATTCAAAAGAAGGTAGAAAAATGTTCAATTCCATGTTAGATTCGTGCATGTATGTGGCCTGTGGGTGTGCATTATTTTGGTTGGGGAGAAAAATACTAAATTATTTTATTTGACCATCAAAGCATACAATCAAAATGAATAACATAGGGGAGCACTTTTAAGATGTCAGAATTGAATGAGACTTTGGCAGGACCCTGAGAAGGGCTTCAGCCATTTACAGCCAGCCTGACTTTGCTACAGAGGTGCAGACGCCTGTGTGAGTGTGTGAAACAGAGCGCTCATGGGAACCTTTGTTTCAACGTGAACATAAATAATATGGACGCCACATACCACGAAGCCCTTATTTGGTCCAGGTGAGAGTGAGGAGCCCTTTGACAGGTGCATTTCCCCGGGGTAATTACAAACTACTATCCCAGTTGTATGAGCCATGGAAGACATGGCAAGGTGGGGACCCTATGTTCAATTTAACACAGAAAATGTAGAAATGCTATTTCCCAGGAAGCTAAGATTGAAGCCATCACTACTCATGCAGTTTTAAAATACAAAAAAAAATCTTATAATACTAATGTTATTCTACCTCTAGATAATAATGCTTTACAATAAAAGACAGATATAGATACAAGTAGGTGTAAACACAATTGTCTTAAAAAATAACCATGACTTTCCTAGAAGGTATTTATATACAGTGGAAATACAAGAAGGCTATTGCATCGTAACCTTATAAATTGATAAGCAAAAATTAGTGCCATGTTATTATCTCCATAAATTGATGCGATAGTAGCTGGCAGTTGGAATTCTGTGATGCAGATATAAGTCTGCAGCTCACATCACTTTCCAGGACCTGGTGAGATCAGCACCATGCACCGAACCCATGAGAATGCCTTGGGGGAGCCCTGGCTGCTTTGTCCTAAATGCCATCTTGCTCAGTGCCTGCCAGGCTGTGCTATGTTTCAATCAAGTGCAACAGCACTTTGAGGTACACTAAGGAACAAAGCAGTAACTCAGTAAAACCAGATCAGCTGCAGTGGTTTCCAGCACAGAAATCCTGCAAAGAAAGCAGAGCTGAGTCCCTGTGCCTTTCTGCTGAACTACAACGGTGCGTCACTGCCCCTGCTCAGGGCCGCTCAGCTGTAACTTGGTCTTGCTGATTGAGGCTGTCTGGAGGATAACTGCCCCCAGGAAAGGTAGCTGCAACGTCTGCCTGCCTCTGCCAAGCAAGCAGCTAACTAAATAAGTGACTAGTTTCACTTTAATAAAAATTAGGATCTGATAGCTAAACAATCAAAAAATATCTTGAAAATTCAGAAAGCAGTTTGGTTAAAAAAAGTTTCATATTATTTTATGCAATGAAGCAGTAAGAAAGGTATTATTTATTTAAATTTGCTTCTCAACAGAATATAAAGTCACAACTGAAGCACTGTAATTTTCAAATTCCTCCTAGAGGGGGATTTTGGCAAATGCTTTAGTATTAATCAATGGTCAGTATTTAGAGATCAACATTTATTACAGAGTTAGTAAATTTATTAAGAGATTTAATACATAATCACAACTATTTAATTATTAATTTTAAAGTTACTTTTATAAAGTATAACTCCTGTTAGAATAGCTAACAAAGATTTGATATACATGTATAAATTTCATAAAATAACATTTTCTAATGAGTATAAAATGTATGCAAAAATAAAATGTGTAAGAACTCTTATGCCTGTATTATGGGCAATTTTTGCTAAATATCACAAATATTAAGGATGAGATTCGCTCAAAGTTTTAATCATTAAGATTGAAAAAATAATGTACTTAATGCCAAATGACATTATTTCCATAAATTTAGTGCATATTGACGAAAATTGTGGCCTAGATACACCAGTTGTTTTTTGGTTCTATACCTCAATGAAGTCTTGCTAAATCTCTGATCTTTATTCATTTCAAAGGCCATCCATTGTGAACCACTTTTCTTTTCAAAGATAACTCATCGTGAATCTTTTAATTTTTAAATTTGTAATTAATGCTTTTGATTTTAAATTTAATCTGATAAAGGGAAGATTTTTCTGAGGGTCAGAAATAAGTATGTGATATAAAAAATTCAATAAAAGAAAAATAAGTGAACCCAAACACTCCCCAGCAAGAGACCATAATGTAGTCTGGTGAAATTGGTAAGTCTAACATACAAGCTATTTGATGGTAGCAATTTCAAGTTTTTACTGATGTTTGCCTTTAATTCTATACATGTTTTGAACACTGTCAAGGAGGAGAAGGCCTGGTTTTATGAGTTATGAGGAGAGCTTGTTTCATGTCTGTTAAAGGTGTATTTATTAGGTGGCTCAGTGCAGCAGAGACGCCCTTCTCACAGAGACAAGACGGGGACAAGCTTAGCCCTACCATGTGGAGCTGGCATCGTGGAGGTGAAGGGTGAGGAACAGCACCGTTTCAGCGCCACAAACATCTGCCTCTGATCTAAAATGAGAAACGAAAATAGCCTGATGTTTTAAGTGAAATAAACAGGACACACGTGTGTAAATTCTGAATAGTTTCTCCGGTGTGAGAAACTGAAAGTGTAAATAAGGACTAAAATGTATAATAGGTAATGTGAAATAGGAAGAAAAGGGGCAAAGGGGAAGGAAGTGGGAGGGGTAGGGGAAAGGATAGAAGGGAAAGGGATTAATGTGAGAAAATGGAAAAATGGAAACAAAGTCTTTGTAAATAGGGAGGAATGGAGGGGTTGAAGGGAGGGCAGGGGAAGGGGGAAAAATAAGAGCCAAGAGAGATTATGTAAAGGTGCAGATTTCCAATGATGAATGTCATTATATTATGTACGTAAAATGTACCAATAAAATTAATTTAAAAAAAATAACAACAAAAACAAAGCATCTCATCTGTATATTTCAGACAGAAAGAATAAGGTGTAGCAGAGGAGGAGGGGTTTCCATACATTTAAAAACTAATGCATTTAATCCTCCCTTCACTCTGAGTTTCCATAGCTCAATGGCCTCTGCCAGCCTGAGCTGCTCGTGGCTCATTTCAAGAGCTATTCTGGAAACGTCTTCAGCTATCAAACTGCTAGCACCCATCCGTCTCCAATTTCTTCTTCCTGCCACCTTCAAGCAGACGCACATCCTGGCCTTGAACACTTCATTCGCTACACACCAAGGATGATGTCACCCTCATCTCACTGGAACAAAACGATGATTTACTGGCGCAGCATCCACAGCAGGAACCACTCCCGCGAGCACTTACTGATCCTGCTTATAGTGCCACGCATTTCATGAGGGTTATCTCCTTTTGTCCTCAAAGTAAAGACCCATGAAGTAGCTAGAACTTCCATCCTCTTTGTGATTTGCCCACTGCAAGTCTACAGGGATTGAATAACGTGGCTTAAATTCCAGGATCACTGAGTAACAGGATGTGGTCTCCACCAGCCCGACTAGACTGAGCATCACTGTTTCATCAGTCCTTCATGCACTCCCGCTGAAGCCTTGGCAGAGGGTTTGCAACATGACAGGGGACCCAAGAAACCTTGCAGTCCCATCTTCTCAGGATTAGGAAGCCTGGAACCATTCAGGACAAGCATGAACCCTCCTGCACTGGTGCTGGGGCAGCCCAGGGAGCACCTGTGAGATATTTGGGGACATCTAAGAGCACCCACTCCCTCTGCACCTGAGACCTCTGCCTGACAGATGGTGCTCAGCCCCTGGAGAGCCCCAAATCTGCCCTGCTACAGATGTGGGAGGACTCGGGTTATTTCCATCTGCAAGCTTTATGATCGTCTTGCTCCCAGAGCTCCTTGCTGCTGTCAGGGTGGTGCTTGAACATCTTCCTGTTTCACTCATCTCTTCTCTTATTGCGTACAAAACTTTGTTCTCTATCTCCACAGAGACTCTCCTTCACCCAATGGGATTCCCAGGAAAACGTCTTCCACTTTCTTCAGGAAAGTCTTTTTCAATTGAGTTAAAAGAACTTCAATAATCAGTTTTATAACTATACTCTGGATTCTGTATTTATCACTGTTTAGAGGACAAAACTACTAACAAGGTGCTTTGTATTTTATTGATAGCCTAGTACATTTTGTTACTCATCACTTTCATCCATGTGGTGACTGACAATATAATTTCCAACCCCTTTGTGAATTATTAATATTTAGTACAGTTAAAGCAATGAACAAAAAGACATTATAGGTTTGTTGTAGTCTTCATCTTGAAGATATTCTTTAAATATAAGAACTTTTAAATTTGAGTCCTCTAGCTTTTCATTCATAAAATGGGAGTTCTAGTACATTAACTTCTTCAGAGTATTTGTATAGAAAATTATTAGTGCAGATAAAAATTATGAAATGTAAACACTATCACCAAACTGTTTTACATGACATTCCTTCCTCACCAAATTTTTGAGGAAATTGGCTTCATGGTCATTTTATTATAATTAAAAATTCATTCCCATATTTATGTTACTTTATGCCTCTGTGAAGCAGATGCTAGCAAGTGCATGCTGAATGAAATTGAGCTGCTTTGTTTCCATGGCCTGGTGTGACTTCAAATACAAACAAGAAACTTAAGGCTTCTCCAGCTATAACTTCTTCTAGAACATATGTTTAATTCCAGTTAAATTGTATATTAGAGAAATCCGAGACCATTTGAATCACACAATTCTTCATGCCATTACATAAATTCCCGCCGGTACCATTACACCACCAATGAGAGATGTGCAGACTTCGCAGGATTCTGAAACGGAGGGGTGCAGCCCTCACTTGTGATGATGGTTTGATGGCCTGTCCTATCATGTCGGGAACCCTTAGGAATGGTTCTTCTGCAGCCAGTGTAGCTGCTCCACATAGCACAACTCACTGGTCGTGTTTCATTAAAGTGATGCTTATTACCAGTGGGAAAATGTTGGGACAGGTATTGTTACATAGGAAGTGGGGTCTTCCTTCTGTCCAAGTCTGATGCCTTAGTCACAGCCTTCATTTTTCCATGTCACAGTTAAATCATGTCAGGATGGATACAACAGAAGCAAAATTGACTCAACTTCCCCAAATAAAGCTGGCCTCAAGAATGGTTGCTTTGGCAACAGAGAGCTGATTTTTCCAAATAAATGAGAAAGATAGGCTCTGCATTTCTGAATGTAATTTTACCCCCTTTGTCTCCTATCACAAAACCCAGAAGTGGCATAAAAATCAGTCAGTTTCATGCGCACAACACTATAAATAGCTAGTCCTCAAATTCTCATTTAGTATGCAAATAAAATCTTCACAGATACTATTTTAAATAGGAATAGCTTAGAAATTTTGGTCTCATTTTGTAGAAAAAGTTTCCTTTTGTGAGGAGGGGGTTATTTCTGTTGTAGAAATTCAAACACTTCTCTATCATTTTTAAAACAGATCAAAATGCCACCTCCCTAATGGAAAAGAATGATGCCCTGATTTGCACATTCCGCCATCTCTGTATTTGGTTCACAGATTGTTAGCAGCCTCTCTCTCTCTCTCTCTCCCTCTCTCCATCTGTAATTCTGCTGCTGAACTCTTCTAGGATCAGTGCAATGTATGGATTTTCAAATTAATGCTCTGTTTACTTTTGAGTATGTTGGGTCCTGTTCTCTGGGACCATTAGTTAAGTGTCTGAGATATTTATTTGAGTCAATAGTAGAAAAGTAAATAATTGGCTTATTAGTAGTATTTCAAGGGGCTTTAGACATGCTATTTGGATCAAGTTTAATACAACTTGATAAAAAAATTATTCACCAAAAAAAAGATTTGCCTCTTTTTATCACATAAGTGTCAGCATGTTTCAGCAGCTCCAGTCCCTCATGGAATGTATTTTATTAAGTGATTACCATGTTCTAACTATTGTGCTACAGTTGTGCCTGTGTTGTTGCTAAATCTGAATTTTATCCACCGTTCATTTAAAGGAAATGGAATTGGGGAAGTTACATGAGATGCCTAAGATCAAACAGTGCATGGGAGGCCCAGGCTCAGGATGCAAACAAGGTCTACCTTCATCCTTCTGCATTGTTAGAACAAAATACCTGAAACTAGATCATTTCTAGAGAAAAGAGGCTTATTTAGCTCACAGTTTTGAAGGTCCAAGAGCATGACTTCTGTGCAGGACTTCACAGTGGACTGCATCGTGGAGTGGGAGCGCACTGGTGAGAAGAGAGGACAGGGATCCCATGATGAGGGAGGAACCAGGGAGAGGAGGGACTGAGCCACGCGTTCATGGTAGCCAGCTCTCGGGGAGCACACTTGGTCGTATGAGAACTGCATTCCTTTTTTCCTCAGTGATGCCCCGCCATCTCATCATTTCTCGGAGTCCTCAGTGCTTCAGTACTGCTATACTGAAGGCCCAGATTCAGACTACACCTAGCCATGTCCAATCCACAGCACAGTCTAAAGGAGAAATTCTCTTGACACATATTTTTAAATGTAGGAATCCATGGTCAACTAAACCCAAGTAAGACTAAACAATGTCTAGTGGACTTTAACAGTGGGACTTCTTTAATGCCCCAAAATGTACTGAATCATGAATTTCCAAGATGGGAACAGAGGGTAGCGTGTTTCTTCTCTCTGCCGAGTTTCCCTTGGCAAGCATGGCCTCAGGACATTTCTTCTAGTAGTTCGCTGGTCGGCAGCACCCGCTAAGGAGCAGGACACGCCGCTCAGTAGGTCAGCCCCCAGCAGCTTCGCTTTGAAAAGTCCACCTCAGGGTCTCCTTGGTGTCAGAGTCTGCTTCAGGCCCTCAAGACACTGAGATAAGTGCAGGTTCTAGGCCTGAAGTGTGGACTCCCTCACCCCTGGACTAGCAGGTGCTACACTAGGGATGAGCACAAAGGTGACAGCACCCCACGGGGGGGGGGGGGGACAGGGAGTGGCTCCTTGGAGTTGCTGATGAAAAATAGCACCTTCAGCCAGGCTCTCAGGGACCCGAGGCGCAGCCCAGGAAGTGTGGGAGCAAGAAAGAACAGGCCTCCCAGAAGCTTCCACCAGTGTTACCACTCGCACACCGGGCTCGGGGCCTGGGACACGCGTGGCCGCGCGGGGAGCTCCCTCTCCGGGTTTGCTTTGTTTTCTGAGGAGAGGCGGCTGTTGCGTTTGTGTGAGTCTTTTTACTCCCGTCCTCAGCCAGATGTGTAGAAGCCCATTACTCTCTGAGTGTGGCGCCCAGCGGCCAGGAATGCGTGAAGATGCGTGTCTACTTCACACCTGAGTCCTTGGTGTTGTTTCAGACGCATTCACCTCCTTCGGGCCGCTCCTGAAAGGAAATGCCATCTCCGTTGTCGAAACCCGCCTAAACCGATTCTCAGATTCTATATGAAATGTAGACTAAAGTGAGGTTTGATGCCATGTCTTGCAATTATAATCTTTTTTCATAATGGTCTCATTCTGTTTCTTGACAACAAGGGGCAGATTTTGCTTTTCTTGAGGGTTTAAAAAACTAATACTGGTATCCTTCAGTTGTTTTCTTTTCAGTTTCACTTCTTATTGTAATTTACAGGAAAGGGAAAACTAATGCCTAAAAAGTATATATGATTCAACTAAAAGCCAAAAGGCTCAGTAGTAATTAAAAGGCAAGAAAGGGAGGTGGGCGTGTGGGCAATTTTACTTACTCCATTTCTTAATGGATGTCTGTTATCTGAACCATTAGCTGCAGCATAAATAGCACCCTTTACATTTGCCTATTAGTTGTTCTGTAAGTTATTTTAAAATAGGCTTTTGTGAATGGTAATGAATTCTCATTAGTCAAAGTGGTATATAGCAAGAAAAGATTTATATCCACATTTCCTGAATCAGCACTACTTCACTTGTCTAGTGCAGCACACAGCAGAATTTGCTGAAAGAGTCAAACATTCACGCCCTCAATGGGGTTTGTTCCTTTACTGCGAAAACAGTAGAGCCTGCTTTGTGTGTGGCCAGCCCAGCCTGCTCCTACCTACTCCTGTGCACACACACACACACACACACACACACACAATCATAC
Source organism: Heterocephalus glaber (assembly GCF_053883595.1). Lineage (NCBI taxonomy): Eukaryota > Metazoa > Chordata > Mammalia > Rodentia > Bathyergidae > Heterocephalus > Heterocephalus glaber. The sequence goes on along the minus strand of NW_028258162.1, from coordinate 13,091,418 downwards.
ACCACACAAACACTTCCACTTACACCACATACACACATACACAAATGTGTCCGTACACACAGGCATCCACACACAAACACATGCATGTAGCTATACAGAAACACACATATGCAGATGCACTTTCACAGACACGAGTGAGACACAAATACACACACAGATACCCATCCATTTAGGGACACACGTGCACATAGACAAGCATACACCTTGTTGCAAATACACACTTATATACAAAAATACACACAAATACACATGCATATTGACACACAGCAAACCCACACTCTTTCACATATCTACACACATACACAAATAGTCACACATGCACCCAGAGACACAGATGTACCATCACACACACACGGACACCACTATACCTCTACACACCAAAGACAAACAGACATACACACACAGAGACACACACACACACAGATATACACAGCACAAACACAGTTACATGTAGAAATACACAACATGCATGTGAACACAGACACATTCATTCACGTATACACATATGCACATTCAGAGACACAGGTAAACAGGTATGCATGTGCACAGAACCCAGGGACATACACACCCCCACACCAACGGAAGGGCACACACACATGCTTGTATATCATTCCTACACACACGCACGCACGCACACACACACACACACACATGCTTGCGCGCGCACACTTTAAAGGCCAGGATGGGGATGAGGAGCCAAAACAACTTTCCTCCTGTTTCCCACCTGGAGTATGAACTCCAGCCAGCGCTGCCGAGGCCTTCCTCAGCAGGGATCCGCACTGCATGCTAAATCCAGTTCCTCTGGGACCAGGTCCCAGTTGCCGTGTTTTCCAACAGCAAGATTAGGCTGCTCAGGAACAAAGAGCAAAGGAGTCAAGAATCAGATAAGAGGGCACTGGCTGACCTACCTGATCCCTAACTGCTGCTCTCGCTCGGACTCCATGTTTCTGATTCATGGAAACCCACCTTGGGTTTAAGAGGACTTTGCGGTGAATAAATAAAAGCCAGGTTACGTTATAAGTTGAGCCTGTGACCCGTGACCGTGAAGCGTGACAGCATGAGGACCATCGTCCAGGCCTGGGCCAAGTCCCAGCCCACAGCGACTCCCGGCGTCCCGGGACCGCTCTGAGCCTGACTGTTTCCTCATCCACAGAAGGTGGGCAGTAGCCTCACACAGCTGCCCTGCTGGAGCGGCTGGCTCCTCACCTCCCGACACCCCAGCAGTTTCCAGCAAGGCCAGCAGCACAGACCTCAGGGTGGGCTTCTGCTCACCTCCAGCTGGCTCTCTGCTGGGACATCTGTTCTCATTTCACCCCTGGACCATGGATTGAGTTTGCGTGTGTGCGCGCGCGTGTGTGTGTGTCCGTGCTTGTGTGTCAAGGTGTGCACACATGCTTGTTTGCAGAAGAGGTACCCACCATTTAAACATAAGGAGATAATGGCATTTTCTAAAGGAGAGTACAGTGTTTCCTCTAAAAGAAAGCATTAAGTACTCTTTCACGACCCCAGTGCAACTCCAGGTTTTTACAATATCTCCTTGTGCTGTGATGATATACGGTTGCTAACAAGCTTCCTGCTCTCCTCTCCCTATTATTCGCATCAAAATAGCAGCAACTGGTTTCAAGTGTTCTTAAGTTTATCTGTTCAAGGCCCGGCGGGACTGGAGGTGCTGTCACGGGGCCAAGAGGTTGTGGTCCGACTGCTTAACAGGCTCTCAGCTGTCACCGACTCCAGAGAGGCCTGGCCTGGCCAGCTCCAGGCTCCCAGACCCCCTCAGAGCTGGGACCCTGTGCCTGGGAAGACTTAGCCTGGCCTCTGAAATGCCACAGTTTCACAAGTGCTCTTTTAAATATCACTACTCAAGTAGGAATTTCCAAATCTGAGACCCCTGAGAAATAGGGCAACCACTTCCTGAACCGCCAGATTGCTAGAATGCCATCTTAAATGCTGTCTCCCTCTACGTCAAAGTCCACACTCTAGAGGGAAGGCTGGAAGAGGTTGCAGGTAATTATGCAGCCCTCTGAGATAGCATAGGAAAATGCAAGACCCTAAGGGCCAGTTCATTTGCCGCCTGAGCCAGTGTCTTGAGCCAGCCCTGCTGATCGGATCCGACACAGCCTGCTGCCCCCAGGGTGGGGCAGAGGAGACAGGCAGGGAGAAAGGCAGCACGGAGCAAGGCAGCCAAAGCCAGGTCATCCCCAGGGTACTGGAGAAGACGGTGGATTTAGTAGCATAGGAGCCGGCAGCTAGCTGGGGGAAGGGCCTGAGATGGTGGGCACTCAGTCACACTAATGACAATTAAAATAAAAATAGACAATGAACTAGGACTTTGGCTAGGAATAAACATTCTGCAGTTGACATAAAATGCGGGCCCTCCTTCTTTAGGAGGAATGCCGGAGTTTTGAGAAATGTAAAATATAATAAACATAAAATGCAACCCACCCTTCCTAAAGATTTTTTAAAATTATAATACAATGTAATCAGTTTTTCCTACAATCCCAGTTTACTGTGAACACTATGTTTTTTAAAAACTGGGCTAAAAGACATGAATCTCATTTGACTATTTTTTAACTTCATAGAGACACCTGTAATAAATGTACACTAAATAATTAAACAATTCCTGTGCCCTGCTTGCCTAGAAATAATTCTAAATCAATTGAGGGTCCACCTGACAACCCAGTCAAGGCCACTCCTGAAATCCAAGAGATCTTCTCCTCCCTCTTTCCAGTAAAGCTTTCCTGACCTCCTCCTTTGGTTCACAACTTCGTTCTTCAGCGGTTTATGAAGACACAAGCCCAGGGTACACTCGACAGCACTGTGATGTTGTGTGACCTTGTGGTTCAGCTCCAGTTTAGAGCAAGAGAGAAATGACATCTCTTGTGTGAATGAAGTATTTTTTAAATATCAAGTTAACCCAGAACATGCGCATTTGCGTGTGTCAGTCGCACAGCACAGCCAGTGTGTTAGAACGTTTATGTGGACTTCAACTGCTCCACCAGTGTCTAAGCACAGGCTGACATTAGCCTTCCCTGAAACTCCATATTAACTTACAAGGCTGTTTACCTAAATCTATAAAGTTCAGATGCAGTTGATTTGGTGCGATTTTCTTATCAGTAAGTTATTTTATGTTTTTCAGTATTTTTAACTGTTCCTCTTTTCCTAACTTCAGGAGTGTCTTCATTTTGTTCTAGAAGGTTGTTTGGATTTGAAAATTTTCTATGTTATCCACTCTTCATTCTTCAAACATTTTATTGAAAGTAAATTGAATTTTTCTAATGCAGCCTGAGGTTAGAAGTCTGCTGAAGTCAAATTGCTTGGTTTAAATTCCAAGGTTTTTCATAATCCTGCACCACACACTCAGCAACCTTATCTCCCCGCAAGCATCCTCCGAAGGCTTCCTCATTCATTACCTCATTGCCCGGGCATCCTGCTCTGGCTGTGGTCAATCTCCTGGCAGGGACAGGACCTGTGGGTCTCTGCTGGCACAGAGCAGAGCCTGCCCATCGACCTTAATAAAAGGTTGCTCAGAGCCAGATTTCCTTTCTCAAGTTACTTTCTGCTGGGTAGAAATCAAATACCAACATGGAATCAAAGTTAGCCATGAAAATAACACAGCACGTTTAAAGTGTTTGATAGTTTACCAATATCTGTGTGACATGCAGAGAGCATTCCCCCACATTTTATTTAACTGAAGCTTTTCCCCTTAAGGAAGCTTTTATCTCCATCTCTACTAGATTTCTATCTTACTGATAAAATATTCAACTTGTAGCCAGGCATGGTGATGCACGCCTGCAGTTCCATCACTGTGGGGAGCTGAGGCAGGAGAACTGCAAATTCAAGCCCAGCCTGTGAAATCCACTGACTTAGTGAGACCCCATCTCAAAGTAAAAGCACAAAGGGAAGTTGGGGAGCTCAGGATACGGCTCAATGCAAGGCCTTAGGTTCAATCCCCTGTTTGCAAAAAATAAAATAATAATATAAAATATTCAACTTTTACCAAAACAAAATTCAAGAACTAAGATGATTGACTTTTAGCCACAATGTTTTCCGTGAGATTGGAGATATCCAATACAATTATCCAAATATAAAAAATATCTACAAACAGACATTGTACTTATGTAGAATATTGAAATCATATAAAATCATGGCCTGGCTACCAGAATTGCTAACTACATTTATAAAATCATTGAAAGCAACTGACTGAGACACAATTATGTGTATATTTTAAAGGTTTCCTTTCTTGACCTACTAAAGCAACCCTGAAATCACTTTTTCTTCTGGCCATGCATAGTAATATGTAGAATATATTTTAAAACTAGTTATGTCATGTACCACTACGTGAAGAGATGATTAACTGACCAAATGGAGCCAAATTTGCATTCTGTATTTCACCAGCCAGCTGTCTGAAGGAAGTCGCTAGGTTTCTCTGGCCCCTGTACCTTCTTGTGTCTCACAGTTACCCAGTCTATGTAAATACCCCGCTGCTCCTGGAGGGCCCATGAGACGCTTACAGCACCAAGAAGGAAAGCCAGTGATTATAGAACATTTTACATCTGTTCTTAAAAACTTCCATGTCCTACTTGGAAAAATAAAATCAGTATTTAAAAGATAAACCAACTTGATTTTCTTTTTCCTCTCGATGTCCAGTTACATCGAGGCTTTTCTGTGTAAATTGGTATTGATGGGAACTCAAAAAGATTTAGACAAAAAATAATTCCTGGTATCTCTTAAGAGTCTCTAGTGCGGCCTGCTGTCTCCCCGAGGACAATGCCAGGCTTTATGGGCAGAACACCTTCCTCTTCATCCCCACTGCTCTCCTTTTAAAGATCACAAGGCTGTAGCTATTGCTTGATCTCACGCGTGGTTCATCAACTATCTAATCAGCAGGGCTGATCGTGCTTACATCAAACGCCTTGCTGAAGCAGGAAGACTAGCTGAATTCCTCAGAAACCAACTTGGATAGGAATAATAGTGTGTGACATCCCTCCTCTTTAAACAAAGGCCACACAAAAGAAATGCTGTTGCTACAAAAGAAGCAATACCACACCCAGCTGCCAGGGAAAGAAGCCATGCCCTACCTGAGATCACCACAGTATGGTATTATACTCGACTGAAATGTTACTTTTTCCATTTAAGTTGTAACAGTGGCACAGGACCTTAAAATTTTAAGGCTTTGACTGTTTTTAATTCACAGCAAACACAGTGTTTATTTTAATGGAACTAATGGATATCAAAAATCAAAGTTGCTACTCAAAAGAGAATTGAATAGGGGTTTCAAAAAAAACAAAAAATAATAATAAGAAGAAAAGTATCTTTGTACAGTGAACAAATTCATACAACTTCACATAAGAGGCAGAAATAATCTGATATCTCAGAGGAAAATAATGTTTTTCTCTTTTTATAGGCAGAGAAGAGGTTCATATATGTTCATTTAATTTTAGCAGTTTATATCTCTACCCTCTCTGATTCAAATACTGGAATCCGAGAGGACAGCCTCCAAAGCAACAAGTAGAAGACATGCATGGATTCTTTGAGATAGGATGTCATCCTCAGACGCCTTCAATGGAATTCATAAAATACATGTCAATCTCTGTAAAATACAGTCGCTATTAAAGACATCAAAAAATGCACAGCTGGCTACTTTCTAAATATGATGACCCAATATCATGCTTTAGAATATGACACTGTAATATTTATCTGCATGTAAGTAAGTGTCAACTCTTTGTCATCACTGATTTACCCATCCCCTTCCTCAGTGTATGCATGTGCATTCCACTGTGGTTCCTCAGAAAGGAAGCTGAGCTACAAAAATATGATGCTAGCATGCATTCATCACAGGATTTGAATGTATGGCAGGGGGAATTCCCCAGAAATCTTCCACAGAAAAAAATATCTTCATCGTATTTATTTAATACAACTGCAAACACATAACTTTTATTCAACAGATTTCCCCACAGTACCATTTAAGAGAATACCTTTCAAAGGGAATCGTGACAGCATTCCAGGAGAAATGAATTCTTGTGTTGATTCTAAATCCACAAAAAGAATGATCTACAGGGAGTCATTTCCCCTGACTCCCTCCACTTTTAAGCCAAATCAGAATAGCCATTCCTTAAAGAGCAATCCAATTTTTATGTTTATCCACTTGTATGTTCTTTGTCCTTCCAAGTCATTTCTGCCCTAAGGTAAGTCTGTCAGCATGGTTTACAGCTTAACAATTATTTTAAGTAGGAGTACTAAGTGCAAACATCTGTGAAAAGTATAAATGAAATGGTCTACATTGGAATCTATTTTTCCAGAGATAAAAGTCAGTCCACATATTTAGCACTCAAGGAAAGAAAAAGTAACATCATTTTGCTGAGAGAGAAACTAGAAAGTTTCTAAACAAGTGGCATTTGCATTTAGTCATTGACTGATGGATTCATTAAGCAAGCAGTGCGCACGATCTGATCTACTAGATTCCTGCCCACAGAGAAAGATACAGGGCCCTAAGGCCCTGACCTGGGGCTCCCACTGCCCGCCCCAGGTTCCAGTGGCCTCCCCACTCTCTTGTGTGTCACAATGAGTCTGACAGATGCGCATTTTCCAACTACATGATGATCTGAACCCTGCTGCCAAGTGGGACTGCGCGTCGTGAGGCGGGGTCTCAGCCCCGGTGTCCCAGCTCCGCTAAACAGGAGCGTTCCTGTCGGGACAGCAGCTCAGAAGCTGTCCCCGCCGCTGACAGTGCCAGGACTAGACCCAGGCCCCCCGCAGGACCAAGCAATGCCTGTCAGGTCCTCCTCACTCCAGGTGAGCTGGCGTGAGGGCAGTTGCGTGCGAACAAGGAAGGCTAGCAAGTCTGAAGAATGTTGCTAGACCTTGGTGCTCGGACAGATACACACACAGCCTCTGTACGAATTGAGCAGGGCCCCTCTCGAAGCTGCCAATAGCTATTAGAAGGGGTGAGGCTACCCCTGGCTGGCACAGCTGGGGTTGGCCTCCCGAATTGAGGCTCTGAGGCCCCCGGCCCCTTGTGATGCAGCAGAAAGCCGGGGTGCGGGGTCCGTGCTACAGACCGCGGGGACCTCACGCCAGCAGCTCCCAGGCCAGCTCCCCTCTCGCGTGTGGCTGGCAGTTTTTCCCCCCTTAGGTTTGGTATCTTCCTATACAAACTCCACTAGCCATTATTTGTTTGTCTTAACATAATTTGAGTAGTTTCTATTCTTTGCTACAAACACCCCAGATGCCTACTGGCAAAATGATTTTCCCGGCTGAAAAGCAACATCAAGGCACAACTGGAGTCGATTTAGTGTTCTTCCTTGCTGAGGGAGTCTGTGCCACACAGGACTGTGGCTTCCCTCATTGTGAGTACTTGCACCCCAGCCCAGGGGGCTGCTGATCGCTCGCCTCAGGTTGCCAGGAGAAGCTGCAGCTCCCAGGTGGAGCAGTGACCATCCAAACAAGTCTTACTCGGGAATTCCAGGACGAATACAGCATTGCAAAACATCTGCAGAAAATTAATAATGACCGGTAGCCTCTGCTCTTCAGATAAAAGAGTTCTACATGTACTTACATCGCAAAGTCCCTCAGTTAACTTCTATCAACTTTGTAATCTTGAAATCGCTTTTGTCCACTTATGACTTCTCCCACTGTGCTTTGGAACACTGGTCACTCTTACGTTGCTCTTACAGATTTTAATATAATACTCATGTTTATAGCAGCATAATTCATAACATTTAACCTTGGAAGCAACAAGATGTTCATCAACAGATGAGTGGATAAAGAATATGTGTTCTATACACACAATAAAGTACTATTCAGCCAGAAAGAAGGATAAACTGGAGCCATTTGTAGGAAAATGGATGCACTTTGAGATCATAATGTTAAGTGAAATAAATCAGACACACAAGATTAACCATCACGTGGCTCTGCTTTTATAAGAAGAACAAACTATAAATAAAAAGCAAAATAAAAGACAGGTAATAGGAAGTAGGGAGATAGGTCTTTGTCCAATAGGGAGGTGATTGAGAGGTGGAAGGAGAGGAGGGGAAAGAGCTGAAGGGAGAATTCAGATGTGTTGGGTGCACATACTGACACCCCACAAGGAACGTAATCATTACGTATTACAAACATATGATAACAAACAATAACAAAGTTTTGAAGGTGACAGAGGATTGCAATGGTTGTAATTGGATTCGGAGTCATCTCAGGGCAAAGGGAGTTCTTAAGCCAACCAGATGATGAAGATAAATAATTTTCACCAGTGTAGATAGTTGTGGTGAATAATTACATAGTAGCTACTACACTGTAAACAAAACTGCAAGTACAATGGATTTCAGAAAATTAGAAGTAATACTAATAAATCCAGGCATTTTCTGTCAGGGCAGCACATTTACCAGTATGATACGAATTAATCTTACAACATCTACCTAAAATCTGCAGGAATATCTTTTTCCTAACCTTCCGTCAAGCCTTCAAACAACAGACCTATTGAAGGCAGCCAGCCCAGTAAGGCTCTTGTTACTTTCTACAATTGCACTTCAAAGTATGCAGTCAATATCCTTAAGGGGTAATAATGAGGACAGAATATATTTATCTTAAAAATAAATGCTTTTCATAAAACTCATCACTCCAGAAGAAACACTGTCACTAATTCAGTTTGCAAGCAATGCTCTAAGGAAAGAATTTGGTGTTCTCAAATCTTTACATCCTGGCATTTTTTGGAGTAAGATGCGTCCCTGATCCATGTAAGGGTGACTAGCTTTTCGCTAACCAACTGAAATGTCCTTTAATCCGTACTCTTCTCCTGAGTGTGAACCTGCTGCCATGCAGCATGGTCACAGAAAGCGTCCCCTCGTGTCTGCAGGGAGCAGTCACTTTTCATTCCAGAGACCCTAAGATCACAGGAAATGAGGACAGCAAATGAAGTGACGTCAAGTGTGAGCATGCAGTGCTGTTGGGTCAGCGGAATCACACACGGCAGGCCTCATCTCTGTCCTGAGAGGAAGGGACACTGTCACCACGCCCAGAGCCCCTCATGGCTCCAACTGTGGCATTCAACATCCCCTGCCTTCATTCCTTCTTTACAACTCCTCTGCATGAGAATGTGGAGAAATCGTAAAGCCTGGTCCTGTTGGTGGAAATGTAAAATAACACGAGCACTCTGGAAAACAGTGCGGCAGCCCCTCAGACTTAAACACAGAATTACCATATGGTACGGCAGCTCAGCTTCCTTCTGGGTACACCGTGATACAGCGCCTCATTTCATGAACGCTTCTGTGTGCAAACAATTCAGTTTGAACACAAAAGCGTTTGGCAAAATTTTCCTTCTGCCTCTGGTGAAAACGACCACAGCCATCTTCCCCACCCAAACACAAACGCAGTGGCCACCTGTCTCCAAATCATAAAGCAAAGCAAGTTTGTGAACTGAGGTTCCACTGTATACCTCAAAAAACTGAAAGCAGAATCTTAAGAAATATTTGCACACTTATCTTCATAGCAGCATTATTTACAATAGCCAAAAGGTGAAAATTTATATATCAATGGATATAGGCGAAATGTAGTACATACACATAATGGAATACTACTAAGACTTTAAATGGAAGGAAATTCCAACACATGCTGCAACATGGAGAAACCTGGAAACATTAGGGTTGGTGAAGTGAACCTCTCACAAAAAATAAATGTCCTATGAGTTACCTAGAGTAGAAATAGAAAGCAAAATGGTGGTTGCTAGGGCCCGTGTGGAAGGAGGAATGAGGATATATTGCTTAGTAGAGTTTCAAGATGAAAAAGTTACAAAGATGGACAGTGGTGATGGTTGTACACCATGAATATATTTAATGTCACTGAACTATATGCTTGATAGTACATTTTATGTGCATTTTAACACTATAAAATATGAAGCTTTTCTAAAAACCATCACCAAAAATGAAAGTCTAGAACTGAATAAATAAATGATCGGGGCCAGGGATTTAGCTCAGTGGTTTCGCCGCCTGCTGTCCAAGCGCAAGGACCCAAGTTCGATCCCTGGTACCAAAAAAAAATTAAAAATAAAAAAAAAAATGAGCCACCAGGAGTAAAATACTTTTAAGCTGATGCATAAGAAGATGCAGGTTTGGTAAACCCTGCCTCAGTGGAGAAATCCTACTAAAATGTTTGTCTGCCAATGGAAAAATGAATCTAAGTTCTGTCACTGAAATCAACTAACCCTAATACTGAGTCCTCAAACCTGACATGTCTCACACGTCGATGCTTGGATCTACTGCACCTAAAGGGACCATTTCTGCTTTTAATAATAGCAATACTATCTGATTGAGTGTTCCCAAGCAGGTTTTACAGAGTCATAGCATGGGAAGTATTTGACAAAAACTTAAGCATCAAAAGTGTACAAAGTATTCAGGTGAGCAGAAGTGACAGGTAGTTCACAGAAGAGGAAGACTGGATATCAGAAATATTGGGCAGGTCATTTAACTTTCTGAACTTCAGTGTAATATATGCTTTTTGTGCAGCGCTGAGTTGGAATGAAGCCCTCAGAAGTAATACACTTTTGAGCTCTTTGTAATAAAGCACGCTATCAACGTGTTGCTACTCTTAGAGCAGAATTAATAAAAATGCTGGGCTTTGTTGTATCTGAGCCTGACTACAGGAGCACATAGGTTTCTACTCTGGTGTCAATTCCTTCACTCAAAAAGCCACACTACTCAATTTTTAAAGTGTATATGACAGGATACTTATTGGAACATCTTTAAAAATGGCACCAAATTATTTGACTTTTCTCCTACTGTGAGACGGGATGTCTTTTTCCTGTAACACAGGCTGGGAAGGGTGACTGCTTCAGCTGACAGACTATGTTGGCTGTTACTTTGTAGGACTTGTGAAGTTAGGTCAGAAAAGGCCACGCACCCTGCATGCAATTTGCTTGAGACTTGCCTAGAAATGCTGGCTGCATGTGATCAGTGTAGCTTTCCTGAGCATGTCATCCCAGGAGGATACCTGTAGTGCTCCACTCACCTGGTCTGATGAGCCTGTGGCTGACAAGCAGCACCAAACGCTTGCCATGTGACTGAGCCCCATCCTGAACATCTTGCCCTGGCTGACATCCGACCACAAGTGTGTGAGATATCTATCAACCAAGAACTGTATACAGGCACTTTTCCCAGGTTTCTGACCCACAAAATCATGAGAAAAAAAGAGGTGTTACGTGTGTGTGTGTGTCTGTGTATGTCTGTGTGTCCATTTAGGCTCAATGAAACCTCCACTCCCAAGACTTCATCACCTCCCAAATTTCCCACCTCCCAAAAGCATCACCTGGAGGTGATCAGCTCCCACCATGAGTGACAATAATGGTACAGCATCATAAACTCGGGGAGCAGAAGAGTTCAGCAAACGCATTCCTTAACTTAGATGCTTCCGATGCCAGAGGAAGAGGGGTATTGACAACATTCAACTTCCTGTAGCCTCTTTTAAGGAAATTGGGTAACTTGGAGAGGAAGAAGAGGTAAGGGTAACAGAGCTAGTCCTTAAAAGTGTGGACATAAGCCTGGTTTATGATTATCACTAGATTTATAATTTATTTTAAATGTACGTAACATTAAAAACTTCTAAATACAAATACTCTTTAGTATTCCAGAAGTTAAACCTGTTGGGTATTTCTGGATGTGATTTTTGGTTGTGCATATTTAAAATATACTTGGTTATGTGCTGAAAAAGAACTCCCTGATAACTAGGTCTTTTCTATCACTCTGAGATAATCATATGTGCTACAAATGAATAGAAGTGTTTTCTGTTTTTGTTTATGCAAATATACAGAGCAAAAAAACTTATTTTAAATGAACCTACTCCTTTGGTTTTCTAATACTTGCTTCCTCACTTTGGTACAGTGTTAGTCACATAGCAAAAAACACATCTGTGTAAAGTACATGAGCATCTGCCAGTGAACACACTCAGACGTTCTGAATGACTTGGTGTCATTCCACCTTCATCAAGATGCAGCCCCAAACTGCCACAGCTGGGACAAGAAGAAACCCAGCCCTGTTGCAGATGGCTTTGACACTGATGCTTCATGGGATGTGCTTGGAGAATTGAGACCAGGCTCACCTAACTCTTCTGTGTCCTGCTTTCCCTCTTATAGAACTGGGCACAATAACAGCTCAGATGAGAAATCCTTTAGTCCCAACGGCAGTGGGTTCTGTCTAAGCCAGGGAGACGGCAGAGGTTGCCATGTTATTTGAAGGGTCATTGTGGTGTGTGCTCTTACAATTGGCTCAAACTTGGAACAAACAATTACCAAATTCTGCCAGATTTGTAAAATTAATGTACACTTCAAATCACAGTTAATGTGATTAATATATACTAATCACATTAATTGTGACTGATATAAATTTCTTGAAGGTAATTAACAAAATATCTCAACAGTCTTAAAAATGTATATGTGCTATAATCCAGCTTTTCTATTCCTAAACCTTCCTCCTCTTAGTGATGTGATATTCATTGTGGACTGAACACATATTTATACAATGGTTTATGACATGGCTCCAATAGACAGACAGTAGATATTTATTCATGAATATAAGAATAATATACAAGGCTATAAGATGCATATTATGAATATAAGATAATATACATGATGTATTCTTAAAAGAAATAAAGCAGACTGTGAACAATATGGTAGATGTTATCTTGATAAACTAAGATGTATATAGCTGTGTTAGTAAAAACACAATAGAGAGGGCTGGGGATGTAGCTCAGTGGTGCCGCTCCCTGCCTCACAAGCGCAGGGTCCCAAGTCTGATCCCTGGTACCAAGAAACAAACAAACAAAAAACATAATATAGAGAGATAAAAACTGAGAAGGTTATATGCATGGAAATGTTACCAACAGACTGAGCTTTCACTGCTCTATACATTGCTCTGTGTATTAGTGAAAGGTCAAATAAAATATCCCTTTGTTCCCCAGTTTGCTGCAAGTCTACAGAAGTTCAACCTGTCCTCTCCTTAGCCAGGTGCTTTTCTCCAGTGACCAGCCTGGCAGCCCTAACACCCACTGTCATGGCTGTGTCTAGACATCTCCCCAAAGCCTCATGCAGTCACAGGTGGGGCTTTGCAGAGGTGGTGGGATCTAGAGCGTGTGATGCTAGGATTAAGGGTGTGTGATTACTAAATGAGTCCACTGATTGGTGTGGCACCACCCTAATCCTGGTAGCCTACACAAAATATAAAAAGGGCAGAAAGAAGCCACTATTGTTGCTTGTGGCTTTTTGCTTCCCTTGTTGCTTTCTGCCTGCCATGGACTGTTCCTCCTCTGTAATGCCCCTCTGCCATGACCATCCCACCTTGGAGCCAGCCAACTATGGACTGAAACCTCTACACACTGTGAGGCAAATAAGCCTCTTCTCCTTTAACTTTGGGTGCTGAGTATTTTGTCTCAGCAATGAGAAAAGTAACTAAGACATGCACTATTTCCAGGTTGTGTGATTATGAATTATTTCTAACATATTCCCTTTTTCATCTTTATTTTCTGACTTTTCCCTATTGAATAAGAATTATAACCTAGATTTTTTTTAATTGAATCGTAAAATGCCTAATGTTATTTCATCAACCCCTGCCTCACCCCAGACATATATTCAGTCATGAGGTTTGGAGTTGAGGGCCTTAGCTAGATGCCCCAAGGTAAATCTTGGCATTTGCTGCTGATTTGAGATCTGTCTTGTAGCAAGTTACCATTTGCTGGAATGATCTAAACAACACAGGGTTAGAAACTGAATGGGAATCACCAAAGTTTGGCTTGAAGCAATGAGAAAACAATGAAAATTTGTAGTACATCTCCATTTTTATTGAATAGATACATTTGGCTGACTTAAATTTTTAACAGGTGCTTCTGTTTTCCTCTGAATTCTTTCATGCAAAGATAATCCTTTTTTTGTTAGTGCTATGGATGAAAAGACACTGATAAATCATCTTTTTACCTCCAACCATGAAGGATACATGGGTTCTGTTAATATATCTAGACAAAAAAAATGCTCTTTCTGAAGGAAATGTAAACATATAAAGTGATATGATGACACTCTATCAAGAAAGAAAAAAGAAAGAGTAACATCCTTACAACATATATTCTCAGGTTAGCAAATAATGCTAGTTCTAGTCAGTATAAGAAATTCATTTGCATGTCTTCCCAAAATATCCAAAAATGTACTGTCAAGTAAATGAGAGCAAATTACTAGGATTTCTGTCCACATCTCCATATTGTAACAGCAGCAGCATTTTCTATCCATTGCTGTGTAACAAAATATACCAAAACTTAGTGGCTTACCACAGTAATTTTTTAAAATTTTTTCAAAGTTTCTATTGGCACAGTAGCTAAGCTGGGCAGAATGACTCAGGATTCTCTCAAGGTTGAGCATAGGCTCTGTAGGGTGACACTAGGGCTGCAAAACCCACCAGTGATGTGACTCACTCCTATGGCTCTGCAGAGGCCTCCATTCTGAGGGCTGCTTGAGTTTCCTCACAACATGGCGGCTGCTCCCCCAGAGGGAGTCATCCCAAGCCGGTAATTCAGGAAGAAACCTTGCACCTTCTAAGGCCAGGTCTCACAGCCACACTTAGTCACTGCATTCCTTTCTGCTCCTTCAGAGTGAGTCATTAAATCCTGCCCACACTCAGGCAGGGGAATTAGGTTCTATATCTTTTTAGGAGAGGGTGATCAAAGGATGAACAAGCACATCCAAACTGCCTAAAACATGAACACACCTCTCATTTCTGTCACAGGATGGTGTCAAAAGAATATTTTTCTCTTGCTTAATTCAAGAGAGTACAGATTTTCCCCAGAGGCCTAAACAGCTTGAGCATAGTCAATTGTCTGAACCTCAGGGACTTTTAGGAAGGTAAGTGATTTTTAATCTCCCCCAGAAAACACCAAAACCAAAAGAGATGCATTATAGACTCAAACCCTCATATCATCCCCGCAGTTAGTTATCTGTGACAGCCTGTGTCTGCACCCCAGATGTCCCCACTCTACCAAGAAACAGGTCAGCAAGAGCAGAAGGCCCTGCAGAACACTGGAATAGGTAAGAACCTGTACGAAGGCAGGAGGGTATGTTCTAAGGCCAACTAGCTGCTTGTGTTGCTACCACCGTCCCTTCTTCTCTCCAGTTTGAGAGGCCCGGAGAATATAAACACCTACTGATGTGCCCTGTGAAGCAGGCTGTGGAGTCTGGTAAGAGCAGCTCTGGAAAGACAGCAAGCTTTCCAGGTGCACAGTGAAGGGCTCTTCAACGGCTTGTTCTCTCTGGCCACCTCCACAAGACATATTATTAGTGCCCATACCACTGCCTGTGATTGCAAAAGTGGGCACCAGGGTGGTGTCTTTGGGCACATTATTTTGGTCTCAGCACTAACCCAAGAGCGAGGATGAAGAGGCATTAAAATGGAAAACGACTCAGCACATTGGATGTTGAGTACTTAGGAAGCCAGCGTCATTGTAATTTAAAACAACTCATAGAGGGACTTTCAGCAGTGATTGGCACAATTGTGGGAGAGAAACCTGTGGCCCTGCAATTCAGAAGTCCATGTAACAGGGAAGCACAGCCACACCTCTCTGTGCAAGATGCTGGAGCACAAGCTCTTCATCAGTGAAGAACCTGAGTCACTGAACCTCTGAAAAATCAAGAGAAATGCTGGTTCGTACACCTGTAAGTTCCAGACTTGTGGGCAAAGAGTTCTAAACTAATTAGTGCAAATGAAGTTATCCTAAAGAACAGCAGTACACTATGTTCGAGGAATCTGAATATATACTAGGGGAGGCCTCAACCAAGTCAGAATGTGGGAGCACACCACTTGCCCATTAAAGCCTGAAGCACATGCTGTTCTGGCCCCCTGAAGTGGCCCCAGGCCTGATGGGGAATTTCTCCAGAAAATGGGAGTGTTGCTAGTGGAGATGTGAGTCATATAAGAATTAAACGGACACACAGAAGCAATGATCGCGAGTGCAGTGGCGAACCTGTGGCACGCGTGCCACAGCCAGCTGGTTATCATTGGAAGCTCTAAAAGGTTCGCCATCCCTGCTCTAAACCAGGTAATCAGCTACACAACAGTCATGTGACTGCGTGGGCCAATCAGTGTTCACAGAAAACCGCGTACAGCTAGCGTCACTGCTCTTCAGGACCCACGCACACCGCAGTGTCCCTCAGAAGAGAAGCCAGAGGTCATCATTCGTATCAACAACATTTAATGAAAACATCATGCTTGTTACAAATGCTACACATTTATCGTCTTTTCAAAGGGTACCTACCTTTGGGATCTGCTCCGGAACTTTTCATACTCTAACTTTTCAGACTTTCTAACTTTCTGTGACGTTTACTTACTCAAAAATGCTCAGTACCTATTTACTGATAGATGTGACTGACTTTGTTCCCTCTCCAGCTAAGAAGAAACTGTGGGCTTATGCTATATACTTCCAGTCATCCTAATCATAAGTAAGTGAACCTTACTTTTTAGAGTAGATACTGCCTACCAAAAAGATCCAAACCATTGTCCTTTGCAAATCAAATTCTAGCAGTGATTAATTTTACATTAAGGAGAAAAACTCAGATTCCTAGAAATTTTTTTTTAATGTTCTGTCACCATTGAATTTAAAAAACACAAAGGAAATTTCATTTTTTACAAGAAAGTTTGTGGTCTGTAACTTGTGCACTTTTCACTAGGCCTTAACTTCGACAAGCTTCTGGCCACCTTCAGCCTAGCAGAGGTGACTGAGGGTAGGAAAGGCAGAGAGGGAGAGAGGCCACGGAGCAGCACACCAGGTGAGGCCCCAGATGGAGGGGCGCCGGCTCCAGTGGGAGTGGGGTTTCAGCAGGCGGGCGCCCCACGGGGCAGCCACCAGGGCGAAGATGAGCCCAAGACAGAGTGGGAGGCAGGGGGCAAGGGGGGCAGAGCGGGGCAGCGTTGGGGGGCAGAACGGAGAATAAGTTAAGCAAGCAGGAGAGCACAGGGGAGTAAGGGACTTCCACCAACTAGTTGCAGAGAGGGGTGCGGGCCTGAGGGTGAGTGAGGTGAGTCCAAGGTTGACCTTGGGAATCCGGAGGAAATGCTCAAATGAGGAAAACTAAGGAGGAGGGAGGAGGAAAAGGAATTAAGATATAAAGCGCCCAGGTACAAACGCCCTACGATGAACGTGACTGTTATGGATGTCAAAGGTGCACCAATAAAACTCTTAAGGCAGCACAAAAAGACCGAGGTTGGAAGATTTCCGCGGGGCCTCTGGGCTATGTCACTTCGGCTGCGCCTGGGCCTGGCGGTGCACTGCGTGCATGAGAGGCTCGCCTGGGAGCAAGCGGAGGCGGCTCTGGTGACAGGCCGACGTCTGCAAAATTTGCTCTTGGTGTTCACCGTCCATCCCTCTCCGTGGCAATGCTGCGTCCTCACAGCCCGTGGGAGTGAAGGCGCAGAGTGGCTGGGTGCAGGAACCTCCCTCCGGGCCGGCTGAAATCCAGGCGCCCACTACGCCCTGTATCTGCAGCTGCCTCCCCCGGGCCCTGCGAAGTACTTAACCATCTGGAAACTCATCCTGAACACACTGTCCCATTAGAGGTTTTTAAATATCTTCACTAATACTAATGGTCATAACTCTGTTGTGTGGACATTCTTTGCAGGCGTTTGCATCCTAAGTTACTCAAATTCGGTACCTCCATCGCTCCTTAGTATCTTCTGAATGAGTTTCGGTTTCTTATTAAGAGGGGTTTTGCTCTTCTCAAATGCTGTTCTACAGAGAAATGTTCTTTTGAAATCAGTGAGACTTTCGAGTCATTATTCAATGTTAGACACGCCTGCAAGTTCCCTCAAAATACCAAATTCAGAGCCCTGTCTGGACTCTCCATCCACTTTTGAGCTGGCTTCCAAGGGTCTCTGCTGAAGTTCAGCTGAGGGCGTGCTGGTAAACGCCACCGTTTCGAAGGTCATTCCACAGTCCCTGCAAACCCATGTGAAGGCCCTGTGTGCTGTTGGAAATAATATTGCAAGACACTTACGAATGAGCATTGATGAGTCTTTATTAAAATGAGATAATTGTCTATGCATTTGCTGACATGTTTGTGTTTACAATGAAATAGCAAAACCACTTCATATTAGTAAGAATTTAATTTACTCTTTGAGAGAAATAAGTTACGTAACTAGCTATAAGGACCGCAGAAGCAATTTGCAAATATGAAATTGCTCTAAAGAGTAAATGTACAGAATGGTGCCATTGAGATTACCATCAACATTCAATTACATTTTCACTAGTTTCCAGTTATGAAAAGGGAACACATGCAGGAGTGAAATGCTAGCCAACTGTTAAATATTAATTAGTAGAAGCAATGTTTCCTGATTTAGCCCTGAAAGTTGGTGAAGCATTTTAGATAAATTTTTATTGAAAGCAAATGTAAAAGCTACCTCGAGTTTCATTCAGCAAGTCTTGAGAATTTGAACACTTCCACATATGAAATTTTAAGATTTTTGAACATGTTTCATTGTGTAGTTTCCTTTCCCTCCCTCCTGCTGTTGAAATCGTTACTTTCACCCATATATGGCTCCAAAAATATAAAACATCTTGGACTGGCTGTTGAAATTATTCACTTTTGGCCTAGAGCTAATTTTGGACTTTTCACTCCTAACGATATCTCCTGGGAAAGTTTAAGTGCAAATAGGGTTGTAATGCACATGTAAAATCTATGTAGTGTTCTCTAAGGGAAACCACACACATGAGCTTTTTTTAGAACATTTTTTTATCAAAACACTGCCCATAGCTATTTGGAGACACATTTTCGTCTGTGTGTGTGCACTGGGGAACTCTGAACACGCTTGCTGATTTCAAAACTAGGCGCTATCTTCTCCGTGACATCGCCTTCCACTCCCTTGTGCCAGGAACTCACCATTCTCTGGCCCGAAAGTCTGGGTCTGGTGCCAAAGGTTGGCTCACCTGGGACCGTGCTTCCTGTAAACCCAGTCAGCCAGGGCCGGGCAGCAGACGGCTCGGTGTGATACGAACCTGTGCAGCTTTACCTGCAACGGCCTCACCGTGGCCAGCGCCACCCACGGCTGCGCTCTTGGTGGAGTTGTTTCCTGGCACTGATAGTGGCACTGCTTTCCTCGCACTATGACCCCGAACAGCCCATAAACAACACTGACCCTGTGAGCAGGAAGCGGGCTCAACTTTGAAGCCTGGCGTCGGCACGGCCCCCGCCCTTGTGCTCTGCGTGGCCCTGTCCTCAGTTCCCAGGGCCAGGAGCACCCACTCTGGAGCTAGGGCCCTCAGCTGCATCGATCACACCCTCTGCACACTTTGATGGTGAAGAACGTACACAGAGGGGGATGTTTCACGCCGGACAGCAGGATAATAGGCACCTGCGCCCGCGTGGCAGTGAATTTCACAATTGGTGAACAGGAGTTGACCAAAATACCCCTGAACCCTTACGACGTGGTAGTCCTCTAGGGTTACCTGGCGGTTACATTGTACCACCACAACAGACTTCTCCAGTAAAGGTAAGAAGACGCTATTCCCTAGGGTTCAAAACATGACCCCTCCCAGAAATAAGTGACGTGGTAAACAATGCCACACACACACATGCGCACACATGCACACACCGGTGTACATACACACGCATTCACCCAGAGACAGACATAGACACACAAGCACGTGCACAGACGTAAGCACACACAAGTCCACACGCAAACACTGAGCTGCTGAGATACGCAAGTGTGTTCAGAGACAGGATGTGAGGTGCAGAACGATCTTCACAACCCCCCTCTCCTCGATAATTCACAGTACTAGATAAATCCAATGTCCTTCAGCTGCACAAATAAAAGCAAGACACTTTCTAAGATATCTCTTTGTGTAAAACTATTTTTTAAAAGACTGAATGAAAGAGGAGTTTTCAAGTTTTCCCGTCTTTTATTTTTGCTGTTGGTGACATCCTCCCTGAGTAAACTTGGACAAAGTCAACTTGGCCTGGCTCACCGTGTGAAGCCTGCCCTCTGAGAGCAAGTCAATGCCAAAGTAGACAGCAAAGGAAGACTAAATCCAGCTTGAACAATACCGGCCCTAAAATAGCAACAGGGTTTATGACCACAGCAGCAGGAGTGGCTGCTAATCACTTGCCAGGATCTTTTATGTTAGTGTGTCACCAGTGAGTGACACGGGGTACTTGAAGCCCCTGTCAAGCTCATAAGTTCAGAACCCAAATCAGAGGTGCCAATAATAGTACCTGTGCAGAGCTGTCTTCCCTGAGGGAACTAATGAGCTAGCTCCCCTGTGATCCTGAGCTGCAAGAGACATTTCCCAAGTGTCTGCCGTAGGCCAGCACCCTATCAAGCTCTTCTCCAGTGTTAGCTCCTCTGAGGTTCACATGATTCTGTGAGCTCGTCTTGTGCTCTATACTTCAGATAAGGAAACCTAAGGAGGTTCGGAGAGGAAGACTGGCCCTTGGTCACGAAGCTCGGAAGTCCCTTCTGCCGTACCAGGGACACGGGGGGTGTGCCTGGCAATAGGCAAACCATTAGTTGTCTTAGACACCCTTCCTTGAAACTCAAAATGCAGATCACAATGTAGTTCTCACACCAGTAGTACAGAGTCAGGCGCTGCAGACATTCAGAAAAAAGGAGTCCATCCATCTGGGGCGGCTGAGAGGAAGTAGCTGGAAGAGGCAGGGCTCGGGTTCCAGGGGAGGGAAGACCTTAGATCAGCCAAGGGCAGTGGGGAGCAGAGCTGCACAGGAAGTGGGAGGGGACAGGCTCTGCACATTCCCTGGGGAGCAGGAACCATGGCGGGGCCCACAGCTCACAAGAGAGCAGCAGAGCTGAGACTGTAGGACTTGAGCACACAAGGCTCCCAGCGCAGATTCTAAAGTCAGGATTTAGCCCAGGGGGTGTTTGAAATTTGAGGACAAGACATGAAGGTAACATGCAGTCTCTGTCCATCTGTGGAGGAAGACTCTTTTCCTGAAGCAGAACGGACTGGCACCGAGAGGGCCCAGTCAGGCAGGACAGGTTGGAGACTGCTACACATTTGAATAGCTGGTGTGGTTTTAGCCAAAGAAGGAAACGGCCAGTCCCCATTACACCCAGCCCCAGGACTCTTGATAAACCAAAACAAATCAGGAGCCAGCTTTGTGTTTCTCATGTTCTTCATGGGATCCGGAGAGCCAAGATGCTTCAGAGGGCTTGGGAAGAACCAAGTCATTCTCCAAGGGACAGAAAGCTTCACACTGGCCCAAACCCAGTTCAGCACTCGCAGATCAGGCCCGACTGAGACAGAACTAACTCTGCTCATAGCCAGGAGTGGACTGTGGGCTCATCTCCTGTTTTTCTAATAGCTGCAAACTCCTCCTGCAGGAACTCCAGACTTTAGCAGAAAACAGGGCTTCGCCAATGTTCTCAGAAGTTACATAGGAGCAGGCTTCAATAGTGTTTATGGAACTGAGTCCAAAGTGCAAGCATCGAAACAGTAAGGTTTTGAGCCGGTCACACGTAGGCAGAACCCGATGCTGGAGGCAGACAGTTACGGTGTAACTGATTCATCTGTGGCCACACACCACTGATACCAAGACAACCCTGGCTGACAACAAGGGCAGGAAAACAGCCATGCCTACTTTATTCATTCCTTATAACCGAGGGCAAATATTTACTTAACAATTACACATTGCCTATCTCCAGATTACACACTTATGTAGAACTTGGAATTGTACTGAATGCAAGTAAGATGTTAATTATTACAACTGAACGATGCCTTATAGTTATGAATGTTTCAGTTACTCTGGAGGGAGAAACATGGCCATAATGTAATTCTCTACAAGGGCTTAGAAAGAGAAATTGCTAAGATCCATATGCTTCCATATAGGCAGCAAGATTTCAAAACTAGGGCAAGGGTATGACTCCAGTTTTGTCTGTTTCCCCCTCAGCTGCAGGAAAGTCCCTCTGCCCTCTAATAGGATGTTGTTTCACTCTGACTCCATGGGGAATGTCACACCCAGTGAGTCACCAGAGAGGCTTCCCCCAGGTAAGAACTGGAAGGTTCCTGACATGCCTGGCCTGTTGAACTACTGAGAATCTGTCCCAAACCATGAAAACCTCAAAGACACCCTGGGATGACATCTTAGGAGTCAGCTTTGTGGGCTACGTCTTCCTCCAGGTGTGTCTTGGGAGCCTTGGAGGATGTCAGCATGATCCCTCACCGTCTGGCTCTTCAGCAACTGAATTGCAGCAATTTGCAAAAATGGTAGCACCAAAGCCTAGATAACCATCTCCTTCTGAGGGCAGCCTGATGACTCATGTGGGTGAGTCACTTCAGATCAGCCTAGTGGATCTCACGGGGACAAAGTTCTAAATTCAAGGAACTGACCAAGCAGAGGATGCCAACTCAATTTTGTGATTTCAGGAAAACAATTCTAGAATTTGTCACTAGGAGAAAGCGAAAAAAACATGTTATTCAACACCATGATTTTGCAGGAATGAAATGGAATTTCAAGATCAAACAGGCACTTAGCAAAGCCGTGCAAACATTTAGGTCTCTTTTATGCTGAGCTCTGATGTTGTTATGCTGCTGGAGCACACTGCTAGATCTTTGAAACCACTGCCATTGGTGTAGCCCTTTGGTGACATGCACAAATTATGAGTTCCCTGGACAGAATTATGGCACCACTTCATGCAGCTGGGCAAGCATTCTCCCTCCATTAGGGGAGGATCCGTTAGAGCATAAATAATACACCAGGCAACAGCCTCAGCCAAGACGGCTCGCTGGAAGTTTCCTTTTTGGTATTAAAACGATGACTACATTTTCCCTAAGACCCTGCTGGCCACGTGTACAAATAAAGCCACACACAGCAACCAACTGTGCCGGTTAGGGTCTAGCTGATGACACTCTTGTTATTGAAACAGGAAGTGAGTCAGCCTCAGCAACTAAGATCATATATTTTATTCCGTTGTGTTGGCTCGTTTGAAAAAAAAAATAACTCTTATCTCAAGGCAACAACATTTGTTTTCTAAATAACACATTTCCTCCGGAGAAAAGTGTGAAATGGACATTGATGCTGTAAGATTTTAATTCATGTTTTCTAGGAATTAAGAGTAAATTCCTAGTATGAAAATCAAGTGAGTGGTTTTTAATGAAACAAAATACATGTTTAATATTTTTGAAAGGCATGGATTCTAGTTTTTAAATCTAATTGGGAAACCTTCTTAACACTGAGCATTAATATTACTATTAACTGAAAGCTTACCTTTGCTCAGATACACTTTTGACACATTTTAAAATGTACTATTTTTTAAAAGATTTCAGTAACTTCTGAATTTTTTTCTCCTTATGACCAGGGCTAAGGTGAAGTTCATCTTTGTGCAGACTTTGCACTTGCACAGTGAAAACTGATAACCAAAAGAACAATATATATATATATATATATATATGTATCATATTCCAGGACAAATGTTTAAAACACTTACACAAATTTCCACATATAAAACTAAAGCTTTTTGCCTCTGGAATGCTCAGAATATATTTTTGGATAATAGGCTATTTTTGACAACAAAGCTTCTACTACTGAAATGTGCTTAAAATAAATAGGAAAGGATTCTTTAATTTAGTAATTAAATGTTGACTATTCACCCACCCAGACCTCGGATGATTCAAATAGTAAGGCTTTCCAGTTTCAGTGGTTAGACGAGTGGCATTTCTTGCCAGTCGCTGGCTTGTTCAGCAAGATAAATCCCCACCTGGAGGACCATCTATTTTGAAGGGGCTCCTACTGTCGGGTGGAATTGTAAACCTGCCGCACTGATAGCTATGGCCTCTTCGTATGCACAGACCCAGAGCCCTCCTGAAGGCTGGGACTGGGTGACAACTAAACCCAGACCCACAGCACAAGCTCCCTGCTGGAACTCTGTGCCCGGTAACACACCAACACCTTTCCTCTGAAATCAGAATTGCATGGGCTAAACTATCTACAGTATGCTCAGAAGCTGGAAGGCTGTGGGCTCTTTTTATATGCTTTTCCCTCTTTAAATCTCAGAGTGAATAGTTTCCGTCTGTAATTGTCAGTTTTATATTTTTAAATAGTGAACCAAGAAACATAATGTCTCATTATCGCTGAAGCGACTGGAGCATTCTGGACTGCATGCAGCAATGCTGATAAAGGACAATGTGGTCCTTCTGCTTTGGGGGCAGGGTGGGGCAGTGCTTAGAGGGGTAGCCTCTTCCCCTGCTGCAACTTCCTATTGCCAGTTATCTGCCGTTGCCCTGCTCTGTATCGATCTAATTTAAGGATTACGGTTTTTTTAAAGATACCCTAGACATTATCCTGGATTGGCAGCTCCAAAAACACATGTGGCTTCAGAACTTCCTTGCAAAGCTGAAGCGAATTATTTCTATAAATGTGTGAAAATTTGACTTTCCTTAAAAATGCCTTCTGATGTGTATGAGCTGAAATCTATTCAGGAAAACCACAGTGCCTGACATTTCTTCTCCTTTATTTTCCTTGAGAGTGCTTTGCAATTTTAGTTTTTTGAAATGACAGATTTCATCCAGGTGCTTTTTAGAGTACTATGTTCTCTTGTGCTCTGTCATGTAATATTTTACCTTAAAGCCTTAAGAAAGCAGCTATCTGCTCCTCCATCTGCTGAGGGCTTCTCCACATGAGAGTGGCTTGTGAGTCTCACCACAGAAGCTGAAGTCACTAGTCACACCTCAGCAGTCACACTTCCACACTGCTGTGACAATGTGTTACAGTGGATCCTCGACTTATGAACTCCATTCATTCAGGAGGGCTGGTTGTAAGTCAAGTTGGTTGCAAGTCAAGACAATTTTTCCCATAACGAATAATGGTAATACCCACAATACCTTCTGAATCTCCAAAAGCACCCCTTGGCTAAATTTTTCATACTGCAAAGGGGTTGTATAATATGCATAATTTACAAGAAACAGCAATAATTTTCCTAGTGTATTCACCAGAAAGTTATAAAATATGCATGCTTGACCAGAAACAACAATTTCATACTGTACTCACCGTGATGTCTCTGGCTGGCAGGGAGGGAGGGTGAATGGAAGGTGGATATTGTGTGGAAGGAGGGTCTCCTTCCATGAGAACATCAGGAGTCCAGCTCTCTGATGTCCTTTCTCTCCTTGGGAGAGTCTGTAGCCCACTGGGACCTGCTTCTGGCTCATGAGGTCTCAACGATTTCAGAACTAAAAACTGGATGTAACTGAAGACTTTGGTCATAAGTTAAAACTAAAATTCCAGTTGTAACCCAAGTTGTTTGTAGGTAAGGCCGGTCATAACTCGAGGGTCCACTGTATTTTCAAGTTGTACCTTTTCTTTTTCTTTCCTGTTTTTGTGGGGCCAGGTAGTTCTAGGATTTAACTCCAAGTGAGACATTGCACTTTTGCTGGCAACAGTCCCTGAAGTCAATCATCCTACAACATAGCTCTTTTTTTTTTTTTGGTAGTTGGATGGAACTCAGGACCTTGCACTTGCGAAGCAGGTGTGACACCCCTGAGCTGCACCCCTGGCCCAGAGGTAGCATGTTTTCATGAATCTGTTAATCACAGTGCAAGGCATTATTTGAAACACAGCTCTAAAGATGCTCATTCAGGCTGCTATTTGCCGTAACCCAGCTACAAGCTTTAACATCCCTTCCATGGTCACAACAGCCAGGAGACTGAAGGATATGTGTGTGCACGTGTGTGTCCTTGTGCATGTGTGTGTCCAAGCAAACAAGCCATGATGACGATCCTTATCTCTGAGCAGGTGGCAGGGAGCTTGGGCAAACTGTGACTGGGACAATTCCGCTGTGGCCCCAGCCACTCAGGGTCTGGAAGGCACTAGGTCCAAGGGACACCTTGGGACATTCCTCTGGCTTGAAGCTTTTCAAGGACAATGTGTAACAGGTTCACCCTGCGACATTCCTGTGGTTTAAGGCTGTTGCAAGGGCATAATCTAGTATGTCTGTGACCACAGGGAGAAGGAAAGGCAGAAAAGAAATCTGAATAAAACAGTGTCCCTCAGTCAAGCACTGACCCTGCTTAAGGGTCCCATGGCAGCTGCCACTAGGCAACAATGGGAGGAAAACGAACAAAAGGCCCTTCCGGGGTAAGGGTGCATTGGTCACTGTGTCTAATAAAAAGCAGTATTTACACTTAGCAGAGCTTCTATTATGAGCTAAGTCCTATATTATCTCACCAAGTCCTCAAGGTATCCTGTCAGGTGAGCAGGTCTTTACCAGAAATTCAAGAGTTAGAAGGAAATGTGTGTGCAGTCTGGGTAGTGAGCTAAATCAGAGATGAGCCCCAGACCCAGGTTTGTCTTCTGTGAGGCCCTGAATGATATTAAATGAAGACAATAGTTGAATGTTGCAAAGGATAAGGCATGAGAAGTGACCGACACCAGACCGCTAACCCAAGTTCTTTAACAAAAAATAGCCCATGGTTGAATCGTATGGTGGTTCCTGTGAAACTATTTTGGGGAATAATTTCTCAGTCTTTCATCCTACCCAACCTCCGCCAGAGCCCTTCAGAGCATTCCTTATCAGGTTGAACTTTAGAACCTGAACGTTGCCTCTGGATTTGGGAATGACATTGCAGACCTTCAGAATGTCCTGGCCTTTTGTGAGATGCGGGCCTGAGAGCTGTGAGGGTTTCCCTGTTTGTGTTCTGTGACCCTAAGGATAGAGAGGGGCGGGTTTGTGAAGCATAAAAGACCTAAGTCCACACTTCAACAACATGCACACGGGAGCCAGCTCCTGTTTGGCCCACATGCTACAGTTTGGGCACAAGAAGCAAATCTTAGAAGATGTTCTGGGATGGAGGCCTCAGCTCTGTGGAATGGTGGCTCTTCTAGTAGAGCCTCGTGAGAACTGGAATTTTCAAAGCTCTTTGCCAGATCAACAAAACTATAAAACAAAGTATTTTATTTACTGTAGAATGAAAATACACAGAGGAGGAGGAACTTTTGAACTGGCTTAAACTGCCCTAGGCAGTGGTTGACCAATTCCCTTACATCAGAGCCAAATGCCTGTATGCTTTCCATATATGCACTCATCTGTCTAACTCATTTCTTCCAAGAAGTTAAGAGCACATCCTCATGACATCCTTCACGTTTATGTTTGAGGTTGCCTGTAAAGAAAAGTTATCTAATAAACACCTGCAATTCGGACATAAAGAAATTTTAAATAGATATAAAATTTATGTTTTTAAAGTTAAGGGTAAAAGAGGAACTTTTATCACTGGATAACTACATCTTGCACATACTTCCTGACAGATAATACCGGGCTTCACTTTCAGCCAGCGCCTTCTTCTTCTTTCTACTTGAATGTCGCCTCATCCCAGGATCCTTCCTCTACCACCCTGTCTGCGGGAGCATCCCCAAGGCCCCACTTCAGACCCCATCCCCTGAACGGTCCTGGTTCTCAGCTGAGATGTTGTTAACCTGCTGCTCATTGACCCCAGTGAGACCTGAGCTATGTGGACAGGGGGATTTAGTTTTGGTCACTTGTTTCTCAAAGACACAGGTCAATGTTCAACATGTCATAAAAAACACTTTATGGAGAAAAACTTTAGCTAGCTTTGCATCAGAGAAACAGACGTACTTACTGGTGCAGATGTGTTAGCACATCAATCATGCAGATTTTTGACTCGTCTAAGTGTGCCAAAGTTTCACGGGAATGAGCAAGTTGCACCAACAGAGATAAGATCTGAATTGAGCCAAGTTGAACATCTCTCTTTCTCGAAGTAGACTTCTGTTTTCACAGACTAATATCACAGAAATTTGGTCCATACCCACGTTAGTCAGATTCGGAATGCATTTCCTCTGGTGAAAGCAAGCTCCTTTGGAATTCCTCCTAAAATACCAAGCAAGGTTAAAAGTTTCCTGCTTCCTTCTTTTTTTCTCTCATTCTTCCTCTCAGACTCTATCTCACTGCTCACCTCCTTTCTTCTTTTTTTCAGCTTGGGGTTATCAGGCACTGTAAAATTCATCCACAAAAGTAGAGAAAATTTACATCTATCATTTGCACAATAAAGAAAAAAAAAGATCATGAACATATTTAATTTAGTCACTTTGCTAGTTATTAACCTAATTCTTTAATGAAATTCAATGCCTTTGGTTTAATCTGAAAGATTAAGACTATGATTTTGCTCTCTTTCTCTCTGGGTTCCAATGAAATGCAAACCTGCTGTTACAAGAAGGAATGTATAACAGGGATTCACCAATATGCAGTGGCTTTCAATAAGCAGAACGTGGAGAGGAGTGGGTTGTCCAGGGTGAGCAGGCGGAGGGCTGCAACCCGGAACACTTCGCAAGTGGATTTCAGAACAGGTGACCCCAGTCCACACATCTAGACAAACAGCTGTCTGTGCTTCCACTGGCCTGGCCTGGACTATGGCGGTGAGAAGCCCAGAGATGGGGAGCAGTCAAATCAGAGCTACAGAACAATTGCACCAGTCAACTCTCAGCCTCCTCCCTCCTCCCGTCTGTCTTCCGCTAAACTTGGACATTTATATTCAGCAAAGCACTCATCTCCAAAGTGTTCCTCCTCAAATGAACTAGAAAAAAAATTCGAGACAGTGCGAGCAATGGGAAAATACGCAGCCCTTGGGCAATAACCTGCACACTAAAGGGTCTGCTCTTTACAGAGTCCTGGATTGAATTCTAGCTAAGGAAGAAGTCTAACTATAGATACCCAGGTGTCACCATGTTTAACAAGAGAGTTGGAAATTTGGAACATTACCCATAAAACTAAAATGAGATACAAAAATTGAATCTGTAACACAATGGAGCAGTATCTTCTAAGTTCCAAGGGAAATTTCCACCAAGTTGTTTTTGAGGGAAATTATCACTCAAGAGTATGAGAAGTTTAAAGAAAATGTAGACAATTAAAGATTTAGAAAGGTGACACACATTCCTCAGGAATTTACTGCAGAGTGTACTTCAGAAAAGCTAAAGAATGAACCTAGAAAACAATAAAAAATGAAATCCACAAAGAATCAGTCAGTCCAAAAATCAACCTTAGGATATCACCAGTAAGACTAGACAGAAGCAGGCTTTGACAGGCTATTTGTATTCTAGAGGAATTCCCTATTGAACCATTGAGTAGATATGTTTTCTTCCTTCGATTTCTTCACCATGCAATAAAATGCATTTTTTAAATTTCGGAGTTGGCACGTCAGTTACCTATGGACACAACTGACTGAGCTATGATGCCCTCATTGAGTTACTAAGTGCAACAATTTAGGATGTAAAATGACATAAACTATGACTTATATTGGATAAAAGAGACACCGTTTATGTAAATTTGTATATGGACACAACTAAGGTGTGAGAGTAAAGCAAAATTACAGATCAAAACCCCAATTTTATCCCAACTAAATAAAATTAGACAAAACTGAAGTTCCATCTGAATTCATGCATATATTCACTCACGTCCTTATTCTTTCTAGAAGTACCTCCTGAGTAGCTGGTAGGGTCTGGGCATTGTACCAAACACTGACTATGAAAAAGGTGAGTTCACGCTCCTTTCAGGCCGTTATGGGAGACAAAGACATGAAGCAAAAACTAAAGTTAGTAACGCTAAAAAAGGACAGCATGGTCCATATCTCCATATAACACAAACATCACAGATACACGAATAGGGGTCATGTGCTCGTCTAAGGAATGCATTCCATGTTCACAGATGCCTAATACATGCTGAAAACCATTTACTCTATTTCCTCCACAAAATTTAATTTCCTTGGAAAATATTTAGTGATTGCTGAGAATAATGCTATAAGGTGTTATTCTTAGTTCATTTTATCTAGAACATAGTAGATTAAAAAAAAGATTAAAAATATTCACAAGCAAACATAATTGTAACTTATTTATTGCATAAGGGCAGGCGTTAATCTTACGCGCAATTGTCAATTTTCAATTATTTTACTCAATTCCGTGTTTTCCTGTTCCCGATTTTTTTTTGAACAATTTAATACTCAATGACAGGCTTTGAATTTATACCAAATATATCAAACATGAATCACTATCTTTCCTTTTCTTTTTGCCGTCTTATAAATTGTTGTTCTCAATTTTAATTTTTACTGCCTTTAGGAGCTTCTCTGGGATGAGCGCCTGGTGGCATTTGCAGAAGGAGAACGAGAACGGGGACTACGTGCTAGAGAATGTCGGTCGAGAAGGAAGATAAGCGCCCAAACACCGAGGTAAGAGAGGAGCGCCCTTCTAGACCCGCAAAGCGCGCAGGGCTGCATCCAGCCGCCATTCAGGAAGTGAACTGACTTGCATTCTGTCTCCCTCCGCACAACCCACAGTAGAAATGGGACAGGAACACGGAAGGCAGCCCTTGGCTAAGCAGCTCTCAGACCTTGGGGAGAAGCGCACAGCCATCCCCAAGTACCAGATCCCAGGCTGCACAGGGTGGCCCTGCAGAGCCGCAGCCCCGCCATCCCAGCCAGGGCGTTCGGTGCGGGAAGTGTCGGAGCCCGGGAGAGCCCGGCGCAGAACGGGGCCGCCTGGGACCTGCAGCCACCAGCGGGAGGACAGGCGGGCGGGGCTCGCGGGGAACCTAAAGGCCAGCGCGCCCGGCTAAGCCAGGAAGGCACAGAGGCAGCGGCGGCCTTCACACATGCCCCAGCTCTGAGTTGGTTCCGCACCAGCTCCTGTCGCGGAGGAGGCCTCTGTTCGTTGGACAACCGGGCAGGAGGATGCATTAAAGCAAGGGCTGCTCCTCTGCAGGCCCCAGCTCCTTACGGCCCCCTAAAGCTGCCCCGACTGCAGAGGAGACTGCAGTGGACCCCACCTCTGTTACCGAGGCTTGACGCTTCCCTCAGAAGCAAGCCCGCAGCCTTCATGTGCATTCTCACTGCGGCCAGCGCCGGGCCTGTGGGCTCAGGACTCCAGAGCGAAGGGTTTGGGTCCCAGGCCTGCACACCGTCGGAGGCTGGAGAGCTTTCCACCCCTTCCCGGGCATCACCTGCACTCACAGCTCTGGCCAATTACCCCGCCCCACCTTGGTCCAGACCTGTGCAGTGGAAGTGTCACTTCCTGTCATCACCAGCTGGGGGATTCTGGGCTTGTTTTCTCATTTCTTACGAAGGAGGCGAGATGGTAGCCATGAGGGGTAAATTAGAGAAACTGAGTCACGCAGTGGGCACTGTAACTGGGAACGACTTGGTACCCAACTCTGCTTCTGTCCAGCCTTTCTGATAATAACTGCAGAATATTGATGTTGACCACATGCTTCTTAACCTCTTGCCTATTGGATGTGGAAATATGTAATCCTGTTAATATGTAAAACAACTAATTGATATATATATTGAGTGTAGTAGCAGGCCAAAACCTGACCTCCAGAAACCCGTCAAACAATGCTGAATTTCTCTTTCTACGGACGAGAACATCTCTGGAATGAAGATTTCTGCAAATGTAACCCAGTGAAGGGTCTGAGATGGGCTCACTCTGCACTGGCCAAACGTCCTGCGATGGACGAACTAACGGGCAGCTTAGGACACCCGGCTGAGCAGAGTCAGCGTGGTTGGGCATGGAGGACCCACCTGAGGATTGTTGCCAACGGGATAAAGAGAGAACCAGAGGGGAAGATCCAGGGCTGTTGATTTTCCCGGAGAAGCTTGCTACGGGTGGTTTCCCTGATGCGAACTTGGCTGTTCTTCTTGGAGGAGGAGCTCAGGGCCTTGCTGTTCCGCTGTTCCGCTGTCCCTGGGGAGGGCTGCTGTTCTCCTTAGGGGAGCTCTGGTCTTCACCATGAGCGTCGCTTCCTGGCTCCAGTGCGGATCCCTCAGCCTGGTGGCGCAGACCCTTCACCCCATGGCACAGGCTTTCTGGCTTCCACCCTGGCCTTTGGCCTTCCCGGTGCAGATCCTCGATGTGGACTTGTAGGAGACACTGCCGTGGGCTCCAGGCCTCTGGCTGGATTCTTCAGGTCTCTAGGGTGTGGACAGATCTCCTGCACTCCTCTGCATTTGACTTTTTGGGTGACTATTATAAAATTGTCCTATAAATTATGTGTTCTGTATTAAATCTGTTTCCTTTGCAAACCCTGACGACAACTGGTCCCTACACCCAGGGACCAGCGTTCTGACTAGAGATGGAAGAGGGAGATTTGTCAGGGACAGGAGGGGTGGAGACAGAGTGAGCACAGAGGAGAGGTCAGAGGACAAAGCCACAAGGCAAGGTGGAGCCACAGAAGCCAAAAGGACAGGGGCAGGTTCTCTCCAGAGTGCCCCGGGGACTGCAGCTCCATCAACCCTCTGGTAGGGCTTCTGGCGCCCGTGCCCTGCAAGAATACATGTCTGCGGCTCTAAGCTACAAAGGGTGTGGTATTCGTTACAGCAGCCCAAATATTAATTTTACCTTCTGACTCATCAGATGCTTGAAATCTACATCACTATAATTAGGAAAACAGGGACTTTAA
This sequence comes from Heterocephalus glaber, assembly GCF_053883595.1. Classification (NCBI taxonomy): domain Eukaryota; kingdom Metazoa; phylum Chordata; class Mammalia; order Rodentia; family Bathyergidae; genus Heterocephalus; species Heterocephalus glaber. The sequence goes on along the minus strand of NW_028258162.1, from coordinate 13,059,010 downwards.
ATTTTTAAAAACTGAGTTTAAATCTTTGTGTCAGCGTTAATGGAAGTAGTTCGGGTGAATAGTGAGGCTCCCCCGCCCCGTCCCCCTTCTCCCAGCGTCAGTTACGACTTTCGAAGCAGAGCGATCCTTAGAAACTGCCCCACTGGTGATGAGCATCAATCCAGTTAATGTTGGAAAGTGCCCAGAGTATCCGGGGAAGACTTCAGCAGCAGCAGACGTGGTGCCTGACCAATCCTACAAGTCAGCAAACCGAGGCTCATAGAGATTAGGTGGCTTGCCCAAGCTCACACAGAATCGGAGCTTGATCTGATTCACCAGAGTTCACTTCAGCCTGGCCCCCTCTGTTTCCTGTTTTAGCGTATTTTCACCAACATTTTAGTAAGGAAAATTTCAAATATAGAGAAGCCCAAGGGATTCGTGACTACCCATAGACCTGTCATCCGGGTTTTACAGTTTCTATTTGACTTCATTTGATCTCTGGCATAGTTACCCGTCCACTCCTCTCTCCATCCATTCTTCCATTTGTCTCTCCCTTCCTCCTCCTCTTCCTCCTTTCCCCACTCTGATTGAATGCAAAATTCATACCTTAGAACACTTCTCTAAACACTACTGCATGCTCATTATTAACTAGAGCTCAAACCTTGTTTATGGTTCTCTGTGGGGGCGAGGTGAGTTTTGCAGAGCTAAATGCACAAGTCTTGGGTGTGTAGTCAGCCGGGTTAGACAAATGCAACTGTCTTTGGAATCCCACCTCCCCAGACAGAGCAAGCCCACTGCCGCTCCGGAGAGCTCCGGTAGCTCTTCCATGCCCATCCCCAGGCAGACCACGCTGCCTCTCTTCATCAAGGATCAGCTGTAACCGGCCTAGAATTTAACCTATTTGAATTTTGCAGTGGGTGTTAGTGTGGGCAAGACTTCTGCTTCTGAGACACACGCATGTGGCTGTGTTCTTTCTCTGATGAGCAGCATCACATCCCACACTACCACATACCTTGGTGATGGACTCCTTGGTACGTGCCAGCTTTTCACAGTTATGAACACGTGGACTGTCAGGACAGTGGGAGTAAATGAGATTCCATTCCCAAACACATCCCTTCTCTACAAGTGTCCTTCCCCAGGGGCTCAGGAGCTGGGTAGGCAGAGCAGCCTGCTGCATGGCCTCCCATCCACATTCCCAGGCACTTCCCCGAAGTTCTAGGGAAGAGCCCAGGGCCTGGGTGCCAGGAAGCCATATCTCCAGAGCCCACGTGCGCAGGGCTGACGTACAACCACAAAGGTCACTAGGTCTCGTCACTGTGTCCCCATCGGCCAGCCACCTCAGGTGTGCAGGGATTGCCAACGTGCAAGCCAGGAAGAGGAACACACAGATATGAACACAGACAAGTTGCCTTCAAATCAGGGCTACTAAAGCAAATATCACATATATATGTTTTTTTTTCTTTTTTCTCCTCACACCAGTGGCCCAGAACCATCAAGATCACTGTACTTACACATACCACACCACAAGTTGGTAAGTTAGGTTGAGCATCCATTGAAAACTATCAGTGAGATATTTCCCTTCTTTAGCTGTTTTCAGCACTCACAGTTAAAGAGTGAATCTTTACCTGACATGTCATGTAGTAAGAGATTTTCTTCCACTGCATTTCACGTACCTCTATAAAAAACTACATGGAGAAGACAACTCATACTATTTGCAGAAAACTACCTGCAAATGCAATAGTAAATAAATATGAACCTTCTACACTTACATATCACCTAACGTTGCAATTATTCAAAAGGACCTTCTTAAAAATTATTTTAGACAAGTAAACAAAACAAATGAAATGAAAGGTTAATTTGCTCTATGATGAGCAATACATACATCAGAGCAAAACAAATAAAAACAGATTTCTTTGACCAACAGCAGGAGCATCCTCCATCAATAAAATGAGCATCACTGGAATTATCCTCAACACATTTTTAAGATTCCTCATAAGAACACCTTTTGAATTGAAAAACAGAAAGAAGCACTCCAGACAAATCTATTTCCCATTAATCTCTAAGTTGAAAGTTAGGTTTAAAAGGCAAACCTTATTTTAATTAACAGATTTCTTTTTCCCCCCCCACATGCGGCAAAGAGAACTTTGAAGTGTGGGCTCCCGTGGCCCAGAAGGAAGCAGGGAAGAGAGGAGGGGAGGGCAGTTAGACCTGCCTCCCTTCTTCAGGACTAGGAGAGCCAGAGGACAGAGGAAGAGCAAGTCTTCAGCCTGCAGCAGACGAAGCAAGCACCTGCAAGATCACTGGGCAGCTCTAGGTCCAGCTCTGTCCCTGATTTGCTATGTGGCATGGGAAGCTGATTTCATTTTGCTTTACATCTGTTTAGGGGGAGGGACTGTAAAATAAATGTTAAGAGCAAGCTTAGAAATTGATAAGTGCCGACTAAGCAAGTTTTGCACTCAGTTGACTATTATTTGCCACAAATCAAGCATTTTATATATTATCTCTTCTGATTATGGTAAACTAAAAAAAGAAACAAAATCCTGTTTAATTAACATGACCAAAGCTCCACATGAGTAGACACTAGGGTTTAAGATGCCTGTTTCATTCTACGTCATACTTCCCCATCTGAAGGAGTCTGGTATCTATGACTCTATGTTGCTCTTCTAAAACTCAGACATCATTAGCATTGCTCCCATGTCCTGGGTGGTGTTCTTCACAAACAACACTCACAATACTTTCCCCCCAGTGGCTGCATACTTCCTACTGGAACTGCCTTTAAGGCGTCTGTAGCCTCCTGCCCCACCCCTTCACCCACTACAAGGACTTTCCCTACGTCCTAGACTTTTATACACCCATACCCAGCCAGCCACCAGACCAGCATCTGTGCTGGAGAGCTAGTAAGAGCAGCAGCAAGCAAGAAGCCACAGATTTTATTTCATCTGAAATTCAGTCCATGTATGTATTCTGTTCTTACACTTTGTTGTTGTTTTGGTTCCGGGGATCGAACTCGGGACCTTTGCACTTGCCTGAGCTAAATGCCTGGCCGGTGCTTTCGCTTTTTAAAATGAACTTGATTATAGCTACATTATGTCCAATTGGCTTCATTCTCAATAAACATTAACTACACAACGTTCTAAGTCCTGGGCAGCACAGTACATGTCCAAAACCAGGGAAATTTTACATTCTAGAGGAATGTAAATACAAAGCATCATTAGGACAGCATTTCCTTGTCCACAAAGTAGATTTCCATATTCTCTCTGACTCCCCAAAGAACTGCCCAGGACGCCCTGACTGGGGCCCTTCTGTCCTCCTTGACTTGGTCAACATCTTGTCTCTTCCCTTAACGCTCCTGAATTCTAGGTTGCCTGACCTTCCTTCAAACATTGGGTTTGAGTCTTGGTTCCCATGGTAACTCCAGGGCCAAGTCAGCCTCACCCCTAGGAAGGGGGAAACCCCAGTGCAGTTCAGCCGCGCCCCAAACAGGCCCCAAACAGGGCCCAGACTGACGGGCCGAGCTGGCTCTTGGGCAACTCGCGCGGCTTAAGGCAGCCCGGAAGAGGCAGGAGGCACACGTGGGGGCGCAGGGAAGCGCCCCGTCCTTGGGGTAAACGCGGTCAGCACAGGCCAGGCGCTCACCTTACGCGCAGGTCCAATCGGAGAGCAACTCCCCTCATCCCGGTACTGTTCTACAAGTAAATACTCACATCCTCTACAATTACCCTGTATTTTAAAGTAATGTTCGTGAAGCTGTAACACTGTAAATTGTGTTTTCGCTTTGAATTTTACACCACCACTCTTCGTTGGCTCTCTCTCCTAGAAGGGCGCCCTGGGGAGCCCCGGGGAGGCGAGGGGTGGACGCCAGCCCCTAGCTCGGCGCCTCCGTTCACTCGCGCAGGGAGCGGGGCTGCGGCGACCGCCTGCGCGCCAGAGGGGCTGCGCGGAGTCAGGGCGCCGGGGCGGGCCTGGCCTCGGAGCGGAGAACCGGCGCTGCCCCGGAGCCCGGCCTCGGCGAGCCCCGGTCCTTCCCGCAGGGCCCGGGTCTCGGCGTCGGGCCGGGCGCGCTCGCCCGGGCTTTGCTGGCGCGATCGGGCGAGCGGCGCAGCAGGCTGGGGAGGCCGGCAGGCCGGCCGAGCGCGTCGCCCTTCCGGACAGCACCGCCGGAACCTGGGCTCGAGCCGGGTTCCCCGACCGGCTGCAGCCCCGGCCGGCCATGGAACCCCGCACTGGGCCGCGCACCTCCCAGCGCCGACTCCTTCGGTGCGCGGCGGCCCGCGCCCTATATACCCTGCTAAAAATAGCCTCCCAAGACGCTGTCCAATCAGAGCGGCCCGAGTTCGAATTGACCCAATGGAGAGGGCTGTCATGAAGAAGCTCAGTCACGCCAGGCGGGGCCCCGGCGTGTCGCCGCCCGCGATTGGCCGGAGCTGACATCATCGGCACGCAGCCCGCGGGCCGGGCGCGGCGCGATTGGGCGGTGCGCGGGGCGGGCCCGGGCGGGTCACGTGGGCCGGGGGGCGTGGCCCCGGCGCGGCGGAGGCCGGCGGCGGAGCTTTGAATAGGGAAGTGGGCCGCGCCGGCGTTCGCAGTCACCCGGCTGTGCGCGATCGGGGTGTGGGCTCGCGGGCCGCGCGGAGCTGCTGGACTTGGCCGCGCGGCGGGCGGAGCTGCGCGGCGCCCGACATGGATGTGCTGCCCATGTGCAGCATCTTCCAGGAGCTGCAGATCGTGCACGAAACGGGCTACTTCTCGGCGCTGCCGTCCCTGGAGGAGTACTGGCAACAGGTAACGGCTCGCGGGCGGGCGGACCGGGGCTCCGGACCCGGCGGGACCCGGGCGCAGCGGACCCGAGCGGGCACCGGAGCCGGCGGGACCCGCGCGCCGCCGCCCTCCCCGGGGACCTGGTTTCCCTGTTGCTCGGCGGGGTTGAGCGTAGTTTTCCTTTAGCCTGGAATGCTGCCTGCGAGGCACGGATCGGCCTTTCGCTTGCGGACTCCGGCCCGGCCCTGCCGCTGACCCCGGACGGCCCGAGTCGGGGCGCAGAGCCGCGGTGCCCGGCCCTTTCGCGGATCCGGGATTTGGGCGTCGGAGATTTGAGACCTGATTCCTAGGGCGGTCGGAGGGGAGAGACTCTAACACTTGTCCCTCTGCCTTTAAAAACGAGAAAGGGGATTTGGTGTCTCTCCCCTGCTGTGCTGCCTTGTTTTTTTATTTTATTTTTTGGTCAGAGTGAATTAGCAGCTCCGATGTATTCTGTGGGTTTCAAAGCCTAGAAGGCTCTTAAAGGAGGATGAAATTCAGAGTGTTGCACCATCTCACGCCAGCTTAATTGTTCACAACAACACCCCCCCCTCCCCCCAGCTGCACACTCGGACTGGCTGAAATCGATCTAAGTAGTTTCCTTCGGGCATTTGGGATTTGGGCCACGAGCCAGACCTGGCTCCCCGTTGCCTTCAGAGGCTTTTAAACTCTCAGCTTCGTTCAGGTCCCCGGTGCTCATCAGCATAATGGAGATTTAAAATTCGCCAGATTATTAAAGTTTAACAGGATCTCCATAAATGTGCTTGCTTTTTTCTTTGGAACATCAATAAAACGTCTCGCCGCCTCTCTGCAAAACACCGTAGTAGTAGGCATTGTAAGTCAGACATCTAATTTGAGGGAAGAAAGAGAAAACAATGATTCTGCCCCCTTTGCTTGCTCCTGCTTGCTGTGTGAAGAGGCTGCGGGGCGGGCAGGCCTTGTCCATGTCAGGATAGGAGCCACATTGCGAAGGATCGGAGCCCTTTCTGGGGCTCTGCTCAAGATGGTCCGCGCCCTGAAAATGATTCCATGAAAACAACAGTTTGGTGTCAAAATTTAAATCTGTGGGATTGCCAGTAGCTCAGACAACCTTATATGGACATGCAGGCAACCTAGTGAAAATTCGGGCAGACATAATTTGATCCTAAAACGTTTCCTACCATTTTTCTTTTCCAGTGGCTAGAAAGTTTGAAATGGTGGGGAGAGGGGATGCTGATCTCAGCAGTTGTAGCTTCTTGAAAGGTTGGTTGTGGGGCTGGGGGGGCACCCTGTCCATGACGTACTGCATGTATATTTGAACCGGGTCCTTATTTGGCTGCTGGTCAGAATTTCAAAAGGAAGTCTCCTTTGGCATTGCGTGAAAGAAATAGGAGTGATGACTCATACAGTTGTACTCTTGGCCAGTAGATAAAGTTCTTGTTCATTGTGGGACTCCCAGCAGGGCTGTGGAGTAATTTCCCCCTTGCATCCTTCACAATAGCAGATGGCCATTCTGGAATTATTCCCCCACTCCTGTTGAAGTTTCTCGTTTCTCCATGACCACTGTAGAAGTAATTAAAGTTTTGTAGCATGAATGGCCTTGCACTGGGGACTGCCATTCTTTGAAAACATACAAGGTCTCGGTTACACAGGAAATGGGTGGTTTCTTTGCAACTCCGTTGCTGTCCCTGAGCCGGGCAGCCAGCTGCTGTCTGCTGCCTTGAGTGTGGCCTTGTCAGCTGTGTCCCCGAGGGGGTGCGTTGGACACCTCTGCCCCGTGCCATCTTTCTGTGCTGTCCTGTGGGTACTGTGGCGTGTGAGCCTGGATGGCCCGGTCTCTCTGTACACATGGTTCTTAAGAATGTCAGATGATCTGGTTCAACCTGTTGGGGGGGGTGTGTGAGGCTGATTTTCTTTGTGTGGTTTTTGGGAAACTCATTAGAAATGTCAACACTTGTAACTATAACAACAAAACAGGCTTAGCGATCGTCACTCATTGTGGCCAACACGGGGGAAGCCAACAGAAGTTTCGCCCTGTTTTTCCTTCTGAATTCTTGCTGTTCCTAGGAATTATTTCCTCTCGCTTTCATAGGGACACAGCTAATTACAGGCGGCTCTGTGCCCACAGTGAGTGACACTGCAGTAGTTTATCCATGCTTTGTTCCTGCGTATGTTTGCAAATGTGCTTTTGGTTCCACTTTCAATTGTGGTAACAGTCACGTGTCTTTGCTTCACTTTACACAGACCTGCCTGGAATTGGAACGCTACCTCCAGAGTGAACCCTGCTACGTCTCAGCCTCGGAAATCAAATTTGACAACCAGGAGGATCTGTGGACCAAAATCATTCTGGCTCGGGAGAAAAAAGAGGAATCCGAACTGAAGATTTCTTCTAGTCCCCCAGAGGAGCCTCTGGTCAGCCCAAGCTTCAGTTACAACCTAGAGACCAACAGCCTGCACTCAGACGTCAGCAGCGAGTCATCCGACAGCTCAGAGGAGCTCTCGCCCACTACCAAGTTTACCTCTGACCCCATCTGCGAAGTGTTGGTTAATTCAGGAAACCTGAGCTCCTCTGTCACCTCCACGCCTCCCTCTTCTCCAGAACTGAGCCGAGAGCCTTCTCACCTTTGGGGCTGTGTGCCCGGGGAGCTGCCCTCACCCTCGCCCTCGCCGGGGAAGGTGCGCAGCGGGACTTCTTCCGGGAAGCCAGGGGACAAGGGCAGTGGCGACACCTCCCCCGACGGCCGGAGGAGGGTGCACCGCTGCCACTTCAATGGCTGCAGGAAAGTTTACACCAAAAGCTCCCACCTGAAAGCACACCAGCGCACACACACAGGTCAGTCCCCCTGGGAGCTGGGGGGCGGGTGGCGCCGGTGGGGGCCACGGAGCCGTTCCGCCCTGGGAGGGCGGGCCCGTGGGATGTGGCCTTAGCAGACAGAGCCTCACTTCCTAAGCACTTTCTGCCCAAGAGGGGTCTTTTGGAGTTCACAGTAGAGCCCTGGAGACTGGACACCTGAATCAGATGAAGGTGAATACCATGAGATCAGACAAGCAAGAGGCATGGAGAGCTCCCAGGCTGACACTCCCGCCGCCAGGGCCTGTGCCTGGTGCATTTGCATCGTGTCCTGTTGGGCTGCTCTTCTCTGAGAGCCCAAGGTCAGAGCAGGCTCCCTGGGCCTGGTGGAGTGTGTCCACCCTGTGGGCCGCACACTGATCCGTGGCTGTGTATGGAGGGCACTGTTTCAATTAGCCTTTTTTTCTGATAGTACCAAATAGAACAGTGATTTCTAAATGAAACACCACAACTTAGATGAAAGCTTTACTTAAAAATACCAGAAACGACCCCAGGGATGACTGGTGAGGAATTGCAGAGCATTTCAGACGAAGGAAGACACAGTGGCGCCTACTGGCAGCAACGTCAGAGCTGAGGGTTCACAGCCACAAGGGTGGGAGGACAAAGCTGAGGGGCACAGGTGTCCAGAAAACCAGGCAGTATCTCCTCTGGAGTGCCTTTGTTTTGTTTTTCTTTTTTAAAACTATTTATTCTTGGCACTTTTGCTGAATTTGTATTTATAGCTTGGCCAGGAATGAAGTCAGCTTAGTCATTTGATTGCCATCTAGAAAATGATTTGCAAGCCGTGGAATGAAGTCTCCCAGATACTCATGACTTCAGTCTCATACAAAGGTAGAAAGTCCCAGAAGGAAGAGCAGACTCATTCCTCAGGGAAGTGAGTAAGGAACGAAATAGTGCTGGAAGGGAAGCAGTTTCCATGGGGAAAGTAATAAAGCCTGGCCCTCAGACCAGTTTGAGTCACTGGCGTTGTCTGTTGACTTTGACTTTGGTAGCACGGCCTTTCCCCAGATTGGGTCCCTTACCCTTAGGTTGGCAGATGCTGTCCTTAATGAAATATACTATGAGCTTGCGAAGCCACTGGGAGCCTGAGCTTGCACCCCTCTCCTGTGTGTTGTTGAGCCTGCCCTTGCCTCGGCTGTCTGTCGGTGAATCAGCGCGCCTGTCATGTGCTCTCTTCCCAGGAGAAAAGCCTTACAGATGCTCATGGGAAGGGTGTGAGTGGCGATTTGCAAGAAGTGATGAGTTAACCAGACACTTCCGGAAGCACACGGGTGCCAAGCCTTTTAAATGCTCTCACTGTGACAGGTACGTGCACGGGGCTGTGCTGGAGAAGTCACAGGGCTGCAGGGCTGCAGTGACCAGGACAGGGGCCCTGTGCAGCAGACCTTGGAAAGGCCAGCAGTGTCTGGCATTTGTTGACATTTCTTTTAAGCCTACAGCATTCTGAGAAAGCCTCTGATGTATTCCATGTCCATGTTAGGAAGCGCTGTTCCAGATGTGCATGGGACTACAGTGATTTGCTACCCACTTTTTTAAGACTGGCCTTCGGCAGTTTTCAAGTTTGAAAAATGAGATACGAGGTCCATTCCGATGTTCCAAAGAACTTCCTAGTGCTGACTGGGGACCTCCTTAACTCTCGCTCCTCCGAGACAGGCTCCCGCCTGGGAAGTTCTGGCTAAGAGGAGAGTTCCACCTTCCCAACCCGAGAGGCTGGGTCGGGTCGGCTGTCCCGGGAAGTGAGGTGTTCAGTCTGTAACAGCCAGGGAGGAGACCTAAGCTGTGCTTCTGATTTGCCTTTGCAGGTGTTTCTCCAGGTCTGACCACCTGGCCCTGCACATGAAGAGGCACCTCTGAGGGAGCAGAGTGAATCCAGTGGGCTAAAAGGCTTCCGGGCTGAGAGGCGGCCGTGGGAGGAGGATGCGTGCTCCAGCCAAAGCATGCCATTTTGCACCCTACCCAGTTGCCTGCAGGGCCTCTCTCTGAAAGGCCTTTTGAGGGCTGACCAAAAGAAGCGGCTTTACCGCCTGTGGTGCGTGGTGTCGGGTGATCCTGGACTCGCCACTGGTACCCGACCTTCTGAGAGGCGCCGAGCCCTCGCCGTGAGCATGCGCACTGAGAGAGTCAATGGTTGGGCTGACTGTATGCTGAGGATCTATTACTGATTGTATGATGCGGCAGGCTTTTCCCCTGTGGTAACAACTGCCAGACACGGGGGCAGAGCGGTTTGAATGTGCTGTGTGCAAGGAGTGTGCCATAGATGAGACGACCACCAGTCATTTCCTGGGAGGGTGTCTGCACCTTAGAAAAATACAAAAACAAAACAAAACAAAAAACAGAAAAAAAAAAAAGGAGGGTGGGAGTGGGAACTCAGGACCCCAGAGAGGGAGTGCTGTGGGCAGGGGAGGCCCCCTGCGTGGGGAGCTTGTGGTGTCTGGTGCAGCTATTAAACGTGCAATGTGTCAAGTAGCTTGTTTTACTTGCTACAACAGAGCTCATTTGTAACCCATTGTATAAGCTGTATTTACAAATATAATACAATGATAACTTTTCCTTAGAATACAAGAAGTCATGCATGGTCTGGGGAACTCTATGCTTTTCCATTTTAGAATCCGGACTGCAATCTTGATTGCGATTAAGGAGCAGCTAAGATACAATCTGTCTAATCCAGTAACCCCTGGCCATCAGGGCCTGGCAAGACACAGTCCCCTCGTGTTTTGTAACACTCCCCTTCCGGAAAGGTGTTGTGCAGCATAGGATTATTTTTAAAATGATTCCGAATTTGAACTTACTTCTTGGAAGAATTTTGTGATGCCCTTTGAAGAAACTGGACATGGGTCCAGAGCCCAGACACTGGGGCTGGAAATTGCTGGTCTAATGTTACGTTAGGCTGAGAAGGAACCTAAAATTTTTCACAGTTGGGTGAATAAAACCACTAAAGCTTAGAAACTGTTTTTCTCATGCAGCTATGTTTCTCTTATTTATGCCTTGAGGACTAATTTCTGGTTTTCTAGCTGTTAATGCACTGTTGACCTTCATAATGGTGCCTTATGCAGGTGACCCCCATGCAGGGGTCTCATACAGGGGTTTGGGTGGTGCATGCTTTATTAAGGCTCTTTTTTCACCTGGCATTGTACTGTATCAATGTATAATTCAGAAAAAAAAGAAAAGAAAAAAACCTCTTTAAGGTCCTCTTTCACAAAGAAATAGATGAAAACTCCCTCGACATGTTGGTATTTGTTCAATATTTTATTAGACAACTTGACTGTCAGTGTTAAAATGGGGAAAAAAACCTACATGGTAATTGAAAAAAATCTGACCAATTCTGCCACCGTGAGACTTCATATAGACCTTGCACAACAATTGTATAGCTCACACACCGGCTGTATTTAATATGTAACATTTTCACACATATTAAAGATGCAGAAGTATTAAAATCCCAATGTCAATGTATTTGCTTAAAAGGCACAAGTTTCACATATTATCTAGCTATCTGTTGGTAATACAGAAAGGATACTACTTTTTGTAAGAAGTGGGCAGAATTTTTGTGTATGTATATTTGTGTGTATAGTATGTGTATGTGTATATATATTATATATATAGATAATATATAAATATTTTTTTTAAGGAGAAACTAGAATGTTTAGCTAGAAAATTCTACAGCCTGTGAAGTATTTCAAAATGGCCATAAAGGAGGTAAAAATGCAAAGTATAACCTAAGTTTTGTGGAGGCTTTATCTTTGATTTAATGAGTTGCTGGAGAGCATCCTGGCGCCGAGTCCCTTGCAGACTGCGACTCTGTCCTCATCCTTGTGGGCGGGTGTGGGATGGGTACTCTGGCCACTCAGAAGTGCGTGGACAGAGTCCTGACACACCACGGCTTGGATTTGAATGTCAGCCTTATTAGAAGACCTAGCCTAAGAGTAAGCTAATCACAGGGATTCTTTTTTAGATACTTTTTATGCAGATAAAGCTATTTTTTCCAGCATGTAAATTCTTCCAGTTTTTCCAAGGAATGGTTTCCCCCAGTTGGCCTACCACCCAGCATGGGAAGCTGGTATTTCACCCGGCATTCAGCTGCTGGCTGTGGGTGTGGATCACGCGCGTACACACACACGTATGCCTGTGTGTTCCGATACGAGTCTGGCTGAGCTGGTGTTTTGTTTGATCTTCCTGGAAATGAGCAGTGATTAAAGCTCACAAAACTGGTTTTCTTAAATCTGAGCTGATGAAAAAATGCACTTTCTGTTTGGCAGTTCAGAATCCACGCACCTGATTTGCTGGATTTTGGAAAACCCCTTTTTGGCCCTGCTGTGTGCTTAGCCATAACAATTCCATGAAGCAAGAAGGTAAACAAAAGACAAAAAAACTTGCGCTGGCTTGTCTCGCTTACGAAACACCGTGGACGTTTGCCTGGGTGGGGTGGGTGCCCCATATGTCAATGCCTGTAATTTTCATAATAAGCAAGTACATAAAGAAGTACATTCTGTTCAGGTGATAACTGAGCCTCAATCAAGCAGAATCTTTTTGCTTGAAATTAAAAAAAAATTTCTATTAGTGAAATTTCTTTTCTCTTTTTTTTTTTTGGAAGCACCCTGTTATCTAAAGAATCTTTGTAAGATTTTTGTAAAATTTTGTTTTACAAGATTTTATTTGAAATTGTTTTTTGCAAGATTGTTATATTTCTGTATGAATGTATTTTTTATTGGAATAACATAAAAGAATTCTTATCAGCGGCTGGAGTCTGGTTGTTTTCCGCAGCGGGGGCGGGGCTGTAGGGGCGAATTCCTGCTGCCTTACTCACCCTGGCCTCCGACGCAGCCTGGCCTGCTGCTGGGGAGGAGCCCGGCCGGCCCGGCTCCCCTGAGATGCGAGGAATGCGCCTCCCGGCTGGAGGGGCCGCCCGCTGAGGGCTGGGTGGGGAGCCCCTTGCCCCTTGCCCCTTGCCCCTTGCCCCTTGCCCCTTGCCCCTTCCACCCCAGTGCCCCTCGCGCGCCTGCGCCGGCCCCGTCCTGCCCGGAACAGCAGGCAGCGCCCTGCAGAGACCTGCGGGGGGTGGGCGGAGGCCGAGGGACAGCAGGCTGGAGTCCTGGCTGCTCCAGCCTCCCCGGTTAGCCTCAGAAAGTGAATGATTCGGGCAGCACATGATTTTGTCTCTAGAGACCAATAGGCTGTCTTAAATGTACAGTTTGTTTGAAAATAAGGCCGCTTCTTCCCTCTAGGAACAACATTTTTGGCAAATGGCAGTGTCGGTTTAACTGTAGCGCATGGATCAGTGCAAATTGATGTGTCTAGACTGTCCCGCGTATAGGAAGCCAATCCGTGATGGGGGGTCCATGTGTTTCCCTGGGATCAGCCTTCCAGGAGGAGTGGTCTCCATTTCAGGTGGCTGGGTAACTTGCGTTCCTTCTAGTAATTCTTCATTTTCCTAAATGTCCCGAGTTTATGGACACTTTATAACTGAGTAGGAGAAATGTGAATGTATTCCCAGATTAGGAATTTTAGGAAAATTGCTTTCCCTAACCATGATAAAAATATAAGCACTTTGGAAGCGTTTGTGGTGGGGCAGGGCGTGAGGAACATGACAGTGTCGCCAGAATTCATGGGTGTGTTATGATCCGGGCCGAATGTCAGGATGACTAATTGTTGGATTGCCCTGACTGCAGTCTAAAGACAGGATTAATAGTACGATCTCGGCTACTATTGAGACTTGACCACTTTGTCATGCAAAATCTGTGTCGGAGAAGCTGAGTTATGTTCAAATAAGGTTGTCTGGAGAAGAGTTGTGTACAGAATCTGCTGCAAACTTAGGATATTTATAGAACTCTAAAAAATTTCAGTGCACTTAACATTTTCTGAAACCTAGCTAAAAGAAAGGAAATATCCTTGCTCTAACAAGCTCGTGCTTTGGGGACAATTAGCTGAGTTACATGGGACCCCAGTTTGCTTATTGCTAAAATAGTTTGGGCTGGGTTACATGTACCAGCATTTTCCATAGCGCTCCAGTTCTGTGGTCCATGAATACAGAGTGGACTTCAAATTACAGGTTCACCATCTTCAGAGCTCTTGGCTCAGGTCTGGCAAATTTCTCTTGGGCTTCAGGACACTACGTAGCATACATTTTTTAATTAAAAGAAAAAACATTGAAAAGTGCTATTGTAGCTGCAAATGGATTTGAGGTCTCTTCAACTGATAAAATTCCATTCTGTATCCAAGTTCTTCTGTATTTTCAAAGGACAAGGAAGGCAATTAAAGTTGCTTCCTTTTTCTTGACTGTTGTTTGTTTGTTTGTTTTCTGGTGCTTCCAGGGATTAAACCCAGGACTTTGGCCCTGAGCAACTTTTCCTGGGCCTTTTTTGTTTTGAGACTGGGTTTCACTGAGTCCCTGCATTGCCCAAGCTAGGCCAAAACTTACAATCTTCCTGCCTCAGCTTTCTGGAGTGCTGGAATTATAGGTATGGGCCGCCATGTCCTGCTTAGAGTCCCTTACCTTCATATTTTAATTACCATACAATCTGATGATATTAAAGATGATGGTGTCTACGAGAGAGAGGGAGAGATCATGTGTATAGTAGGTTTCATAGCCATTTCACAAATGGGGACAGTTGAGACTTCAAGAGATTATGCCTCTTTCCTGAGGTCACTCAGCTCAGAAGGCCCAGGCTCTGGGTTCTAGTCCAGCTCTCTCGGATTCCAGAGTCCACCATTTCGGCCACAGCCCTATCCTGCTTTCTGTTTTAACCAACCTTTCTGGAGAGGCTTCTGTTCAATCTGAAGGATTCACCGTAAAACAATGTTACATGTGTGAAATCGAGACAGAGCATCCTCACCAGTTCAAAAGCACTAGAGCTATAAACTGTACTGTAACCCTAAGAAAACAGAAGTAACCGTTTTGAATTGCTTTCGAGATATGAGACAGATGGCATGTATTTATTTTTAATGTTTAAGAATATAGAGAAAAGCGATTGGTGTTTTATCATCCTGCATTAACTGGCAGGAATCAGCTAATAGACATAGTTAAGATACAAAGGGAGGAAAATTAGGTCCATGCATCACGCAAATGAGCCAATGCGGCAAAGTGTATTTACTAGATTTATTTTATGGCAAGGTCTTTGTTTCACTCTGTGTAATTTTAATGACAATCCTCCAAATGTCTGTGAATGAGGAGAGACAGAGAACAAATCTGGGTGCCATATTTCCTCCTAGGAGCTGAGCTGGGCTGAATAATCACTGCAGAATCTTCCATAAAATATACATTTATCTAGAACTCCCAGCACCAACCTGAGATTCTCCCAACTCCGGCTCTAAGCCATGTACTTGCTTCTTACATAATCTCTGCAAGAAAAAAAATGTTATCACATGATCTCTGCCATTGTTCCTTAAAATAAGAGCCCCCGATTGAAATCTGCCATAAACAATTAACTTCTGTAACACCATTCCAATCCGGAGATAATGGATGACTGCACTGTGCTGCACACCTCTATCTTTCTAAGATTCGTCCTTTGCTGGTGACAGAGCATGTTTACAAGGAAACTGCGTGTACCAGCTGAGCCAGGCATGGTTCCTCTCGATTTCTTAAAGTTTCACATTACTGCATTTCATTTTGGTTGTGCAAGAGTTGCTTCCAGATGTGTGAGACAGTTAATGACACCGGCGGATCGCGGATGTTATCAGTTAACTCACTCCAAAGCCAGGCAGCATTGCCCAAGCATCATTTTTCTGTTTGTGTTGGTGAACAGATGAGAAAATGGGATCGGTGAGATAGTAGTGAAGTGCACAGATGCCAATCTACCCTTGAAGACAAGAATGTGAAAAATCCACACCTATGATCTCCGCCTTCACTTGTGCAATTTACCATCCTCTGCAAAGTAGGTTATTTATTCAGAAGCTCAAAAGCAAGAGTGAGCCAGTTCATCGCGAGAGATATGTGTGTGTGTACAGGTTGTAATTTTAAAAAATCTTACTCCTTGTAGTAAAACTGCTTTGGGGCAATATTCTTACATATACACCATTTAGTTTATGTATATTAGAGAAGACATTGGTGTTAGCTGCAGATTTGAAATGCTGTGTCCTAACGAGCCCAAAGGGAACATTTGTCCCCGTGTCCTGACATGAGATGGAGACCAGGGGACTGGTGCTACAGGAGGATTTGGAAAGAGAAGACCCTCCTGCGCTGCGGGGAGACACGGCTGCCATGGGAATGGAGCTTCCCAAGGGATCGGCTGCTCTGCTAGGCTTTTCCAGTGTGCAGCGAGGCCCTCTCTTTCAGCCTCAAGTGTGGGAATGGGCCAACCCATTCTCCACCCTACTGGATAGCTTTATGGGGATTAACATGGGAAGGCTGCTGGCAGCTTTTGATTCACCATTAGTCAACCATGACCGGGCCATGAAGCTCCTGCTCTGAGGTAGTTGGGAACACTGCCTTGGAAGGACCTGTGTGCTTGCTCGGGCAGCTGGGGTCGCACCTGGGAGTCAGACAACTGTACAGAAAGTGGGGAAGGTGCAGACTCGAAGACCCACAGCCCCTTCTTTAAGCTGTGAGTTTCCCTGGAAAACTACTATTTGAGCACAACCTAGGAGTTTACAAAGAGCAATGAGCAGTTCCCTTACTATAGTTGGGGCAATCAGTGGGGAATCTTCTAGTGTGGAACCTAAAGGCAAAGACTTCGTTAATTTCTGGCTTTGTGATTGTTGCTTAAACCATGTCAGCTGTGATTTTCACATCTCCAAAATGGGCACTGTGGGGAGCCCTTCGTGACTGTTGGGAGATTAGGCAGAAGGTGTGTACAAGGCTGGTCCAAGGCCCAGAGCACAGCAAACAATCAATTGTTGGTCATTATTGTGATGGCATGGTGAATATTTATTTCTTAAATAGGAAAGTGATTTTCTTCCTGACCATTGAATTTATTTTAAAATGGATTCCTTTCTTAAAATTAGCAACAGGAATCATTCACTCATATTTTCTTTCCACAACATAATTTTCCCCTAAATTCGGAGAAGGGTAAGTACAGACTATTATGCTGTTTTTAAAAATGACCTACAAAGTTGTTTCCTCTTACAATACTTGCTATGCTGCTGAAATCTTGCAGGAAGGAAATTCTGCAAGTCTTTGAGTAAAAAGCACTTTGCTGTCAAAAGCCAGGAACATACTGACCAATGGCAGAGCTGAATTGACCAACAGACTTGATTGGCTGAATTCACTGTAGTTTTAACAAGGAACAGAAGTCCCAGTGGTTACTCCATTTTTCACAAGCTGCTACAAGTCCTGATACTGCTCCAATTCTTCTGAGTCAGGTGGATTTAAGTCACTACTCAACAGATGTCTGGAATTATTGCATTATTTATTACATCCTTTCCAACAAAATGAACTATGTGCATTAAATACCTCATACATCACCAAGTATCAGTCAGTGTGCTAGAAGCCAGTTTAATTTGGCAGAAGATCTGTCCAATTAAAGTTGGCATACATACACTCAGATATACTTGTTTTATTTTCTTTATTTTCTTGTTTTAATTGACTTTGTCTACTGCCTTATTTATCATTTTCACCACAGTTTCTCCTCTGCACCTAACTTCCATGAAAATATATTTGTACCCTCATTATCCTTAGGGAAAATAAGATACCCTAAATTGGCAGACAATTTTGTTGTTGTTGTGTTGCTTAGGTATAAAATAGCCTCACTGGTAGCATTTTTTCCATCTGAGAAGCACAGTGGACAGGATTGAACCCTACGGTGACCCTCATCCAGGTGAGCAGGAAAGCCATTATTATTCTTGTTTTGCAGGGGTGCCCTTGAGACACAATTCACCCACACAGCCAGTGCGAGCCGCAGCCAGAGGGAGAGCCCAGCTCCTGTCTTCCCGCTTCTACTGCCCTGTGTGCGGCCATTTTATTAGTGTCTCGGTTTAGACTTCAGAGTGGCAGGTGATGCTGCACTGAGTATAGAGCCGAAGCACATCTGCATTCTGTTTTCCTCAGCTTGGGCTCCACCCTCACCGGCTCTCCTTCTACAGCTGAACTCAAGCGAGCCAGTGATGGATGATCATGGAGCCCAGTGCCCACGTCACTCTCGGGGTCCTCAGCAAAGACTGCCTGCTTCAAGGGGAGGTGGAGTGCCATGCTGCGAGGCCCCCACCCGCTCTTGAATGACCATGCAAGGAGCATGAGACTGCACGCTGCATCAGCTTCTCTAACCTTCGTTTATGCTGACCTCCCTACCAGCCTTCCAAGTCCTGCCAGCCTGGGGAGCCCGTCTCTGAGAGTCTGCCCTTTGCTTCTCACCTCCATTGCATTTGATACTTAGCACGGGACATCTTTCTGCTTTCACTTATTGCTTATGACACATAGCTAGGGAGCCAAGATTATGCGTCTGTGATGGTCAGTGCTCAACAATTAGTGTCTTGTAGTTTTGAAGACAGTGGCAACAGCTTATCCATCCACAACCTCTTCAGCATCCCCCTCTCCGCTCCCGTCTGGCTTGGATGTGATTTGGTCATACAGGAAGTCACCATGGCCATTCATTCTAGCCATAGGTCACATCCCCACTCAGGAACTGCGTCCGCATGCAGGAGTGTCCTCGCTTCTGGACAAGTCTGAAGTCTCCACCGTGAAATACCCAAAATGGGCCTAGACAAGGGACAAAGAAAAAATTTTTTTTGAAAATTTGTTTTTATCTCTAGTATTTGCTGGTAGAATCACCCTAAATGGCCAGCACCTCTTTCCTGAGGTATAGTAGCATCTCAGAAGCAGGCAGAAAAGGCTGTGTCAGCTCGAGGGTGCCTCCTGTGGCTTTAGACTGTGTCCCAGCTTCTTCACCTTTTTTGTCTCCTCCCTGGAGTCGAGTTCATCTGGGCAAAGAATTGTGTTTATGGAATTTACTCGCTCTGATTCCTCCGGATCGTCTGGCTCAGTCAACTAGGGAATGAGCGAATGAATGAGTCTGCTTCTGTCATTGCTTTGCTCTTGTATGGACATGGCGGGTCCAAGGAGATTCTGTGTAGCAAACCCAACAATTCATTTGGTCCCCAGTATCGGCCCCCCTAGCACGTATTCTTGTGGACTGCTCCATTCAGCATCGCACTCTGTAAGAAAGGGGGTCACCTGTCTCCTCGTTGTGGAAAGGTTAGGGAAAAGAGGAAGTCGTTAAGATGAGGAGGAGGGGCCAGGGAAACCAGAAACCTGCCAACTGGGTTCTGAGTAGCAACACACTAGCAACAAGATCTGGCTCCATCTGGGAGATGTCGCCTACGTGTGCTCTTTGTGCTTCAACTTCACATTAATTAAAAAGACTCAGCCCCCAAATCCACAAGCATTTAGTGCTCCAGGAAGTGCCACGCGTCTGAAGGGAGCTACTCAGGGAAATGAAAGTGAAACCTTATTAAAACAGCTTCTGTGCTTGTCATTAAAATTTAAATCATCGAGTGTTTGGTGCATTACTTCTACACCAAATGCAAAACCTTTTTAATTCCAGATATGATGCCTTTGCTCATGAGGAATAAACTAGGAGTCCCCGATGACTAGTTAAAATCGCTACAAACCCCAAACCTCCTTTTTCACAAACTGCTGCCTTTTCTTGCTTTTTACATGCAAGTCAAGTCACAATGCTTATCTTACTGTATTGGAACAGAATAATCCTCTTTCTTCTTCAAGGTCACCTGGGTGAGTAAGCTGTCACTGCCACTGCCGATCATGTATTCATTTCCAGGAAGACCTTGCAAAGGACGCGCGTCTTTTTCTGGTTAAAGGGAAAACGACAACACTGAGCGGGCTGAGATGGAGGGGAGACGTTCGAGAGCCTTCCTGGTGGACCCTGAATCCACGGCAGGATCGGAGGAGCCCTGAGTCGGTCTCGCCTCTCTGCCAGGGGATCCCCTCTGGGGCTGTTGTAAGTACAAAGCGTGGCTGCGACTGATGCCATTCCCGATACCTGGCATGGCATGGCGGAGGAAAACCGACCTCCCTCCCTCCACGCTAGCGCTCGCTTAGGGAGCTGAGTTGGTCTCGCCCTCCACACAGGGACGTCCTCACGTGCCATTATTGCTCTTAGCAATCCTCGGTTCCATCGGGAAAACCCCCTCAGGAGATCTGAACCGAGATCAAATGTGCGATGCAGAGGACTGGGGGACCCCAGCCCTGTGCTCACCTCCAGCTCTAGACTTGGGCTGAGGGGTCTCCCCTTCTGAGGTACAAATCCTCATTTCCCAAACTCCTCAGGTGGGTGTGCAGTTCTCAGGAGTGAATGCAAAAGAAAACCTCTGGTCAAATGGTGTTCACATATTAGGATATGGCTGCTTTTTAACCTTCCTCTGCTTCAGTTTTCTCATTTGCAAAACGGGATTTGAGCACAGGCAATGCGCCAGGTGTTGGTGAGGATTACAAACAATATATGTAAGAGCTTTGCCTGGAGCCTGGGATTGAAGTGGGCAATGTGTATTTTACTTCAGGGGAACTCAGATTATTGTTGTAATTTCTCCTTTGCAAAACAGGAAAAACAGAATTTAAAGTAGCCTTCCTGAATCGCCGTGTAAGTCCAGAGGACCTATAGATAGGAAATCTCCTGGAGTGAGTCGAGTTGGAAGAGCGTGTACAGGTGCTATTGGCATTCTCAGTCCAACTTGAGCCCTTAACTCTTCCT
The DNA here is from genome assembly GCF_053883595.1 of Heterocephalus glaber. Classification (NCBI taxonomy): domain Eukaryota; kingdom Metazoa; phylum Chordata; class Mammalia; order Rodentia; family Bathyergidae; genus Heterocephalus; species Heterocephalus glaber. The sequence goes on along the minus strand of NW_028258162.1, from coordinate 13,038,772 downwards.
AGACCACGACCGTACTTTGTCATTCCTTCTACTGCTCTCATGCACCCAGCAAGTTCTCCTGAAAAATGGCACACGGGGATTGCGGCTGCTCTTGGCCATCCCATCATCTGCCTGCTTCCGGGTGTAGCTTCCTCCGCCATGTGCATGTCGTGAAGATGGCTTTCACCTTAACTCGGGATCACTGAGTTTCTATGTCCTGCTACTGAGACTTTTTTCTTATGGAGGACGGGTATTACTGGCAGAAGAAAGCTGAGCTCGGGTAAGGACACTATTAAGCATCAGCTGAATGTAGTAGTGGTCGCCAGATTTTGAAATGAGCAGGTCAGTCCCGGTGCGTATAACTCAGAAGGATGGCGCAGAGCCATCCACTTTCTGCTGCACCACTCTGAAGGCTGGTGTTCACTGGTGCTGAGAGATGGAGAAAACATCTGAGTGAAAAACAGCCTTGGGACAGGAGGGCAACAGAGGAGCCAACCAGAGGCCACTGTCTCCTTCCCCTGAGAAAATGACAGTAGCAAAAGTGACAGCAGCAGACGCAGAAACAACCGTGGATGTGCACAGGTCGGGTCTTGCAGCTGCACACCAGGCAGGCCGGCCGTTACGGGGAAAGGACTGTCCTGCCTGCCTCCACTCCCGGCCCAGGCCACACTTACCGGTCTCTTCTGTGACCACAGGGACCTGTGACAGAGTCTCGCTCGCTCCCCGTGGGGCAGCCGCTCTGTGCAGCTTCAGAAAGTGATGGATGCACTTTCGAGTCAAACAGACCCGGATTCCAGAGCCAGCTCGGAAAGTTCCTAACCGGGAGAACTTGTGAAGTTCTCTAAACTGAGAGCTCGGTTCTGTCTCCCTGAACTGGGGATCAGATGTCTGGCTCTGTTTCCTGTGGTGAGGATGAATGAGACTCTGAGTTGGGTGTTCACATCCTCGCAGCTCCCAGACCACTTGGATACTGGAGCTCGGCTCTTGTCTGCCAAGGAAGGAGGAGGATTTATCTCTTGACAAGAGCTCAACACCCAGCAGAGACAGAATTTTACTTCAATTTCCAATTTAATCCTGAATGCTGATACCATAGAGCTAGAGACCTGGGGCTGTTCAGATATTGCATCTAACTCTTACAGAATTTAGAAATAGAAGACAATCCCAAATCAACAGGTATTTTTCAGCCCGTGGACAAGTTTCACCTCAAATCTTTCCTTCCTCTGCCCATTATTGCTCCTGCATCTGAAGTATGAGTGCCATTTAATCTTATGTAACTTGGCCGGGATTTTGGCGTCAGCGCAGAGACAAGAACCCAGGCCTCTGGCTCGAGGTCAGTCCTGTTTACTTCCTGCTGATTGACCTTCAACACAGTGTCTGTGACCTTGGGAACCGTGCACGGTCATACACAGGGGATAAGGCCTGGACTGCAACAGCACAAGCCTTGCTTTATCTACTAGGATCTGCAATCTCATCCTTATACTTTATTTTTTATACTTTTATTTCCCTTCTCATGGCTTGGAATATCAAAGATCCTTTCCCTTGTATTTTGTGTCAGTTCCAAAGGTCAGCTGCCATGGCTAGAACAACTGTGATTCCGTAGGAACAGCGCTGCTGTTGGGTCGTTTGATGCACCAAGGAGTCCTTTGTTGGCTACAGATCTCTGCCTTGCTCACAGATCACTAGGGATCGTCAATCAATAAATGGGTGTTCAAATTCTGTTAGTGTGTTTAAGTGCATTGCCGAACCTAGAAGCTAAGCTCAAATACTTTCATGTGTGGTGATAGGCACTGTCACCTTTCGGTCCTGGAATGTAAACAGGAGAAGTAATTATTTACTAAGTTCTTCTTTCCTAATCAGGGTTAGGATATCTGCCTCTTTATCCAGCCAATGTTCTGCATTTTTATCTCCATAGTCAGAGCGGGATTTAAGCTTTCAGGGGCCAGGAACGACATCTAGAAGCCACATTTGCCAGAGCACTAAGGACAGTCATCAGATTCTCCTCCAAGAGGTCAGTCACTTGGACCAGAAGGTATTGCTACCAGTTCATTTCTACCTCACACTTGAAGGAAGTGAGCCGTGAGATTTTATTTCTGGATTGGACAATAGGCTTCCTATTGTTGGTTGGCCTGCCCGCCCACACCTGTGTCACACAGGCTAAACGCCATCACGACAGGGCTGTCCACAGCGAAGCATTCACTGGACACTTGAGTTTGTCTCAGAAATGGAGCAAAAGGGAAACAAATGGTCTCAGGGTGGACTTAGTAAATGTGCTCCTCTGCATCAGAGCCTTGACGGTGTCCGTGAAACCTCCTCCCTTTCACCACCAGCCAGCATACCTAGGAGTCGCTGCTAAAGTCTGTGCATCTCTCTAAAGCTTGTTGTTTAGTTCCTAATAGAGATTATTTTTTAAAAAGGTGAAGGAGATGGTAGGATAATTCTGGATGGTTGATGGTTTAAAACAAAAGAAAATAAATCCAAAAAATACCAGGGAAACAACACCAAAATTGCAACACAAAACTTATGCTTGTTTTTGAACAGAGTGCGATGATGGTTTGTTTCCAAGGTTCTGGCTCCTGGCCATGTCATTGCAATGACCAACTCTACATACTGAAAATTGTCTCAGCATTCGATATTATTCTCCTCTAAATCTTGTATGGGCAAGAATTACTGACCTCACTCTGGAATGGAAATCCCTTTGGCTTAAAGGTGCCGATGTCACCAAACTAGAAGGCAGACTACAATCCGGATCTTTGTTTAGCTAACATCACCATGACCTTTCAGGAATGCAAAAAATCAGGCTCTTAGTCCATCCCTCTGAGAGCAGTTTCACTGTGGAGCAGCTTCCTGGGCAGAGGGGACAAATTTGTACCAGACTTCTGAAGGATGTGTTGCTCATCCCCCCTCCCCGGGCTTGTACCTCATGGTTCCGTGAGTCAGAAAGGCACCTGGGCTGGGGCTGGCCAGGCAGGATGGACACTTTCATTGCCCCTTCACACCCGCTCTGGGGGAACCGGCAGCAGAACCCAGCAGTGGCAGCCCAAAGCTATTTACCAAGGTACAGCTTCCCGGGCAGCCACACAAGAGGAGGCCACACCCTGCTCCTCGCTGAAAAAGGACCCAGGTGAAATTTCTGAAAGAGATACAGGGGGTCTTCACCAACTGGGCACAGTGGGATCCCTTACCCTGGGGAGGCGGGCAGGGGCAGGGACACGGGTCCGGTGCTGGGTTCAAGTCCACGAGGCGCCAGCGGCTCCTGAGGCCCCACGTAAGCACAGCCTGAGCCTTCCCTCCCAGCGTGATGGGGCTTGTAGCACAGACAGCCAGGAAAAACGAACTCACTTTCCCTTCACATTTACAGGATTTCAATATTCTAGAACCAAAGAAAGAGCTGGCTGGGGAAAGAGGATGGTGACTAGGCAGGAGGGAAACTTCCTGGAAATAAGAAAGCCAAACCATGGGTCTATCTGCCACAGCTCTGATTTAGTGCTTAAGAACTCGAGGCCAGAATTCTTCATGTTAGGGACACAAGGACACATGCAGCGTGTTAATGGTGCAGACGAGCATCTGCTGGATGAATGTATTTCCTGAATAATTTGCTTGGGGGGCTATTTTATGAGTGTATGTAGAAATCACAAATATTTTATTCCCATAATTAATTCAGTGGAGGGGCTTTCAGCCCTATTTCCCTGAAGAATTTGTGACTGGCCTAGGGATTTTTGGGTCTCAATCCATCCTGTGGCCATGCACACTTCCGCAAAGACAAGAATGGGCTTGTCTCCCTGTGACCCCCCAATCAAAAACAATAAAATCTGCAAACAAAGTTAATTGTAGCATTGCCCAAGCACTCATAAGCCCAGTAAATAATGAATGCTTATTAAAACATATTGACCTGAGGAGTATTTTACATAGTGTGTTTATTACCTGCAAGCTAGGGTTTGGAGGATCCTTCTCACTTATGCTACCTCCCATTGCTGAGTTTTCCAGGGACAGAAAAACAAAAGAACAAACAGATCACGATGGAAAAGGACAGGCCAGTGGGAGGAGCGTATGCAAATTATAGGTTTCAGCTCTGCCACCAAGTCCCAAGCCCTCATGCTGGGTGCATTGTCTCTCTCCAGGAGGCCCGGTCTGATCATTAACCTTCATGAGGACACTGAAGGTCAGCTGTGGCCAGTCCTCTCTCTTTCAACAGGCAGAAAAGCACACATATTCGACCTTCCACGCTTTGCAGAATGGTGGGTATGAATCCAAATTAGATGGCCCAGAAATGCCAAAAACTTATTTATGTGTCTATCTGTCTGTGTTGTCCGACTGTACCAATTCAGCAATTCAAAAGGAAAAGCCTCAAAGATGAAAAGCTTAAGTAGCTGGAGTAGGGACTCTCTCACCGATGACATGGACTTTGCGTTCCACCCATTAATCTCTAATTTTCAATAAATTTGTCAAACTTATCTCTTACCCAGCATTTCTTTCAACAGATTCAACAATAACTTCATCTCAGCGTACTTGGTAAGGAAGCTCTGAAGTGTTTGACCTAGAAATGACACAAAGTGTTAGGTGGAAGATTCTCTTGCCTCTTAGGACGTAGCACAAGAGCGTGTCAAGCTGAGTATGTCCAGGGCACAGTCCCAGAGGTGGCCTTGAGCGGAGAGCTATCTTCCAGGGAACACAGGATATTTCTTCTTGTATTGCTCTTAGGGTCAACTCTGTATCAAGAGACAGAAACCAAGATGACTCAAAAGCCCTTGAAAAAGAGGCAGTCTCCTCTTAGAGAACTGCGTGTTTTCATACAGCCTGTGCAGAGGGAGAGCTGTGATTAAGGACCTGTATTTTTTATTTGCAGACTTTCAGTTCTGCTCTAATTTGGCTGAAACCATGGGTTCCGAGTTTCATTTCCAAACGGCCAGCTTCCGGGCACGCCTTGCGGTCCCGACCAGCTACGCGGTGGCCCACGGGGCCCTGTGGTGTCTCCTGTGAGAAGGGTGGGAGCTCCCCGGGCCGGAGGAGCGACCCCCACGGGGTCCGTGCTCACCCCACATCCGGAGGTAGCCGGGTTCCACACCGAATGCAGAAGTTGTAGTGGGAGAAGACGCCATCTCGACTGCACATGGAATTGTGGTCTGGAGTCTGAGTGACAATCAGAAGATTCAGGGGAACTCGAAAGGGACCAGATGCTTTTAGGTCAGAGATTTAAAATTCGGAAAGCAAAAGAAAAGAGAGAGGGGAGAGAAGAGGAGGAAGGAACTTGCAAGTGTTGCTGCATCTTGAGAAAGGGGGAACAGGACATGATAGCCTTCGCTGCTCCCCTCAGTGCTGCTAATTCAGGACCAATTCCCTGCCAAGCAGAAGCAGGAAGCTGCTTGGAGAAAGGGCTGGGCGCCCCGGGCTGCTCCCCACGCTCCCCGTGGGTCTGTCTCATCTGCCGCCCCCGCTCGCTCTCCAGCAGGTCTGCGGCTCACGAGGACACTCGTTATTCCTCAGCTACACGCCAAGAGGGATCTAGAACACTTTGGAAAAAGAACACAAAAGCCCTGGGTCTGCTGAGCAGCCTGTGATCCGATTATCTGGCTTTGCCGAGGGCCGAGGGGGAGTGCTGTTTATCTGGTCAGGGGTCGCGGTGGCATCTCAAAGCCGCCCGGCCCCATCCTGGGAGAAGGGCCAGCAGCAGGAGCCGCGGCATCCAGACAGCTCCCGAGCAGAGCAGCCCACCCGGGGACACCGTCTCCTTCCGAGGGCAGGCCGAAGGGCAGGCACAGGCGCTCCGGAAGCAGGGAGAGCATGCGGGGCGGGGCGGGGAGGGGATTTCAGAGCTCACGGGCCGTCCTCCTCCCTCTGAAGTGTCCTGTCGGCGGGAACCAGCCTGGGGACTTCACAGCGATGTCTGATGTCTCTCCTCATCGACTGCTTTCCTCCACCAGTGGACTCCACCCCTCACCGCTCTCCCATTGGCCCTCGCTGCCTCTCGGTCTTGCCCGCCCTTCCCGTCAGGATGTGCCAACCATTCTTCCACTTGGACCCGGGCCTCCCACGAGACAGATACCCCTTGCTTTCTTCTCCGATTCTCTTTTCTCTGACACAGGCTAAATGGCTTGGGCCACTCTTCTAATTAGCAATGATCGCGCCTCAGATAAACCTCATTGGCTGTGCTGCTGCCACTGGGAAAACCTGGAGGCACTCGCTCTCTTAGACGTACAGTTTTACCCAGTGGTCAGAGGGCTATCACAGAAGATTCTTCAGGTAAAACCTACTTCTCTACAGCTGAAAACCAAAAGCTATTTTGCTGAATAAGCTGTCTTGTACATTTCCCTTTTCCTTCCTGCCTTCCTACCTCTTTTCCTTCCTGCCTTCCTTCCTTCCGATTTTTCCATCCTCTTTACCGGCCTCCCTTCCTTCCTTCCTCTCTAGGAATACACGCCTTTCAGTCAGACTGTCCGAGCTTGACTCTTACCGCAGTTCTTACTACACACACGAGTTTGGACCACTTTCCTAACAGTGTATCTCTTTCTTTCTTTATCTGTAAAAGGGGATAATAATTGCACCGCCTCATAGGACTGTTCCATCATGTGAGACACTCAGAAGCTTCTAGCTATTAGTATTCCCTATCTATTTACTTCCTACCAGGACACTTTCCTTTGGGAGGCGTAAGAGGAGCACAGTAGAAATTACGCTGGGCCTTTGCGTGTGCATGATTCGTCTGCATGGCCCAAATGTGAACCACGCAATGCTCCCAGTGTGACGCATCCTGGCAGTAACTGGCAGCGTGAATGGAGAGCCGAGTAAATGCCCCTCCCAGGTACAGAGGAAGGCTCTGAGAGGGCACATTTTGTCCCTTGGGTGGCGTCTCTGTTGGCTGGGTGATACTCGAGTGGCTTGCTGATGTTTCCAAGACATGAGAACTGGTTTTGACCAGTGAGGAACTTTCCTTAGGGCTACGTGAGTCGCAGGTTGTCACAGAGTAAAGTGAGCACTGATTTATGGAGGGTCGAGGGCCCCAACGTAGAGGCTGTAAATCACTCCGGAGTTTGTTTTCTTCACTTACACAGTGGTTTCTGGTGAAACTTGGAGCTTTTTGTAGCTAACGGCATTTCAACTTTGTCCCGATGGAAAAGGTGGCCGACAAGAGGTGGTAGCATTTCAGACGCGTTCATCAGCCTGTGCTGCACAAGGTAAAAATAGGGGGAAACGGAATGGACGCTCGTCTCACTCATTGAACGAAACTCTCCCCCAAGTAGGTCCTGTCATTTGCAGCTTTCAGGCGGACAGGCTGAGTAACAGACTCCAGCGGACAGGACGGAGACCCGCGGCTGGCCAGGGCCTCAGGCTGCGCTGCCCAGAGTCCGCCTTGGCCTGTGCGGGAGAACTGGCTGGGCCTCAAGTGAGGCTCCGCTCTCCTGGGGCCTCCGCAGGGCATTTTCACGCTCTTCTGGTGCGAGCGGCTGTCAGCTCCCAGGTGACAATCTGACACTGCAGGCCTCAGGAGGAGCAGCCGCCCATTTCCACCTCAGGGCACGCCCACGGGGCAGGGCCGGTGGGTGTGGGTGCTGTCGGGCGGCGCCCTGAGTCCTCTGGCTCTCAGGGTTCTGAGAAGACAGTGGCGCTGACTTTTACAGCGCTCCCTAGAATCACCCTTTTTTAACCTAAGGATGATCAGCTACAGTTTTGAGATTAACCTTGGGGTATTCCCTTTATTTCAAAGTCTAATCTGCTGTTACCATGGCAGAAGAAATAGATGGGCAAGACCAGAGAGAAACAGCGCTTTCTTCTCTCCCTGCTCAGGAATCCAGACCTACCATTGATGAGAGTTCGTGCATCAAAACACCCAAGCGTTTCCCTTCCTACGGTCGCCTCGGTTCAGATGCATGGAGCGCATAAGCCCAGCTCACAGTCCAGCACCTTCCGGCAGTTTGCTCTGAGGAGCTGCAGCTGTCCTTCCAGGGAGCGCAGGTGCCGGCCTCGGGTAACTCACAGCAGCGACGACAGCGGTCTGCACGTGTGTCAAAGTGGCTGGAGGTGGTGACCGGAAACTACCCGGGGACATTTATCCCCGGGAGAAGTCAGGAGGGCTGGCTCAGGTGAGCACAGAGCACACTGACCAAGGCTTCAGCAGCACAGGCCAGAGGGCCCCGAGTGAGATAGAACCTGCAGGTGCTGCTGCTGTTGTCTTTTTGCAGGAAAAACACAATGTTCCCCGTTCCCTTATTTATTGGATTTTTTTGCATTATTCCATTTGCTTAAAGTTCCAGAGAATAAGCATAATAACACTATTGATTGAAATAATTAAAACAGATCACTTTGATAGCAGCAAATGGAATGGCAATGAAGCAGCTGATTTCTGCTTTCCCATTCTCCTGGGGTGTTGGGTTTAAAGGCCAAGGGCACTCTATTTTTTTTGAACATGCTTTGCTCTTAGAAGCGGCTGTGACTTAATGGGAATTCTGTGCATGGAGTGGGGACCTGCTGACACTCCTGCCCAGCCTCGGGCCTGTGGCAGGAGAAGCCTGGCCCGAGAGCTTAGCTGCATCCTGGAAGTAAAGTGCACAGCACCAGGCTAGGTATGTTTTGGCGATTGCCTTATAGCGAATGTGTCTTTTTTTTAATTCATGCAAGATGAATAAAAGAGACAGAATTCCGTTCTTCTTTTTAGAGAACATTTCCCTCATAGGGGAAAAAAGCAATTCTTTACCTAACCAAGGACTTCAACTTCATAATGGAAAAAAGAAGTAAAAACATGCGTTCTTGTTCCTCCCAGAGCGGGAGTTTCTTGGGCACACACTAGGACACAGGGCCGCAGGTTCTGGCCAGAGGCCCGAGGCCAGTGTCTGGTCCTCACCAGGAAAGCCATGAATGACCTTGACAATTAGGCAGTGGGTTTGGCGATCCTATTCCTTCCTTTTAGTTGGTGCATCATTTCTCATCTAGATTTTTATTCTTTCGTGTGAATTTCTACTCTGCTAGTTCTTGAAACATCTCTTTTCAGCTGTATGCATGGAAAACTCGACAAGATTCTTTTTATAAAAACTTCAGGTCTTAATTTCCCTTTGATATCTACTTCTGAGTAATTTAGAGACTTTCGTTTTGCTCATAGGTCCTTTGCCAAAGACAATGCTGGTAGAAACAGAATTCCAGGAGTCTGAGGGTTGAATGAGAGGGGCTTTCCTAGGAGCCCAGACTCCTTCTGCCAGACCCCAGGAGTTGTTGACAAGAGCCATAGCTGAAGACCCCAGAGCCAAAGCCTGCATCAGCAAATCTCCTCTGCTTATCTGAAGAGCAAGACCCACAGGATTACGCAGGTAAACAAAGCACCAAGGACTTCAATAGCTAGATGTTCTGAGGCTCTTGGGACCACTTTGAAGTTCGGAGAATGATAAACTGAGCAGGTCTCCAGGCTCATCGTTTAATGTGTGACTTTCAGCTCAGCCAGGAGACAGCTCATTTCTACTAAACGAATGGCAGTCATCACATGGCTGCTTATTTTGGAGCATCTAGAGTAGGGAGGTTGTCTAGGATCCTAGGAAAAATGAGAACGTTTCCACAGTGAGTCAAGATTAATGATCTCTGATCTCACGGCTTTTGTACAGCACTTCCTTTTGTGCATCAGATACTGAGACCCTTTCATGTGAAGATTCGGGTGGCGAGAGCTGCCAATGGTGCCCCTGAGTCATCGCCCACCAGCAGGTGCCTGTGTGCCTCAGCCGAGTCAGTTACAACAGGGTCCGTTTCAGACAGACGGCTAGAAGGCTGGTGAGTCAGCAGCACACTGTGTTCCTTTCCACCTGCCACAGGGAGACGCTACTCGAGGTCACACTAGTGACTCCATCTGCAAGGAAATCAGTTTGGTTCTTGTGACATTCATGCAGAAGTCACAGCAGTGGACGGACAGCAAGATCACTTTTTGAAACTTCTATTAGAAGAACAGTTGAGAAAGTAAGACTGCGTCTGTCAGTCGGCCCCCTTGTGGAGGTGTCCAAGAGCTGAGGGCGTTGGAAGGATGGCTTCCCCACAGGCAAGCTCTGCTTCGCTCCACAGTGAACGCGAGCCTGGTGGTGACTCGGCCAGGGCCAAGCTGTCCCTCCTGAGGCCCCCACATTCTGTTCCTTGGGAAGAGGGCTCTTCCTCCGGTCAGATGTTGCAGTCCATATGCTCCCAGCTTCTCTGCATCACGATTCTGCCACCAGATGCCAGCTGTGTTTGTGGGGAGGAGAAGAAAAACAAGAACGCTCACTGAGAACTTTATCATTTTTTTCAGTTCAAAAGGTCTCCTGGTACTGTATTTTTCTTGTGTGTTTCTCAGAGTTTTCATTCATTTCTATGCAATAATTTAGAAACAAAGTTAAACACGTGAAAAATATCAGCAACTAACTACTCAGAATTCATTATGCGCAAGGCACCCACAGATGTGTGTTGTGTTATTTGATACTCAAAAGCTCTGAAGTAGCTTTTACTGTTGCACCGTCACACGAGGAAACCAAGGTTGAGGGTCCCTGAGGCAAACAGAGCCAGGCCCCAGCAGCCTGCAGATCCACAAAGGTCCAGTACTGTCTGTCTGTCTTTTACTCTGACAAAAGCAACTTCGACACAGCCAAGAAAACGTTGCTGTGAAAAGCTGAAATTTTGGAACAGTGGACAGAATTAAAAGCATGAGATTGTACATCCATAAATGTGTGTGCTGTCTACCTCTACACGTGCAGGTCCTTTATCCAGAGATCCAGCAGCCATGGGTGGAAAACATCTTAAAAGTTACCTTGTTACTGGCGTGTGATGCATCGTTAGACTTACAAGGGTTGCATCTGTACTGAATATGTGCAGACATTTTTGTCATCGTTCCCTAAAGAATGCAGTAGAAAAACCATTTAGGTGACCTTTACATTGTGTTAGGAAAAATAATTAATCTAGAGATCACTTAACGTATGTGGAAAGATGCATGTCAGTCATATGTGAAAACTATGCCATTTATACAGTCACACAACCATCTATGATCGTGCTGGACCCGGGGACGCCAGTAAAAGCCTGCATGTAATTGCTTATTGCATATTTATATGAACAGTTCTTGTATACATGAATTATTTTGTATCATTTAACTATTAATATATCGGACCCATTTTCTTCACTTTCACAGAGCTATAACAAACATACCTGTGGACTGCGTGTCTTAAACAATAAACACTGATTTCTCACAGGCTGTACGCTACAGTCTGAGTTTAAGCCCAGTAGATCTGGCATCTGATGAAGGCCCGTTTTGGGGCTGGTTGAAGGTGACTTCTTGTGTTCTGACCTGGAGGAAGCAGGGAGGAATCTCACTGTGGGCCTCTTCTCTAAGGGCGCTAATCCTACTCCTGAGGGCTCCATCCTCAAGACCTAATCACCTGTTAAAAGTCTCATCTCCTAATGCCATTCTTGGGGATTAGAATTTTATCACATAAATTTAGTGGGGTGGGAGGTAGTGGCAAACATCCAGTCCATTACACCTTCCATACCTTGGTTCATGAACTTAATTCCACGATTCTGGGCACAAACAGAATTGGATGAGAATCCAATCAAATTCAATGGTTAGGTTCAACAGTGGGGAAATTTGATTCAGCTCTCGTCTAAGTCAGTTTGCAAGTGGAATTGCAGCAAGAATTAAGTTCATGAACCAGGTACCACTGTCATCAAGATTGTTTTCACCACGTGATATTTGGAGCTAGATGACTTTTTGTTGTGCAACTGTCTTGTGCGCTGTAGGATGTGCAGCATGTCCCTGGCCTCCATCTGCTACATGCTGGTGGTAACTGCCTCAACCTAAAGGGTCTGCAGTCATTGCCGGAGGTTTCCTGCCAGCGTGGGACAGGAAGCAAAATCAATCACACATAAGAAATACTGCTTTGCATGTTTTAGGACAATCATATTCCTGGGCTTCCACATCTTGATTGGAAACGTTGCCTGTGTTCGTGGTGAACGTCCCAACAGTTACTTGCTGGACAGGAGGGAATCAGGCTGTTTTCTGGTCTGCACCCCCACCACCATTTGTCCTCAGCAGCGCTGTCAGATCTCAGCACGTTTTCTCTGCTCTTCTCTGAGGCTGCAGCCACCACCCATTCCACCGCGGAGGTGGTCGTCAGTGGACCCTGATAACACAGCCTGACTTTGGCTTTTACATCATTGTTTACATTCTTTCTGATATGATTTCTTTTCTTCTAGGAGAAAACAATGTCAGAGCAGAATTCACGGCCTGGTGAAGAAAGAATCCGTGTTTCTTCCTTTGGAATCTCTGCAAGAAAGCTCCTCATAGAAAACTGATTTCAGTATGGTACAGTTTGCCTTAGTTCTCACTAAGGCTTTTCGTCCATCGGAGGGCATGGTAACAGTGACTGCGGTGAGATCCATCGGGTGCACGATGTAAGTGCAGTATGAAGGCGCTGCTGGCAGATCTAGGCAGGAAGCGTGGCGTGCTGCGGCAGCAGGCAACTGCTCCCACACTGAGGGCCCGGCGCAGGTACTGACCCCACCATGTGTGGCCCTGAGGGCAGCAGAGCACCTTCGTGCCCAGGGCCTTCGAAACTGCGCCTCTTCGTCACATGTACTCCCTTGTCTCCAGCTCCGAGCAACGTAGACCCTGAGGGCCGCAGCTGTGCGCAGGACTCCGCCTTCCAGTACAGTTTCCAGGCCAGGTTTCTGCCTCTTTCTCACTAAACCAAGTCGGACCCACAATGCCACACTCTCGAGAAAGCTTCCAAGCGTGGAGGACTCAAACTGCTGATACCCGAACTGATCTAAATTTAACCTCAGGTATCTTTGCCTTGTTAGAATGGAGGCAGTTAGAGCGGGGATATATTTGTTTTCGAGGCGAAAAGATGAGATTGACTTAAATAGGATGCACGATGTATTACTGAAATCGTTTGAAAGGAGAACTGATCTGAAATAAGATATTCGGTGCTATTTTCAGATGAGGCCAGGAAACAGTGCTACTATTAGAAAATACAGTTTCTGACAGTGGAAGTACTTTCTTTTGTGAAAAAGACTATGAATAAATTTAACAAGGAAACTATATTCAAATAGAGCTTCTAACATCCAACACATTGTATAAATTCATTAATAATAAATATAAACAATAAAGAAAAATACCATTGAGAATAAACTGCAAGGAAGAAACTGGTCCTATGAAACATCTTTCCATGCCATAATAATTGATTAGTGTAATATCTTTTCAAGCTGTACCGCTCAGAAGTATTTTAAATATTATTTGACTATATATGTAATGTATATATATGTGTGTATGTGTGTGTGCATGTACTATTCTTAGCTAAATATACACTATTTTACTCAAGTGAAATATGATATCTGTCATTTTTGTAACTAACTTAGATTCAGTGTGGACTCCTCCAGGATGTTCTCATACAATCAAACAATTTGATGTCATATTCTTTGCTTCAATATAATTCGATAATATAAATTTAATTTGTTTTCCCATCTTTCTCCATTTGAATTCATCTAAACTGCTTGGAAGGGTTTAAGAAACCATGCATTTTCCATCAGAAGGCTGATTCTGCAGCATGGATATCGTGAGTGACCTCTCATGTGGAAGGGAACCCAGCTCCAGGAGTTTGATTGCGCGGCACAGGCCCGTGCCACTCAGCCTTGGAAGAACGAGAAGGAAGGAAGGAGACCTTCACACAGCCGGGGTCTCGGGGGGCGCTGAGGGCCTGGACAAGTGGCCGTGTGTGCGTGTGTGTGTGTGTGTGTGTGTGTGTGTGTGTAAGCCAGAGGGCAGAGGGTGGAGAGAATGTGTTTTCTTTATCAGAAACTATTTCCACATTGCAGTGTTTTCCATATTTATCTGCAGCATCAGCTGTTTGACACAGGGAAATAACAGAAGTATAGAAAGCATGATCACTCATGTCTATGAATAAAGACAGTCTAGCTGTGCCAGTGAAACCATCCACGCTCTCCCTCCCTCCCTCCCGTGCTCTGTCACTCCCCCACTTGTCTTTCCTTACCCTTTCTGTATCTTGCCAAAAGCATTAACTATTCACCGTTTGCTTGGGCTACATGCTGCATTCTATTCAGCTGAGCATTTTAAATATATTAATCAGCAAGTGAGAGAAGCATCACACTAGAAAACTCAACACATAATTCCTCCATCCCAAGACTGATAGATGATAGATACATGGATGGATGGATGCAAAAGGATAAGAAGGCATAACAGTGAAAGTCAGAAATGATCAGAAGGAAGCAAGGAAGGAAGGTAAAAGAACTGGGCTTGACTTCCCCCATTTTAGCGGCTTTTCTTTCTTTCTTTCTTTCTCTCTCTCTCTCTCTTTCTCTCTTTCTTTCTTTCTTTCATCTGTCTTTCTTTCTTTTGGTACTGGGGATCGAACTCAGAACCTTGTATTTATGAGGCCGGCATGGTGACAATGAGCTAAACCCGCAGCCCTCTAGTAGTTTTTAAGTAGTCCTAGCAAGTAAGTGTTCATGATATATATGTATATCTAGCCTTAAAACTCCAGGCTAACCACACAAAGAAATTTCATTTCCATTATTAACAACAAAAAAAAATCCTAGCACACAGAACTATTTTAGCCTTTGGACAAAGGCCAAATAAGGTATAATTTGTTTGGAGCAGAAAGTGTGTTTCCTTCAGCTCTAATTTGATTTGTGCAGAGAGCCCGGTGTCTGAGCCCTGGGAGCTTGGTCTGCAGACCACTGAAGCCGGGCTGCCCCCTTCCCCGGTGCAGGGGCCTTGACCCCATTTAGGTGTCCACAGCTGAGCGGCAGGTCAGCAGTCAGCCCTAAGTGGGCCACTTGCCAAAACTGTCTCCCCGATGTCACTAAACTGCTGCTAAAGAGGCAATGTAATACAATTTCAGACTCAGTCTTATCCCCCAAGGATTGTGTCAGGTTCGCGATCATTTTGTTTCTTTCCTCAAAATATCTCTATAAACTTAATTAATGGAAAATCAACTGTCAAATTCATCTTTTTAAAATTAAATCTTGCGCGGCTGGATTTGATTTTGCTTTGGATTTCTCGATGTTTCAGATTTTATTAGCTGAAGCTCCCTGCTGCTCTCAGCCCAGATCCATGGCCACCATCCCAATGCGCAGGACAACTATTTTTAGACCCAGGCAAGACCCAGAGCGTCAGATGATAAATTATTAGCCGTGACTTTAAAAATAGTCCTGGGGACACTTTTGGAACATCTTATTTCTGCATAGCATATGGCCTTGAATTTACATCCCACCTTGAAGTGCAAATCCCCATAAACAGAAAAAATAGACCACAAGTGCTGCCCACATCAGATGTTGCTGGGTTGAGGCAAAGCTGTAAAGTGCTCCTCAGGTCACGCCGCTGGCTGCAGTGTTCGGGTAAACAAATGGTCAAGTTCAGGAACTGTCAGCCTCCTCTCTCCTGTCCACACAGTGAGACTTCACAGACTCTGTATCCAGACACACAGACACACGGCTAGGGAGGGTGAAACCCGAGCACCAGGTCAGATTTGTGCTTGTTCCATGTTGTGCTCTTTGCTCTGCATTCTTCCCATAGGGTTAATGCCAGCGACAGACAGCCTATGAGATCTTGGAAGGAACCTGGATGGTCTACAAGAGCAGAGTCCACTAAAGCAAGGTTTTGTGGAAAGCTTCTGCCAGCAATCATTAGGTACAATGCTTCCCAAAATCAGAGAAAGTGAGAAGAGAGCCATTCTGGACTCTTCATTTCACTGGAAGGGAACTGGGGCCTGGAGAAGATCGAGGACGCCCAGCAACACAGCTGCACAGCCACAGAAACTTCTGCAGCTTCTGGACCCTTGGCATCACCCTGTTCTGACAGTTTCCCACCTGCCACCCTAACAGAGGCTCAGGAGAGCTCAGAAGTGTTGTTAGCATAGCGCTGCTTCCAGGAGAGTCGGTGGGATGGCGAGAAAGGGGTTGCAAATGGCAACTCTCTGAGATCACCTGGTGTGGTCCGGGGCAGCGGTCTGTGCTCAGGAGTCGCATCTTCAAGGCTGGCCCTGGAGGGCAGGAGTCACACAGCTCAGAGAGGGCTGTGACAAGTGGCCTTCTAGGCCACATCAACTCTCCTGCTTTTCCAGAAAGACTCAGTGCTCTCATGGCCTTAGGAGCTTGTCAAAGAGGAAAGGAGGAAAAGCTTTCAGTCGGGTATTTTCTTTTGTAAAGGAAATTGTCCTTCATGCCAGATTTTAAAAGGAAGGTGTTTCAGAAACGACAGATGCAAATACCCAGCGCTATTGTTTGTTCAGCTTTGGGCGAGTTAGAGGTCAGCTTCCAGTTGTTGACAGGGAGAGGTTTAGTGAACAAAATACCTTTATCATTAAATATTATCTTGTAAAAATATTTACGAGGGTGTAAGTGTAGAACATTGTGCTAATGAGAAGGCACATGGATTATGAAGCCAAAATTCAACTCCACAGAACAATGCCCAGGAAAGGACCTTATTTTTGTCACTCCTTGCTGTGCATGATTTTCGTGTTTGAGCGTTTGCTGATTGTCCCTGGCTCTGGTTTGGACCTTCTGATTTCATGGACTACTGTGGTTTCTGGTCAAACAGAACATTCATTATTGCCCCCCCATACTCAGGTAAACAGTGCTCTGAGTTTGAATTCATATCATAAAACAAATGCCATTCCTGAATCAAGCTTGATTCAAATAATAGTCCTGTTTGGTGACATTCTTGCTTCCCTTCACTTTTTGTTCAGCGCTCTTCTTTCTTCTCTTGTTTACAGAGTGAAATAGCAAAGTCAACAATCAAAAATGGTGTATTAGGCACCCCAGCGATCCCATTTGCTGAACACTTGGCATTATCCAAGACCTGCCCAGGGGCATGGTGGAAAGAAGATGTGTGCAGTGGGGGTTTGGGTTTGGGAGGTGGAAAGCTCGCCTTTTGTGCCCTGGGGTTCGGCACCTGGCAGTCTGGACTCCTGTGTTTATTCCCAACGTGCCAGGGGAGCAGCCTCCCAAGAGGCAGCAGAGAGGAGGAAGCATAACTTCAGCAGCCAGGCCATCACCCCTGATTCCAAGACACAAATAGAAGTGGAAACAAAGTCAGTTTCCAGGCTGCCCTTGCCTCCCGCCTGGCGTCACAGCCTCATTCCCACGGATCCCTGCCCCCGCCTCTTGGCTGAGTGGCACTCCCCACTTTCCGTCCATCCAGCACACAGAGCCAGGCTGAGCTCCTCCAGAGGCTGCCCGCACCCTCCCTCCTCCAGCTGGAGAAGCACAGGATGACCTGTGGGCTGCCTCACCACATCCAGGCTGCGCACAGACTCCGGCTGCCCCTGCCCACAGCATGTGCCTGGCCACAGGGAAGTCGGCCTCTGAACCCCCTGGCTGGCATCTGGGGCTTTGTCTGAATTGAAAAAGCTTTAGGCTGCACATACCCAGTGCTGGCCACCAGCATCTGTGGGTGCCCCTGAGGAGGGCTACCCTGGCTACCCACCCACCTGTGCGTAGTATCAATGCCTGTAGCCTCCAAGGACATTCTACAGACTACAAGACAGAGAATCAGCTATGAATTTTCGCTACAAATATTGTCACCAGTCGCTGGTCATCGAAAGCCTCTTTCTAATAAAGCAAGTGGTTATCTACATCCAAATGAAACATCACCATCTATTTTACGTGAAGTTCAGCGAGAGCCAGGAGGCTCTAAACTGGCAGCAGCTGAGGGCAGGAGATGCGGGCTGGCTCTGGGGTGTAACGTGTGGCCCTGCATGTTGGCCATCTAGGGAGGGGAGAGCCACACGGTCCAGCAGAAGACCGCACAGTGCTGTGCCGGCTGAAAGCTGAGGTTTCTGCCTCTGGAGAGTCACATCTGACCCTGTGTAGAGGGGAGGGAGAGAAAGACATCCACATGCTGAGCCACGTGGGAGGTGCACTCTTGCTGGGAGATGGACTCAGAAGTGCAACTGGACATGGAGCCCAGGGGCAGGATCCCACCCAGAGTGCCCACCAACCCAGCGGGCTGCATTTCTGCATGGAAATTACATGCGGGCAACACACTTAACTGGCTATAAAGTATGCACCCTTTCTGCATGCTAGACAGCAGAAAAAGCAAAGGGAAAGCAGAAACAATTCACTGTCTAGCACTAAACTTGTCTATAAATCCCACCAAGTTCCTGCTCCTTTCTCTCCCTTCCCTTAAAGTTTTACCACAGAATCTTATTTTTCCATACTGTTTGGCTCCTTTTAATGAAATTTAATGAATATATTTTCAAATCAGTAAATATGGCTCTACATGACCACTTTCCAGGTTGAAGTGGCATGCTACTGAATGGATATAATCTAATTTACTTTATCATTTCCATGTTGATGGCATTTAGGCCATTTCCAACTGCCATTAGGCTTTTAGAGAGCATATTTTTCTCATCATTTTCAGATTTGCGTTTCCTTCACTTGTGAATGATTTCCGGAGATATTTTTATTGTGGGCATCCTGCTGAGTGTGATGGTGGCGTGGGCTGTGGGCTAGGCTTGCTTCTGGTTCTAATGCCCTATTAGGAAGGAGATTGCTTTCTAAAGGACGGGGTACATTTCTAGAGCTTGATAGTAAGGTCTTCCTTTATGCTAATTTTTGTCCCCTGAGTGTTTGTCTTTAGCCAGTGTTGCTGCTCTGTTTCTTGGCGATTGGCATAGGAGCCATGCTTCTGAGAGAGGAGCGGAGAGGTGTTCCCCTTTGCCCTTCACCCTGTCACACGTGGGAGGACGCAACTAGAGACACAAATGACACAGTGGCGAGTGTGTCAGGAGGAATGGGGAATTCTAGAAAATAGTTTAATTTTCCTTTGAAGATTCAGAATTTTGTAGGTCGTGAAATCATGGTTAGCTG